>NC_089724.1:32178887-32520554 GCF_035083965.1 Branchiostoma lanceolatum
ATGTGGAGTTGTTACTGACTTGTGGTTGTCCCTGTAGGAGGAGTTGTAGATTGTACATGTGGAGTTGTTACTGACTTGTGGTTGTCCCTGTAGGAGGAGCTGTAGATTGTACAATGTGAAATTATTACTGACTTGTGGTTGTCCCTGTAGGAGGAGTTGTAGATTGTACATGTGGAGTTGTTACTGACTTGTGGTTGTCCCTGTAGGAGGAGTAAGTGTAGATAATGTACATGTGAAGTTATTACTGACTTGTGGTTGTCCCTGTAGGAGGAGTTGTAGATTGTACATGTGGAGTTGTTACTGACTTGTGGTTGTCCCTGTAGGAGGAGTTGTAGATTGTACATGTGGAGTTGTTACTGACTTGTGGTTGTCCCTGTAGGAGGAGTTGTAGATTGTACATGTGGAGTTGTTACTGACTTGTGGTTGTCCCTGTAGGAGGAGCTGTAGATTGTACAATGTGAAATTATTACTGACTTGTGGTTGTCCCTGTAGGAGGAGTTGTAGATTGTACATGTGGAGTTGTTACTGACTTGTGGTTGTCCCTGTAGGAGGAGTAAGTGTAGATAATGTACATGTGAAGTTATTACTGACTTGTGGTTGTCCCTGTAGGAGGAGTTGTAGATTGTACATGTGGAGTTGTTACTGACTTGTGGTTGTCCCTGTAGGAGGAGTTGTAGATTGTACATGTGGAGTTGTTACTGACTTGTGGTTGTCCCTGTAGGAGGAGTTGTAGATTGTACATGTGGAGTTGTTACTGACTTGTGGTTGTCCCTGTAGGAGGAGTAAGTGTAGATAATGTACATGTGAAGTTATTACTGACTTGTGGTTGTCCCTGTAGGAGGAGTTGTAGATTGTACATGTGGAGTTGTTACTGACTTGTGGTTGTCCCTGTAGGAGGAGTTGTAGATTGTACATGTGGAGTGGTTACTGACTTGTGGTTGTCCCTGTAGGAGGAGTTGTAGATTGTACATGTGGAGTTGTCACTGACTTGTGGTTGTCCCTGCAGGAGGAGTTGAAGATTGTGCGTCTGGAGTTGCTGATACTTGCGGAAGAGGAACTGGCATGTCGTGAGGAGGAGCTCTATCGTCTCCTAGACGTCAAAAAGGCTGCCAAAGTCGAGGCCGCAGCTCGTCTGCAGGAAGCAAGGGGCGCTGTTGAACACTTCCGAGAAGAGTATGAGAATATTGTGGCTGAGGATAAGGTGATGGATCGAGCTTTCAAGAAAGACTTTGCAGACGTTCCCGCCCATCTTCAAGACCCACTCTACAGGGCCTTTAAGAGGAGACCCAGGTGAGGATAATCAGAAGTTGATGACTTAACAATTATAAACAGACTTCCGAAAATAATTTCATCAGGTTGGTAGAACATAGGATATTTGGAGTTTCTTTTTTCACAATCAGGAATCTCGTTTCGGTGTCTGTCAGACACCTTCTTCAGAGCTTCTGACAGGAGTACTGCTTCTCACCGCTATACATTAGCCAATGTAGGTGGCGCTTTTGTAGCAAGAACGCAATCCCAAACGTGGCTGAGCTTGTATCCCCCCTACGTGACCAGAGAGACAAGGCTGAGCTTGTATCCCCCCTACGTGACCAGAGAGACAAGGCAAAGAGAAAATTCCTACTTGCAAGGACTCGCCGGTCGAAAGAGACTTGGAGACAACTAAACGCAAGCTTAAACGAGTCATATAAGTGTGATGAACTTGCCTTCACACAACAGCAAATAGAAGACCTTGAGAAAGCTGACAAGAGAGGTGACCACACCTCCACCTGGAAAAATTATCAACTCTCTCTCCAGCCAGGACAGAAGAACCAACCACAAGGTCAAGAAGCGAGATGGATCAGCCCCATCTAGTGACAACGAGCTTCTCTCCGAATGGAGGCAGTACTTCTCAGACTTACTGAACAATGACAGTGGACCACAAACCTCTGTTCTCCACCACCAGCTGCCCAGGACCTGCTCATCTGTGTCAAACCACCCACACTAGAGGAGACAGTCAAGGCCATCAACAGCATGAAGAACAACAAAGCTGCAGGTCTGGACTGTGCGATCACTGCAGAAGCCCTGCGAGGGGGTGGAGACATAATGGCAAGCACAATACATGCATTCTGTAAAGAAGTTTTTGAAACACTCTCCCCACCTGAGCAATGGACAACAAATGTCATCGTTCCCTTACCAAAGAAAGGGGACCTCAGCCTCATGACCAACTATAGAGGGATTACCTTGATGTCCATAGCTGCCAAGGTCTATAATAAGATACTCTTGAGGAGGATAAAAGACCATGTTGACCCAGTCCTGAGGAAAAACCAGGCCGGCTTCCGCCAAGGCAGAAGCTGCGCCCAGCAAACACACATTCTCCGCAGAATCATCGAAGCTTACCAAACCCACCAACTGCCACTTGTTGTCACGTTCATAGACTTCAAGAAAGCATTCGATTCTATCGCTAGAAATGTCATGTTTGCTGTTCTTCGTCACTACGGTATCCCGTCTGTCATTGTAAATGCAATTAGTGTACTCTACAACAACTCAAGAAGTGCTGTTATGGTGGATGGTAGCATCTCCGAACCATTCCAAGTCACCACAGGGGTGCTGCAAGGGGACGTTCTCGCCCCCTTTTTGTTCATTGTGCTCATTGACTTTCTGATGACTAAATCAACTGAAGACACCGACTCTGGTATAGTTACCCATCCTCGCCAATCTAGAAGGTACCCAGCTAAAACCTTGAACGACCTAGATTTCGCCGATGATATCGCCCTGCTCGAGTCTTCTGTACCCAAAGCACAGGCACAACTTACCAGTACTGTTGCTGCAGGAAAGCAGCTTGGGCTCGTCATCAGTGTCCCAAAGACTGAGTACATGACCTTTAACTGCAGTCCAACTGGAAGTGTATGGTCAGCCTATTAAACATGTATCAAACTTTAGATACCTCGGATCCATGATGGCATCCAGTAAGAACGATCTCTCTAGGCGAAAGGCACTTGCATGGGCTGCATTCTGGAAACTGGAAAAGATCTGGAAAAGTCCATCTTTCCCCACCTCCACCAAAATCAAGCTCTTTGATGTCACATGTGTGTCAGTGCTCCTCTATGGATGTGAATCCTGGGTACTGTCACTTGATATGGAGAACAAAATAAATGCATTCGCCACATCCTGCTATAGAGTCATGCTGAACATTAAGCGCCTTGATCGTGTGAGTAACGCACGAATATACAAGTCAACAAACACCCAGCCTCTCATCAACAGAGTCAGACAGCGACAACTGGGCTTTATTGGGCACGCCCTCAGGCTGCCCACAGAGGAGCCACTCAAGACATACGCCCTCTACATCCCGACACATGGCAGAAGGCGACCAGGACGTCAGAAAACGAGCTACTTGACCTACATCCAGAACCTGCTTGGGGATGCTGAAGGTGACCTGAGCCCAGAGGCTATCACCGAGATGGCTACTGACCGGCAGACATGGAGAAGGCGTGTGATCGGCCGCTGCACGACCGACCGATGATGATGATGATGATGATGATGTATCCCCCCTCGTCTCGGTTCATCACTGGTGATGACTTCCTGATTCATACTGCCTCCTTAATCCAATGGATGCGTCACCGAAGAACAAAATAAATGCTTGTATCCTACTGCAGAAAACGTACCAAGAATTTACTGCACACCGAAGATACATAAACCAGAATATCCTTTGTGCCCCATAGTCGAGTACACAGGGTCCATAGGATATAACACGTCGAGAGCCCTAGCTGACCTGTTAGCACCGCTGGTTGGGAAGCCGGTACACCACATCAAGAACTCAAAAAATATTGCAGAAGAAATGTCAACCATTCTGATAGAAGAAAATGACACATGATGTGGTGTCTCTCTTCACTAACACTCCTATCCCAGAAACACTTAACATCATTAGAAGCTTAAGAAGGCTCCAGGAAGACAAGGATTTAAAGAATCGGACCAACTAACAAGTAAATGGCATTTTCGAACTGCTGTCTTTCATTGTTACAACTATGTACAACTACGTACTTCAGTTTCAGGGGTAACATCTACCAGCAGAAGTTTGGTACAGCCATGGGTAGCCCTGTGTCCCCTGTGTTGGCCAACCTGTTTATGGAGTGGCTGGAACAACAAGCCATGGCCACGGTACCAGTCACATGCAGACCAAAACTGTTGAAAAGATATGTTGACGATGTTATGGAAGTTGTTAAGAGGGGAGCCCAGCAGGAGCTCACAGACCACCCAAACAACACTGACCCCACTGGGAACATACAGTTCACCTATGAAGAGGAGGAGAAGAAAGGAACACTGCCTTTCCTCGACACCCCGTTAGTAACGTAAGGGGGACGGCTCAGTGAAACTTCTGGTGTACAGGAAGAGCACACATACAGACCAGTATCTAAACTTCCAGTCCCACCACCCACAGCACCAAAAGCTGGGAGTTATCCGCACCTTAATGGACCGTTGTAACGCAGTAGTCACAGAGGACCTGAGAATAAAGAACTAGAGACACAGCACATAAAAAGGGCCCTCATGCGTTGCGGCTACCCGGAATGGACTTTCCAGAAAGTGGAGCAAAAGAGGAGATGCAAACAGAAAGAAAAGACCAAGAACTCGAAGCAGCAAGAGGAGAAGGCAAGAGCCATGGTGACCATCCCTTACATTAAAGGAGTCACAGAGCCACTGGAAAGGATGTTCAGAAAACATAATGTAGCCACTGCGGTAAGCCCTAAAACAACTCTGAGAACCCTGTTGGTGCATCCCAAGGACAAGTTTAATGATGACCTAGTCAAAACAGACTACTGTATGTGTACAAGATCCCATACGCAAGCTGCGAGGAAGTATACATTGGGGAAACAGGCAGGACCCTTGGAACTAGGCTCAAGGAACACCAAAAGGAAGCTAACAACATTGATGCGGTCAAGTACACCAGATCCCAGAAAAGACAGGCACAACAAAAAGAGAAGATGTCTGCAGTCACGGACCATATTTCTAGAAACAACTGCTCATTGACTGGGAGGGGGCCAAAGTAATAGACAGAGATAGTAACAGACACATCCATAAATAGTAACAGACGCATCCGTTGGATTAAGGAGGCAGTGTGGATCAAAAAGTCATCACCAGTGATAAACCGAGACGAGAGGGGGATACAAGCTCAGCCATGTTTGGGATTGCATTCTCGCCACAAAAGCGCCACCTACATCGGCTACTTATAGCGGTGAGAAGCAGTACTCCAGTCAGAAGCTCTGAAGAAGGTGTATGACAGACACCGAAACCTCAGCAGGTGAGATTCCTGGTTGTGAAAAAAGAAATTCCAAATATCCTATAAACAGACTGTGTTGTGTGTAGATCAATTCACAGTACTACTGGAACCTATCAGCCCGCTACATGCAATGTTTCAAGGAAAAAATATCATGACCAAGGCCTAGGAAATTTAAGAACAGTTGTGTTTTTAATTCAGTCCTGAAAAATGTTTTTTTAGATTTAGGCCAAAGTGATCCAACAAATATAGTTTAACTATAATGTAAAACTGAAGTACATATAGGATGCTGGTATTTTCAACATCATAATCGTAACTAGAGTTCCACGAACACATTATCTTCGCCAAATAATCAAGGCTCATTATGGAGAGTGATTGATATTTACGTGCTTATCACCCCCTGCAAATTTGATCATGCACCATACCATTTGGAAGTTATGATGGGGCGAATGAGTCCAGTCTAGATGGGGTTAAAAATTATTTGGTGGTACAGGACTAGTATATGTGTAGAGTGTGCTGATACAAATGTATATCTTATAACTGGTCATGAAAAAATATGAGTATGTTGATATTATATGGGCCACAAAGGTTCGATATTGCAGTGTTGTAAGTTGAAAGTGATGATGAAATGGTACGGTCAATATATATGAATAGAATAAATCTTTATTCCATATCATACACATTTTGAAAGACATAGTACATGTACATGTGACTTTTCCGCACCTACATGTAGCAGTGGTGCAGTTTTGGTACAGTGTACTCTCCAAGCAGAGGAGTGGGTCTGGCTGGTTTTTGACGTGTTTTTAGGTGTTTTTGTCAGGCTTTCTATTTTGTCCCCTTTTCATTATGTCGCCAATCATGGTGAACAAAAATGCCTAAACTGAATGCGTTAAAAACCAGCAGGACCCACACCTCTGTTTGCAGGATAGTTTATCTATTTGACCTACATGTAAGTTTATGCAAGGCTATCTGGTTGCATGACCTGACAGTCCCATGTCCGATTATGAAATGCAGTGGGTTAACAAACTTTCCTTTCTAATTATGCAAATTAGCTCCTGATTTGCATAATTAGTCATTGATTATGTAAAGCACCATCTGAGCTCTGTAAATACCAAATATCACGACGATCTGTCGACCCCTTCTCAAGTTATTCATGTCCGAATGTCAAAACAAAAACACCCACTGCAGTTCTTAACAAGCCACTAGGGGGCCCAAATTTACAGAACTTACTTTCTGTGGCATGAACTATCTACCACACAAAAATCATGACCATAGCACTTTCAGAAAATATGCCTCCAAATTTTGAAGCTCTGTTGCAGTACCTTAGATGCCCGCTAGAAGGCCCATTATCGAACTTGACCTTCCTTTCTGTAAACCCTACCCATCCACGAGATATCATACAGATCCATCAACAGCTTCTTGAGTTATGCTGGCGACATACAAATACACATCCACACAAAGCCCGCTGCAGTACCGACGGAAAATACAAGGGGAACCATTTTTGAACTTGACCTCCGTTTCCACAACATCTACACACCTGCAAAAAATCATGAAGATCCATCAACGTTTCCGTCACTTTTTTTGCCTACATACAAACACAAAAAAATGCAAAGTCCGCTGCAGTACTGTTGAAAAACGCAAGGTGAACCATTTTCAAACTTGACCTTCCTTTGCACAACCACTACACACCTACTGAAAATCATAAAGATTCATGGAAGCTTTCTTGAGTTATGCCCATGACATACATTCAGACCCACCCAACAGATTTTTCAACCGAAAACATAATCTTCTCCGAGTACAAGTACTCGGTGAAGATAATTATACATTGTACAAGCATATTACTGAACAAAGAATTACAATGATTATCATGTTTACTACACATTCTTACATAACTGTTTAAAGCCTTACTCTGTTAACAGTGAGTGAAATGCGGGAAATCTGTCTGAATTTCATCACTCGGATGTCAGATAAAAAACTTTATGTCCATTTCCAGTTGACCCCCAGGCTAGGGTCGACAAGTTTTTCCTAGGGCTGGTCGGGTAACTGTAAACACAACATTTTTGAAACTTTAAGACAAACAGGATTGACTTGAGTGTGAGATATTTGCTCTTTCCTAACTTAGTGTAATACCACAGCAAGGTTGACTGATTCAATTTGGTTATTTCTGCTATCTTTTCAGGGTGCAGAGATTTCGTACCCAACTGGACCCGGCCACGGCGGCCGCCAACCCGTTTGCGGACCGCCCGCCGTCTGCCCGCGTGAGTCTACACTCGACACAGTCCTTGTACACCGCGCTGGATGAGTTTGACGGGCCTGTCAACATTCCTGACGGGATTGAGCCGTACGTTTGGCAGCGCCTGTGCGAGGCACGGAGAAACAAGGTGGAGAAGGAACAACAGGTAACTATGGGAGAAGCAACACACGTCGTTCCATCGTTTGACAGAATCTCGTGGCTAATGACAGACAAAAATAATGGCTAACCTTTCATGATCTTGACGGACAAAATTGCCATGTTTTCTACCAAAAACAACTGGTGCAGTGGCCATGGCCTTTTGGTAGAGTGTTTGCCTTGCATTCACAAGGTTGGGGGTTTAAACCCCGGCTGGGTCATGCTCAAGACTGACGGTAAAATGGTACAGACTGCTTTCTCTGTTTAGCATACAGCACTTTCGAGAAAGTATGGGAGTCGAACTCACTCACTTCCTGCTGTAGAGGCTTACATGGTTCAGTGCTTATTATGCACTAGGAAATGAGTGTAGTCGTGTCTAGCTCCCAAATTTATGATAGTATACACTTATCATAATAACTGAAGGTTCAGGTCCTTGTAGTTCTTTCCTTGTACCTGATTCCTTTGACTTACTGTAAATCTGTACATTTTCGTGGTGATTTTTTTGCAGTTATCGCAGTGGCCTCTCCACTGCAAAATCATGACACAGTGAATAGTCATTTCTGTTGTACATGTATTTACTACTTTAGAACAGTAACAGTTCTGTAACTCTGTAACTTTGCTACAGAATTGTTTCAACCGTGAACTTACAACACTGCAAAACCTGCTTTCCCCTCCTACCGCGATATGGACCCCCCACGAAAATAAACAAATTAACCTTCTTTCTTGTTGTGCGGACCTACAGGTGAAACAGAAGGCCCTGACGTTGGCGGAGATGAACGCCTTCCTGCAGAAGCGTACCGAGGAGGACGACAGACTGATGGATGATATCGATGACCTCATCACTTTACAGAACAAGTAAGTGTGGAACTGTTTTTGATAGGCCGATCCTGGCTGTCCATCACAATTAGCATTTCAACCAATGAGAGAATGGCAATTAGCAGTTCACCAATGAGAGAGTGGCTGTATGTCTGTCAAATATCTGTATTTTTATGTTTTTCTTTTATGTTTTGACGGATGTAGATGGGCTATGGGATCAGTCTATTGCCACTTGGTTTAAAGAAGGTCACCTGTAACCATGTGAGGTTTGATACTGTCCAATAAAGCTGTGAAAGGAAGTGTGACAGTACTGTACACTTTTGTCTGATCATGATATATGATGAATAAGTGCATATCTAGAGAGAGAGATAAATTCTACTTTGAAAATGATAATTGATCAAATTTTGGCATGTTGTGCATTGTTTTCATATTACATGATAGAGTACAGTTGTACCAAAAAAGTACCCGATAACTAGCTGAACATGTAACAATAGACCGATCCAATAGACCGATCCCATAGCCCCACCAAGCTCTGTCAAAGCGTAGAAATACAAAAGAAAAACATAAAAATGCAAATATTTGACAGACACTGAGCCATTGATCAAACTGCTTATTACCATGCTATCATTGGTTGAACTGCTAACTGTGATGGACAGTCAGGATTGGTCTATTTCTGCCCATGTTTTGCAATCGTTAACCCAACAACACAAAGCAGCAAACTCTACTGTAACAGTAACATTGCTTGTACTTTTTGCCTACCTTCTTTGATTGTTTCCTTCCTGCTGTCTTCCTCTTTAGATTGAGGGAAGATAAGATGCGGTGGATATTGAACCTGGAGGTTCAGTTCCTGTTGAAGCAGGGTCAGGTGGAGGTGGACTCTGGGCCCTTCATCCATGACTACAGTGACTCCATCCTCTTGCACAGGGGCGTCATTGAGGACCTCAACTCAAACATCAAGGTGAGGGAGAAAAAAATTCATCCTCACACTATCATTGTGGTGTCAAATGGCCGAGTGGCTAGGCTAGCGGAAACGAGATCAAGAGGTCACAGATTTGGTTTCTTTCGACTCAGGTGAAAGTTATGAGCTTTGGTTGGGGACGTCCTCTTGGATTGGATATAAAGCCAGAGGTCCCATGTTTGAGGAGAGCCACACCTCCCAGCAGTGGAAATTCTGGCCGTCCACTTGGAAAATCATTGGAAAATCAACAATAAAAAACAACTTGTGATGAATGTCAAATATTCATCTTCATTTAAAGTATCTTCTACATATACTATTGAATATCTTGAGAGTATTGAGTTTAAAATGAGTATGAATGTTGTTTTACAGACTTTGGGAGATGCCAAGTTGCAGATTATGGTAGAGAGTAAGGACTTCAGGAAGGGGATTCATCAGCTAGAGTGGTAAGTTATGTATCAATCAATGTCAATGAGCGATTGAAATCCTTTTTTTGAATAGGTGCACTGGTGCACCTCACCTAAAAATTTAGGTGTACAGACTGAAGAAAAGTTGGGTAAGAAAAGTAGAATGTCAGCAAAACGAGAAGAGCAATACCAACAACAAGAAACCTAAGCTGACAGACTGTTGTGTATTACAGGGAGAGAAGAAGAATGCAGATGCAGAAGTCAGACCTGGACACTAAGGCTCGAGACATCCAGATGTTCCGCATGACCAAAGACCTGCAAGTGGTAAGTAATTCGGATATTCCTGTAATAATATTCATTATTATTATTATTAGATATAGTCATTGCTGCTGGCTGTCATGATGCCCGTACGACCATTGAGGTCATGGGTCATGAGAGAGTGAGTGAGTGAGTGATAGACAAGGTAACAGTTACTCATGACAATCAACTGGATAGACTTTGGAAACAGACATTTCAGGTGGCATCCACTATGTTTTGTCAGTGACTCAAGGAACAATCTATGGTTCACCAGGTTTTTAATCAAAAGCTATAAATTTGAATGATATGTAAATGGAGAACAGGCAGTTCAAGATTGTCAAATTTTGTTATGTCAACAAAAGCAGGAAAAAACCTCTTTCATTCTCAGTTTCACCCCAGTCAATGTTTCAGCTTTGATCCTGTACTGAATGTATAACTAAGTATCTGCCCATTCCACAGTACCTGGGTGATGAGGACCATTCTGCAATGACAGCTCATCAGATCTCTGTACTGGAGCAGACCATCGCTTCACAGACAAAGGTAGGGAAAATCATCCTGAATTTACCGTCAAGCATTGGCGGCCCTCCAAAATTTATGGTTAAGGGTTGCCAGGATCCCCCCATGCAGACCCTCCTGGATTCACACTAGACAGTCGGCTAGTCAGAGCATGGAACAGCCAGGCCACATCAGATGAACAGGGTGGCAAGGTGGTCTTATGTTGACTTACAATGTTGAGTTGTGTCAGACTTTGATAGGTTGTTGACTTATCTAAAGGTTCTGTGTTCAAATCCCCAGCAGGCCCCAATGATGTGCCCTTGGAAAAGGCACTTAACACCTATTTCCCTACTCAACGCTGGCTTGGGACGTCCTCTTGGATGTGACATAAAGCCGGGGGCCTATGTTCAAGGAAAGTCACACCTTCAGCACGTTAAAGAACCATACAGTCCAGTCTTAAGCAGCAATACTTACTGTTTATGCTAAACAAACAAACAAACAAACGAAAGACCACTACTCAGTTGTCTTTGTTACCCAACATCATTACAGAACCACGAGAAGCGTGTGGAAGAGTACGAGAACCAGCTGAAGGAGCTAAAGAGGACGATCCGTCGAATGGAAGAACAGAACCGCGGGCTGGACAGGGAGCTGGAGGAACTCAACGTGTCCGTGTTTGAGAGGAAACACATCAATGAAGTCAACGGTAAGGGTATACATGTATGTCTGGATAGAGATTGCAATCTGCCAGAAACGCCGATTCCGCTGGTAGAAATTGTGATCAGAGTCTCTGTCGATAGAGATCATGACCTCTGCCAGTATGATCAGAGATTCCAAAGTTCCACTGTTAGATATCCTGATCTGTGTACGACTTTTTGTGGATATTCGCTTAAACAGACAGTCAGAACTTTTCGACTTTGATTCATGTCACTTAAGATCAATGTATTGACTAAGAAATTCAGAATTATAAATAGGAGACCACCCTTGCACATTCCTACAGTTGACAGAGACTCCACTTGCGATCTCTAACTATGTATGACATAATAATAAAAAAACTGTTTTGGTCCAAGATTATGGTTCATGACACCCTTTGGAATGAAATATGTTTAACTTACTTTCAAACCGAAGCCCAGTGATTCGGTTATTTCGGTACCAGACCTTAACCTAAACCTTTGGATTAGAATCCGGGCCTGAACTTGAACTTGGCTTTAGGTATGCATCCCTACAGTTTGACATTACCAATGGGCTCTGAACCCTAGCCTGCACTCATGTACATGTATAGGACTTAGTAACCTTGTAAAACCTGCAAATAATGATCAACGTCTTGCCCCACTCCACAGCTGACGTTCGTAGTGACGCAGCGGCAGAAAAGCGAATGGCCGACATTGTGCAGCGGAGGAAGCTTGTGGACCTAGCGAAAGCCCAGGCGCAGGAGGTAGCCGTACTTCGCGCGGAGGTGGAGAGACTGCGCATGAGAACCTTCCCTGCCTTGGTGCAGGTCGAGCACTGAGAAAGTAGTTTTACTGACGTGTATGTTCGTAGTAAACAGGTATCTCTCTGGACTCAGGTTCTGATTTGTTCTTCTTTCCAAGTGCCTTTCCTAATTTGGCGCAGTTGAGTGAGATACCCACTATAGACTCACCAATAGATTGCTTCCATCTTCTGATATAAAGACCGCAAAAGATTTATACTAGCAACACAGATAAGTGATACTTAGGATGAAATCTTTCACCATTACATACAAGAGTTTGCTGCTTTTGGGGAGCTTTTTGAGACACTCTTTGTCTCTTCTTCAACCCAATAGTCAGATCTGGTCTTGGAATTCTCTTGTCACGTGACTGATTATAAGTGTAGTATGTATATTGTGAAAAGCCCAGAAAGGACATGTACAGAATTTACAGTACTGTGTGCACATGTATATAACAGTATTTGAGTGCTTGAAAACATAAAATTCTTGAGCCAAAGTAACAGTACGTGTATGTGTATTGTACTGCTCATAGTAAACAAAACAATACATTTTTTTCATTGTTTCTGACTCATGTATTGTTGCTACATGTATGTGATTCAACAATTTTTATACTACCAAAACTTCTTGTTCACCTTACAAAGTATGAAGTCTGGTGATTGTTCAACACAATATATTGTTGGTGAAAGAATCAATGTAAATGTTAGATATCTATTTTCTATGTACAGCATAAACTCACTGGTTTATTTGAAAAAGAAATAAACATTCCACACTGTACATTTGGTGTCTGCAATCAATTTTGCAAACTTTGTTTGACTGTCCACAAGTAGGGATGCCTTGTTGTCAAAACTGCCTCAGAAGACCACTCAGGGGACCAAAAAAACCTGGTCTATGTGGATTCTTATGCTTGTGTTGTGTCAATGGGCAATTATCTAAGGGACCACCAAAAAGTGTAGCCTCCATAGCAGGCTCTCTGGGTCTTTTTTGGGGCTTATGATACACTTTTTGCATTGACTTCTTTTTGTACTGGGCCATTTGTGCAGCCAGCCCGTAACAATTAGGCCCAGTCATGTTCACTTTACAGGTTTGCCTGTACCTTTGTTACAAGATGAGTATTGTAGTGTACAGAAAATACACAGGAATTGTCCTGGTAATCTCTGTATACTACAAAACTTAACACTCAACTGGTATATAATCACCTGCCGACCTGATGAAACTATTCATACAGTGTATATAAACTACTCGGATCCACCCATGCCTAGATTGTAAAGCAGTTTGCAATTCCTACGAGTTGCATGAAAAATGTACAAAGCCCTGTGAAAATGTACAGATCTTATAAAAATGCACAAATCACTGAACAGAAACGAAAAACATTGAGAATCTTATGGAAAAAATAGTTTGCATTTATCAAAAAGACTGCGTTTTCCATAAAATTTGCATGTTATGCAGTGCTTTGCGTGGTTTTCCAAAGATTCCTGCATTTTTCCTACGATCCCACAGTTGATTCATTCGTTTTCACTGTGATTCCTGCATCTTTCATAAAATTGGTACAAATTTCATAAAATTTGTGCGAATCTTTCATGTTGTGGCCTGGCCGTGGCCAACCGAACATCTGGCACCCGTTCCTCTGCGGGAGGGGCCATTAGTTACAGACCCAGACAGTGGGATTTGTGTTACACAGACAGGCTGCGGCCGGGGCTGTGGCTTCTGGGCTGTGGCTATGCAGCCTGGGCACCTTTAGGATTTGCCTTATCTCCAAGCAGATCTTTCTGTTGGCAAAGCAGTATCCATTCCATGGGCAGAAACACCATGTACATGTATCTGCCAACTGGTTGGCTAATATGGATTAAGCATTTCTGCCCATGGATACTGCCTTGCCAACCGGAAGATCTGCTTGGACATGAGGACTTTGCCATGATTGAATCGTACTACTGATGACCAGTGCAATCGCCTAGTGGATAGAGTGTTCGCCTTGCATATGGTATGTCGTGAGTTTGAACCCCGACCGGGTCATACCAAACACTGCTTTCTCTGCTTAGCACTCAGCATTTGGGAAAGAGTATGGTGGTTAAACACACACCACTACCAGTGGACTAGCCCCCTGCTGTAGTGACTTGCACAAAGTTGTGTGCCCCAAGGGCTGCCAAAACGGAGATGTGCGCCGCCTTATGCACCTTCAGTGCAGGAAGGACTTAACTAACTGATGTCCCTGATCTGCATGGACAAGTCACACGGCAGGAATTTGTACAGAACTGGCAAAGGAAGATAACTAAATGATCGCAGTGGAAGGTGATACAAGGGGTATAAGTTTGGGCTACCTAGGATCTTGTTCAGGAAACCAAGAACTAGTGACACACCTGCTGTGTAATTGCACTCATCCGTCATCATTAATTTGCCCAAACCTGCTATAAACTTTCCAACTACTGAAAATGCATTCATGTTTGTGGTTATTTAATTTCATGGTAGGGACAAAGTGGAGTGTTGGTGGTGTTTTTTTGTTAGCGGGTTAAACACGTTGGTCGGCAGGCAGAAGTCATTTTAGTGCCTAATAGTGGTGGTTTTAAGTTTGCGGTGAAGAGGCTACCACGAATATGTAATGACAGTGAACTGAAATGCATTTACAGTATTGTCCCCATCACTAAGAACTGATAAGCCCTGAACTTCAACTTCTAGGTATCGGGCATCAGCCCAAAACCAGCCCAGCCGACAAGAGAATGTCAACATTTTATTCTTTCCCATCCCACAACTGCCAAATTTTTTGTACCATCAGCATAGGTTATTTACAGCTCCGCTACCACTAGTTTTCACACCACCACAAATGACACGCTTAGACTAAATATTCTTCACATTATCTATGACTGTAGCATTTTAACTGTCAACGTTTCATGCAGAAATCTGTCAGTTTACTCCCAAGGTTTGTTCCACCCATTACATATTAATGAAACTGTCTCACGCAGGGCATTGTGATCAAGAACATACTGAGGTGCCCTCTCACAATGTAGCTTCCCAAATTGCAGGTGTTCTGTTACTTGGAATACCAACAATTCTGCCATCTCTGTAGCCATGTACCAATTCTTGCTGCAGGTTTATGTGACATTCCCTTGATTTTAACAAGCATTTTCCATTGTAACAAGAAACACCTCACACATATTCACCGGTCTTAGTCAGGCAGGTGATTCAACTTGACAATAAAAGAAATACAGTGCAGGAGTAAACACAAAGCCACTGCTTTGGTTTAAGACCTTTATTATGTCATGCAAGTAAGCCAATAGAGATTCCTTTGTCTAAAACTTGGTTCTAGTGGTGATAAAAAGGTCAAGAGACACACAAACAACAGAGCCATGATTATTAAATAGCATCCCTCACATCAAGACAAGGTAGATGTCTACTTAAGACTTGTCCAACCATAATGATCCCTAATTGTACAACTCAATGATTCCTACATGTCAATCTGTTCAAGTTTTATGCCTGTACAGTGTGCTTTCAAAATGACCTATTTTTTCTTCTTCAGTTTTCAGAGCTTGACTATGATTCAGGGGATGAGGTAACAGATCACTCGATTTGGTGTTGTTGGAAACCTGTAAAATTAGTATCACTGAACCTGGAAAGATATCTTACAATATGTCAAGAGCCCCATATCAAGGACAGCTTGGCATCCTTTCTTAGATTTAACACACCAGGGTGCGAAATACCCGGTTGCGCACTCGCGCAGCGCAACAATATTTTGGTTGGCGCAACTTATCTCTTAACCCAGGTTGCGCGGTGCGCTACCTAAATTTTGGGCCGGAGAAATCAATTTTGCGGCAATTACTTGACGAAGTAGAAAATAATTGGACCAAGGAAGCTCACACACCCGTGTGGTGTGCACACACACTCGCTCTCAGTCTCCTAAATTTTCAAACCAAACGTATAAATCGACCCCCAACTAAACAAGTTAATAAAGTTACCGATACTTTTTCACTCGTTTGCATCCATAGTCAACCTGTTTTATTGTGCTTGAAACGCAAATTCGTCGGAAAGAGAGCGCGGCTTAGCGCTCGGCTCTTGGCCGCCATGTTTAGCCATGTTGAATTCATCGACTCTCGCTGGATATCGCGTGATTGCGCGAGAGTAATGACGTGAAATCTGCAGTACCAGCAACAACTGGCAGAGGGCAGTATTTGAGTTGCTGTGTATTTCTATGGGCGAAATGTTGCTAGTACTTTTTTGGGGGCAAAATTAAAAATTGCAGAAGTGGAGATGGAGCCACTTTACTAATAATAAGCAGGGATTTAAAAAAATCTTTACTTGGCAACAATGATTATAGAATAAACAAAGTTGTTAAAATGTTGTGACAGTGAGATAAAAACTGGATAATGACATAGACTATAATTGTATTTATCTTATGATTATAATACATGTATATCATTAATAACTCACCTGTGAATTTTTCAATTAAAAATATAGGTAATTTTATTCCGGGGGTACTTTTATTAGATTTTGAAAATATGCCCAGTAGCAACTTTTATGTGAGGGAAGAGAATAATGTGCAGGTACAAGTCCTATTGCAGTGTAACTATTGCAGTGTACCTCTTCCTAGAGCAGAAAAAGCAAAAAGTCTATGGGGGTTGAAAAAAGGATTTATTTGTACTATAAAAATAGCCGTGTTACACATGAATTGTATAAGTTTGTTTGTTGTGGGTTGTGGTGTTTTATTTACATTGTATATCATTGAATTTTATTTTGAAACAAAAACACAATTTTAAAAGAACCAGTTATATTGTTAAAGGCTATGTAATACTATGTACTTACAAAATATAATTTAAAGAAATCAGTGAATTTTAGGTGGGGCAACCTGAAATTCTGACGGGCAACCTAGCTTTCTACCCAGGTTGCACACCGTGCAACCTGGCTCAAAAAAGTATTTCGCACCCTGCACACTTTTATTAGACCTTAATTAAAATCCTTACAAATGGTGCAGTAAGATCAATGGAAGGATGCCAAGATATCCTTAATGTTAGCAAAGTACAGATTGTAAAGAGACCCTCACAGTGCTGTGTATAAATAGCACAGGTGCTGCATCTTAAAGGACCTTCTTGATCTCGTCATACAGAACGAGCACGAACGCACCGCCCATGCCACGGAGGACATTGGAGAAAGCACCCTTGAACAGAGCCGAGCCGCCCTCGTCCTTGATGATCTTCCGCCAGCAATCCAGGGTGTTCTTGTAAATCATCTCCTTCAGCCCGGACTGCATCATCATGCGCCGACGGACCGTGTCGAAGGGGTACGAGACTATGCCGGCACTCGTGGTCACCACCTGGGCGATCATCCACGACACCACGAACGGCGTATTCTTGGGGTCGGGCATCATGCCCTTGGCGGTGTCGAAGCAGCCAAAGTATGCGGCACGGTAGATGATGATGCCCTGGACCGACACGCTGAAGCCTCTGTACAGACCGTACAGGCCGTCAGACTTGTAGGTCGTCACCAGGCAGTTACCCAGGCCGCTGTACATCCTGTCGCCCGGGCCCTTACCGATATCGGCAGCCAGACGTGTACGGGCGAAGTCGAGCGGGTACACGAAGCACAGTGAGGTGGCACCAGCCGCACCACCGGAGGCCAGGTTACCGAAGAAGTAGCGCCAGAAACGCTTCTTGTCCACGCCACCCAGGAACAGCTGCTTGTACTTGTCTTTGAAAGCGAAGTTGAGAGCTTGTGTGGGGAAATATCTGGAAGAGAGTCACAAAATTCTTGTAAGTACGTACGCTTTTCTCAAAGAACCATGGGTCACAACATGTGCAACTAAGACCCCATTCATACTAAATCGAGCAAATCGCAAAGCGCCGAAATCGCCCTGAGTCGCATTCCCGTCACACCAGGGGTCGAATGAGCGCGAGTTGTAAAATCGCGTCCAAAAGCTTGATCAACGGCGGACACGTTAATCGATTGTTACCACCCTTACCGTTGTGTTCAATGACCTTCTTGTACTTCATCTTGAGGTTTTTCACCTTTAATAATGCGGCATTACTTCCATGTTTTCGCGTATTTGGCCAACTCAGGCAGTCGCCACTTCAGCGTACACGCTCTGGTTTTGGGGGGATCCCTTGAGTTTCTTCTGAATCGCCACATCCCCGAAGATGGCCATCAGTACATGCGTTTTTGTCATTCCATAGGCCAAAATCGCCGCCCGATTCTGACATATTTTCGCCGCATTCGGCGTAATATTCCAACAAGCTAGCCAAAACAAACATCGTATAATGAGCGGAAAGACTGAATTTGCAGATGACCCCTTGACCCATGACCGGGTCAATATGCAAAGTAGGCGCCCAAAGCACATCAAGGCGATTTTGAGCGTTCATACTAAGTCGGAATGCAGGCAAATTGCGAGTAAACCACCTCCGGAGGTGGTTTCGCGGCAATGCGATTCGGGCGATTTCAAATGCGATTTGGAGCGTTCATACTAAGCCACATTATCGCAATTTCGGCGATTTCAGCTATTAGGGCGATTTAGTATGAACGGGGTCTAACAGTCCATAATCATTAACAATGCACATGCCACAACTGTCTGGTTTGATTTTCTTCATGATTGGTTTGATTATACCCGAGAGATGTCTCTTTCAGACAATATCAGTCATTTTTGTGTGAAAATTGTGGGTGTTGGTTTCATTGTCAGGTAAAAATGCTCGATTCTGTGCATATTTTTCGACCGGGAAAAAATTCTACCTCTAAAATTTGAGAGAAGAGGTCAAATAAACTGAAACTTGGTTATTCATATAGCTAGGGGGATATCTTTCATTCCCATAATAAAGGTTTTTTTTGCTTCATAAGTATTTCTTGGAAGAGATGGTCGCTAGACTTGAAGGGGTTTACAGCCTTGAATTGAGCCAAAATAAACTGGGATCTACCCCCCTTAACAATGATGGGATGGAAAACCCCTTGTGTACAAAAAGAACGATTCCTACCTGATGACATTAGCCATGTTGCCACGCCAGAAGGACAGGAAGCCCTGCTCCTTGGGTATCCTCGTCACACAGTCCACAATGCCCGTGTACTTCTTGGCCCCAGCAGCTTCCATCTGCTTGGATGCATCTTGCACCTAGATGAAGACAGATCACAAACGATAAGTAATGGAAGAAACACAAGCTTAACATGCACCTTGAGTGTTACACTGCTATGTATAACTAAGTCTACTGTCCCAACAACATTTAATTTGACAGGATATTTGGTATGCCTGTCAGCTTGATAACATTTAACAATGAACATTTATTTACAGATTCTAATAAATTTTACCCCACAGGTGCATACAATAAGTGTGAACACAGCCACAATGCATGGAATCTGGGCCAATGGCCTGGACACAGGCTTTTTAATAAAGGTTGCACATATTCAAACACCATGTGACACAGTGCGAGATGGACAAAATCATTGTCTTCTAGTAAACCTCATGCAAAGTCTCATTAATATAAATGGCTGTTGTGATTTTCATATTCACACCATCTGCCATCTAACGGTTTTGTCACCAGTTATAAATAGAGAGGCCCTGGGAGCTGGCAAAGGGCAACCCTGCATACCAGAAATATGGTTCTGTTATGGCCATCTGAACTTAACTTGATAGTCCATACCAGCTTGGGTCAACCTAGTTTATAGAGGACACAGTGGTCACCTTCACAGCTTTGTTTCCGCCATTAAACTGGCATCTACCACAAGTACAGTACCTATATTGAACTTCAGAATTAAAAACCATACATAGGCACCCTTTAGAAATGATACTTTGACCTGTAACATCTAATACAAAACCAGTCCAACTTTTCAGAGAAGTTGCAACATGTGTTTTCCAACAAAGAGGGACGTTCTCTGAAAAAACAGCATTGTGAAGAAATCCAGGTTGATTCTTCATGTAAATACTAAATGGCCACTGATAATTAGATTCGAGGCTGTAACACAATACATTGTAAACAGCTGCCAGTGCACAGTTTGATGTCACTGAAACATTGTTTTTCTAATGACCCAAACACAAGGAAGGGGGGTGGGGGGGCAATCATCTGACTAGCTGGTTTCTTTCAAGTTTCATGGGCTGAGTATCCAACACTTGGTCTTTACGGAATAAATTTTGAACCCTCAAAAACAGACACAAAAAAAGGATTTCCTCTTCACAGTTTATTAAAGTACCTTTGAGCTTCGTGACCTTCAAAGCTGGGACAAAGGTCATTTTTCTGGAAATATTCAGCGGACAAAGTCCCGTCACTGATTCACAAACGCTAGTATATTTGACACATCCTTCCTTTACCTTACCAAGAGTCTTGCAGTGCTAGAATTTCTTGCTGTTCTCTACTGTTTCTATGTACATCCATGGTTAAGTATATCAGGTTAAATGTTTCAATTAAGTCTTTTCAATTCAGAGGATATTGTCTAATAGATTACAAAAATTCATATTGTCACCCTACAGTGCACTGAATTAATGTTGCATGCAATGTTGATGCTACTGTAAGTTAGGGTGGTTTTTATTTCGCGATAGGGAGAAAATGGAGTCTTTGCGGTAGTTTTAAGTTTGCGTTTGAAACATAAGTAGTGCTACAGACAAAGGTGGGCAAAACGTTTCGCGGTGGTTTTAAATTCGCGCTGTGAGTTCACCACGAAAACTGCGAACATAAAACCACCGCGAACATTCCTGCCTTTACAGTACTACAGTGAAACTGTTTTACCTTTATTGATTTTGAACCATTACCCTAATCATCCTTTGGACTTAAAATGTACCACGTGAGATGGATCAATACTATCAACATCCATCTGAACACAATGAACACTGTGCAAAGTTTTCACAGGAATTATTCACTGGACTGCCTTTATGGTCACCTACAAGTACAACATTACATGCTTCTTTTCCACGATACCATGTTAGTGGATCAAATACAATATAAACAAGGACATGAACCATAATTTGTGATACAATCGTTTCTTCCCTCCCCCTCCATTATGAAGTGATTTTTTTAAATGGATTTTTCAATCATAATGGGTACCTACTGGCTGAACTTCAAGGTGAATATTCAAGGTGAATATATAACTTTTGAGGCGACTGAACAAGGAATCCAAATGCAGGGATATCCTGGATGCTAAAAAAAGTAATTTAAGAGGAAAAATTAAACTGCAGAAAATGGTTATTCTTTTAAATTTCTCAGTTTGTTTGAGCGGAATGAAACAAGTAGATGACCTTGGCTCAGTGCTGCTGAACTTTTCCCACTACTTCCTACCGGAAGTACGTCAGAGGGCGAAATGGCGGCCCACGTGTGGACTGGATGTTCTATTAAACTTGTTCATTTTGGTACGGTAAAATAGCGTACAGCAAGTTCTGTATTCACCAGAAAACCGTACTACTGCTTATAAAAATGACATTTTGCTCAGAAATCGTCTAGGTCACGCTTTATTGAATATTCTGTCACTATGCAAATATGAAATCGCGTTGCGGCCATTTGACGAACGAGTCGCCATTTTTCATGCCGGCATATTCACATTTCTAACCGCTCACAAACGATAAGTTCACCTTCCTGCAACTCTATAACCCATTCCTGATGATCACAGTGGTATAGCGTCGGTTCCATCTCAGTTCTATGGCAACCTGGTAGAAGACAAAGGCGAAAATAATGGCGGGGCGGATTGTCTTTCAACCGGCGACCGGCGTCCCCTCACAGCTTAGGTTTCCATGTCGCCTGCTTGGCTTTAATACAGGGGTCACCCGCAAAGTCTTGACATACACGCTTCTTAGGGCAAATTTTCCAGTTGTATAGTCAATTCTACACGGAGTGCTTGAATAAGCGGTGAAGAAAGTGACTTTAGGGGGCCGAACTCGTCCGTATTTCGTAAAAATAACCTGGGACATTTGAAGGTCACATGACTGAAGCCATGCCGCCATGAAAAAAGCCGGGTGATGTCGCCCGGTTTAACCGTACTGAAAACCTAAGAAACTCACCTGCAGAAGCAACTTCACCCGCTCGATGGGGGCCACAGTCGTCTTAGCGATGGCCGCGGAGATACCACCGGCAAGGAAGTCCTTGAGGAAGCCGACAAGTTGATCCTGGGCCATGGTGCGTGTGTTTCGTGCTCCGCTGCTCGAAGTGTTCAGATTGCGAAAGGAAGGAGGGTGGCAAAGATGGCGAAGGGCAAACCGTGTCGTCATCGACCATGTGATCAGTCCATGGTTCTTCTACTTCTTCTGATTGGCTATAATATGAGATATGCCTACGTTTCGGTGAAATGGACCAATCGTGCCTAACTTTATAGTCTAGTAAGCCCTAAAATCGGACGACATCAACTTATCATTTTGATGGGGGTGTTAATCTTTAAAAATATCAATTCTGATACAAATCTAACTTATATCAAACAAAACAGTACGGATTAGTTTCTTATTTCAAAAATTTATCATTTGGGTCACCTTTTTCGAACCGCCTAAACTTAGACCAAAATGTTAAAGAAAACGTTCCCAGCTTTAGAATGTTGGTTTGGCCTTGTCTGATTGGTTGCGTAATCCAGGTGCGGTTGACCTAAATAGCACTGCACCTGTCAAACGCCTCCCATGTCTTGTTCAGCTCAAGGAGGTTTTATATCTATATAACCTCCTTGTCCAGCTGTACTGCACCTGAATACAACTGCAGAGGCTGAGAGGCCAATGAACACAAATGAGAGGAAGGGTGTATTGATTGAATTGAATTTGAAATAAGTCAGGCATTGACTAAAGCTATTTAAAGAAGATCTAAGAAGGCTGAACTCCAGGCTAGCATTTAGGATCATTGAGCAAGGATTTTCATTTACTGTACATGTGTATCAGTTACATTTTCGGGGTGGTTTAATGTCTACCAGAGTGTCTGCTGAGGCCACCACGAAATTGCTTGTCCTGTCCTCTACCCCATCTTTTCAACCTCGAACACAGTTTTTTCCCTACCAAGAAATTAAATCCCAGCAAACTTATGGTCATTTACAGTATGTATGATGCCTTTGCATCTAGGATCATCTAGTAAGGCCACAGCAAGTAAATTTTATGGATGACGTCCTCTGCAGACTCCAAATTTAGTGTGTGAATAAAATACAAGGCGTGCCAAAAAAAGCAAGATATCCACATTTTCAAACTTGAATGCCATAAAGCATACAAAAAGAATTGAAGGGATAAAACATGGTATTACAATGTTCAAGTTTTGTATCGCTGTATTAAATAAAACAGTAACTAACACTGATGTCAACATTAAAATCATTCTAAATTTAGACCCGGGTCTGTATAGCACATCAAAAACACAGAGCCAAGGTTTCCCGTACGCTGGGCACTGGAGTCTCTTGAGTCATGCGGCAGATTGACTGTGACTAAATAAGATAATACTGGCTCTGCTGACTTCGTCTCAACTGAAATTCTCTCTGCTCTTGCTGTCTTGACTGTCTGCCTGAATTTTCGTGCCTCTGAAATCCCCCGTCTTTCTATTCTGTCTTCAGCAGACAGACAGCTAGACAATGCTCTACTCAAACTGTGTAACATTAGTTACTTCATCTGACCCTGTTATCGGATTTGTTAGTAAGAAAAACACATCAGATTACACATTGTTTATAATAATGGCACAGCAATTACATATTCATTCCAATTAAAAGTTTGGTATGAGGGCTGCACTGTGTCCTCTTGTAAGTTGTGACGAGGAGCAATCTTATTACAGCTTGCATACACAATAATTGTGCAACATTTGTACCAATTTTTCACCGTTCCTACATGTGCAAATGTCTTTTTTACGGCATCTATAACGATTTGCAATGGAACCGACAGATGTTTGAAACATATTGCCCCATTTTCGGTACTAGTATATTGGCCATTGCCAAAGGTGAAAAAATTCTTGTTTTTTATTTCAAAATTAGGCGAAAATCAATGCACGCCCTGATGTCATCCATATAATGTACTTGCTGTGGCCTTGTCAAATTTACTGTTATGCCGCTTTTGAACTTTCTCTCAGTGTGAAGTTAACATGTCATAACATCGCAATTTGTACAACAAGAAGTCATCGCTACCTTACTATGTCAATTATTGCTGAGTTGTAGATGGTCAAATGAAATACAATTTGTAACCCGCAACTTATACCTAAGTAGATTATTGAAATTATTTGGAATAGAAACAACCGAACTATTTGCAATACAATGTCTTAATCATGAAGTAATTATTGAGTGTAATACCGTACAATTTTGACAGATTGTATGCAATATTTATTCAATTTGTATGTCATTTTGAATCTTTTTAACCATTGAAAATTGAATGTAGTTCAGTGTCATCAATGTCCTTGGTCTCACTTACACTGCAGAATTTCAGTAAATAAATCTTGTATCAGCGCTGCAGCTACAAATAATTCTTGCTACCTTGAGTCACTAACCATTATTGTATTTCTACTGTTCAGTGTGGCCATGACCTTTCCTGTTGGACAACTTGTTCATAACTGGTTGGAAAGTTCAAAAGTTTACTCATTCATCAATTGGATTGACCGATCCTGACTGTCCATCACAATTGCAGTTGAACCAATGATACATGTAGCTAGGCAATTACTGGTTCAACCAATGAGAGAGAGACTACATGTCCATAAAAAAAATGTAATTTCTATGCTTTTAATTTTGTATTTTAACATTGTGACAGAGGTGGGCGGAGCTCTGGGATTGGTCAATTCCTGACAAATCAGAATTTTGCATAGGGAATGCATATTGCCAAGGATCAGTTTTGCAGAGGGTTTCTGGCAAATGAAACAAAAAGCTATCAGATTCCTTCTGGTTTGCATGGCTATATCTTAGTTGATTGCTCTTACCTGAATAATGCCATACAATAAAAACAAGAGTAAGTTTACAGAAACATCCTTTTATTCTTCTCATCATGAATGGTGACTAGTTGTCTATGATACAGAATTCAGGTGGTGAGTTTAATAAAAACAAAACATTCAGGACTTTCCATGGAGAAAATACAAGCAGTTCACATTCTGCGAACATATCAAAAATACTCACAGCCATCTACATCAAGGCATTCTAACTACATGTCTTTGTATCTAGTCTGAAGTGATTGTACTGCAGTTATTTTGACTGTGTTCAAGTGGGTGTCTTAAAGTACAGAAATGAAAGTACATGTATTAATGACTTTATCATATTTAGCTGGAGAGGTGCTGGTGCATGTATTATTTGACAGTTCTTCAACTTTGTGTTTTCAATGCTTCCATTTAAACATTGACGAACCAATGTAACTGTGCATTTCCCAGCGGAGAACTTAGTTTTCAATCCCTCACAAGAAGACTTGATGGCCATTCCCAGTCTTTTCAGAGTTATAGATATATTATTGTCATTAATATCAATGTGGAAGGTGAGTTACAATTTACCCATGTCAAGGCAGAGAAATTAAAGAATATCATCAATAACAATGAAATATAACAAAGGAAGATAATACATCTTGCCTTCTGCAACATTTACAAGTGTCATATTTAATGTAAAATTTAGTACATTTTCTTCCCCAAGCAATGATATGGAAAGTTTCATTGTACATCTAATTCCAGTTCATTGAATCAAAATTTGTATACATTTCAGGGTACTTGCAAAGAGTACATTAATGTCTTGTCACATTTTAGCTTTGGTATTTGAAAATTTTACAATACTTGTTTACTTCTTTGTCAGGATAAGTAGGTGTCAGGCCTTGGGTAGGACATCTCATATTATAAATTTCACCAGGGCCCTACTGGCTTGATTATATGGATGACATCAATTTCATCTACCCCCCCCCCAAGTTTTCAGGCATACTCGTATATCAAACTAAGAAGCTACAAAATGAGCAAAAAATATTGGAAAATGGATACAGACATTATAGAATGCCAGAGTCAATTCCAAAGTCAAAGAAGTACATGTAGATGTGAAAGAATAAAAATGAACTGTAATTTTGTTTAGTATCTACCATGTTCTGTGTGTTATACATGTATTGTATGTTCAACCTTCCTGACCACTAAGATTTCATAATGAAGGCCTAACTACTTTTTCTTTGCATACTCGCATCAGTTTTGGGGTGCCCAGATGATGTCATCCATATAGTCAAATCAGTATGGCCTAAAGTTCACTCAGGGACAATGCTTATTCACTGATATACAAAATGAATGACATATACACAAAAATCTGATAAATCATCTTTGAAATAAATCTTTAGCTTTAGACTGATGCACAGAAGGGAAACGACATCATGAAAATGTCCTTTTTTCAATAATAACAACTCTTTAAATAAAATATACATTTCAATAATGGCTCTTGGTAAGTTCTTTTGCAAGTGCAATTTGTCATTGTTTTAACAGTCGGGTTGTTGGGATTAAAGAATTAAAGAAGAAATGTATTGGTTATAGGGTTAGGCAGCAGGGTGAGGATTAAATCTCCTAACCTGTTGTCTTCCCACTACTTATTTGTAAACTTTACAATTTTGAGTCTGGAGTATTTACTTTTCCACATTTCTGTATGAATTTCTTCAACTTTTTATACTGCAATGAACTTCAAATACAGACAAATATGTTAAATTGCCCACCTCATATCATAATTTACAAGCATATACATTCTGGAAAAGTGCTACGACTATAATAACTGCACCACACATCACAGCAGTCAATTTCCATGGGAGTCCATCTCTCAAAATGCAACCAGTCCTTTGAAATCATCATGATATATACATTGATTTTGCGATGCAAGAGAACAATAGGACATGTCATGTTATTCAGGTGGTAACTATTTACAATGTGATTCCAAAAACATATACCATAGACTTTAAATATGTCCAAAGAGCTTTTGCGATCAAACTATCCATATACATTATACCTTAAAAGGTTTCCTCCCTGGCTAAATTGGCTTTTTGACTTTTCATTGTTTTCTCATTAACAAATTAAGAAAGAACTGTAGTTGTACTGAATATTGATAGCTGGTTATGAGAGAATTCTAACTCTATTTTTTTTGACCATATGGATGGCTTCATCAAATTCTATTGCCCTTAATATGATTTTTTTCTAAGAGCAAATAAAGCCCTTTGGTACATAACACTGCAATGAAACTATGTTTTCCATGTGCATAATGAAGCTACAAACATACATTCGCACAAATTGATATATACTTATCATCTGTAGTTATTAAATAATAAGTGTTTTTACCTAATCAAAAATAATCATTTTCTAATAACTATGGACACTTCATAGATCTTAATTTGTGTGAACGTACGTTTCTAGCTTTGATCATTATGCACATGGAAAATATAGTTTCATTGCAGTGTTATGTAACAATTTGGAAGTGCTTTATTTGCTATTAGAAAAAAATCATATTAAGGGCAATAAAATTTGATGACGTCATCCATATGGTCCAGAATATCAGATTTAGAATTATTTCATGACCAGCTATCAATATTCAGTACCACAACTGTTCTTTCTTAATTCATCAGTAAGAAAACAATGGAAAGTCATAATGCCAATTTAGCCAGGGAGGAAACCTTAAAAAAGAAACAACATTATAACACATCATACAGCTCACAAACTTTGCACAGTATTGTTTTGCTTATAAACACTGACAAAACCTTAGTCATCATATTTTCACACATATCTCTGTTATACAATTTCTGATGGAGCATATACTTCTGATGGGCTGTGGCTTACATAAGTTATCTCGCATTCATTACAAATGTACATGTGAACAATGTACAGCCACACTCTAATGGGCTCGCTCCCTTACAGCGATGCCAAAAACAAGCTAGTAGTGGTGTGGGTAAGGCCAAGGAAAAAAAATGTTGTGTTTCCTATTACAGTCCTGAAAAAATTAGGGTCGGTAGGTAGGGTTTCCCTTTTTTTCTTTTTGTTTATTCTACAATAATTGTTGCTAAAGTTAAGAATTAAAAAAAAAATCCCAGCTTATCAAAGGGACTCATTCCCCACTTTTGCAATTTTCAATGTTGCCAATGAAAAAAATCAGTGCTGGCAACACTTTGCCCCATAGAAATACAATTGCGACTAAAGCACTGCCCTCTAGCGGTATTTGCCAGTACTGCAGAAATGCGTCATTACCCTCATGCATTCTCGCGATATTTAGCGATAGTTGATGAATCCAATATGGCGGCTGAATATTTACGTTTTTTGATCGGGAACCGCGCTCTTTTTCGGACGGTATCGGTAACTTTATAAACTTGTTTGGTTGGGGGTCGATTTCTGTGTTTCGATTGAAATTTACGAAAGTGAGAGCGTGTGTGTGTACACGAGTGTGACGTAGAGGAGTAAAAGAGTCAAGTTTTCTTGGTCCAAATTTTCTACTTTGTGCAAATCATTACCGCTAAATCGAGTTCTCAGGCCCGAAATTTAGGTAGCGCACTGCACAACCTGGGTTTAGAAATAACTTGCACCAATCAAAGTATCGCAAGCGGGTATAATTTTTCGCACGCTGTTTTTCATCACTCAAGTTCAGATGTCAGATCGGAAATTTTATGTCCCTCGCCAGCGGCCGACACCCCAAAAAATGCTAGGGTCGGCGTTTTTTTTGCTAGGGTCGGTCAGGTAACCGGAAACACCACATTGTTTTTCCTAGGCCTAACATGTAGACATTAGCACATGAAGGATTTAACTTAAGTAGTATTGGCAACATCTTAACCTTCTCCCTGTTGAAGGAGCCTTTTGCTTTTGGCATTAACTATGTATTGGTTAAAGGGTTAGGCAGCAGGATGAGGGTTAAATCTCCCCACGTTGTCTTCCCACTAGTTTTGTAAACTACTACCTTACAAGTTTCCCAGCTTCTCTGTTCAAAAGCTATAACCATGATTCGAAAACAAATTCTTCTTTCAGGCCAATAAGGGTCAGTGTATGTACACTCTGTTTCTATTACATCAGTTTTGGTATCTGTTGCCTAGTGCTTCCACACTTTTGCTCAAGACATATATATTTGCTGACAATGTATATTTTCCATTGTCACCACCAGAATCAAACAGTTCATCTGTAAAAAATGTACAATTGACTGAATGTCTTTTTGAAGTATAATTCAGAACTGAGTGACCTTGGACAGCCTGTAGCTTTAAATTACAGTCTGCCTGCTGAAAATAATCAGCGAGTCAGAACACAGCAGGAAAATAGCTCGTCTAACGAGTATGTGAGCTATACACAACATTTTCTTCAACAATATGGCCGGTGTCATTTCGCCATTTTTATAGATCGGTTGATGTTCCCAGGATGCACCCAATGTAACAGGGTAGATTTACAGGCAAAAAAATGCTCCAGTATATATGGCTATTTTGGAATTTGGGGACCTTCTGACAATCAGCGAATGCGGTCGAAGGTCATTGACAGTGTAATGCCAGCTTTGCCAACATCAACCCTAGAAGTGTCAAGGGTAAAGATTCATATCACCCAATAGTCATGCAAATTTTCCTAACACTTTCTTTGGAACTGCAGTCCATGGAGGACAACTACAGCAAGTCGACAGATGATAGGAAATGAGATAACCGACAGTAGGACCTTTGACCTAACTTCCTGTCAGTGTCCCAGTTCTCTGGTCTATTTCTGACTACAAGATCTGTTGTCTTCCACTTATTAGTAGCCACAGCTACTTCCAAACCATTTTTCTGTCAGCCAGCGCTATTAGGTAGGACTTATAGACAGTGCATCCAAAGGGGGGGGAGGGTGTGTGTGGCCAAACTTCCCCAATGGGCACGATGGATTAACAATGACTCATTTGCTTTGCATATTAATTAATTTTCATGCTGTCTGGTTTGAGGGAAAAAACAGTGGCAATGTGTGTGTGTGGGGGGAACACATGTATACGTGTATGTAATTACCAGAGTAACAGGGCGTCCTCTGGGTGTCCCATGCAAAAGGATAGCCTGGAATCAATCCAAACCTATTATAGCTCCCGAGTCTCCTTTACGCAGGACACTTGTGAGCTATAATAGGTTTGGATTCCAGGCTAGCAAAAGGGCCCTAGTTCTGCTTCTGTTCCTCTCGAGGCTGCTGCTGAGACCACAGTTCCTGCTCCTTTTCCAGTCTCTCCCGCTCCCGGTCCTCCTCCTCTTCCAGGTCCTCCTCCACGTGGAGCAGCTTCACCACCTCCCTCAGCTGGGACTCCGACAGGTCAATGTCCTCCTCAAGGATCATCTGCAACGCCTGCAAGAACAGACAAGATCTCATAACTCCATAAATGTTGTCAGTTAATGCGAATTTCTTGTTTTGTTCATCATTGTAAATTTCTCACTGATAGCGGCCCTAGTAACAGTCATGAATCCAGGTTAGGCCTGTCTACCCCTTCTTTCAAACAGCGAACTAAAACCACACTTAAAACCACTGGGAATTTCAGAACCTACAGTATTTGTCCTCCATCATTTGTTAATACAAAAAAAAAGTGCCAGACTTACCTTATTGACTTCGTTCAAGCGAATCTGTCCATCGTGGTCATCGTCCAGGATCTGTGCAATGTGTTCCAGCTTCTGGTCCGCTGCCATGTCCTTGTCCATGTTCTTGATCTTCTTCAAGACTTCCACTAGCTCATCTAAGGTCACCAGGCACTCCCTTAGAAGTTCACATGAAAGAGTTGGTTTCAACTAGTAGTACATATTTCCATGATGTTTCATCAGGTTGGAAAGTAGCTGGAAGACAAATTTCTTTGTACACCAAGCAAGTATTTTATTCAAGCCAACATTTCGGTGACCGTCTGTCACTTTCCTCGAGGCAATTCTGACTGGTTCTATTTCGAACTGCAGCTAGGTGTCGTACCTACAGATGTGGTGCCAAATGAAAAGTATACAAAAATAGTTGGCTTGAATAAAACACTTGGGTGTACAAAGAACTTTGTTACCCAGTACATATTTGTGTGTATGTACAACAAGGTGATGTAGGAAGGAGATGTTGAGTTAGTATTAGTGAGTATATCTACTTAAAAATGAGTTAAACCAAGCAGGTTACAAGCTGGATACAACATGGGGCTAAAAAAACAGGAAATAACACAAATTATGTTAATACACATGTAATTCTGTCATTCACACCCATCAAACTTCTTTCACTACTTCCTGGTCTTTCTCTTAGGCCGGCTTTCGACTGACGACGGTATACGGTCGTGCGATTATTGTCATGAGCGACGTTTCTCTTATACGGCACCCCCGCGGCGCAGAATTCCATTGATGTGCGCGTGTGACCCCAAGTGACCTTTTGCATGCAAATTCAAAATGGCGGGGGAACCGCTTGCTTTCGTCACGCAAAAGATGAAGTTTTTACTGACTTTGCAACAACTGTTGCCCTGCAGATGAGACGTTGAGAATGCGCTCAACAAAGAAAGAGATTGAGGCCTGTACCTGGGATTTAACCTGAGTTCGTGGCCACCGCTGGGGATGTCACGGGGATCGAGGAATAGGGGCATACCAAAGAAGTAGCTACTGGTGGCAGGGCGTCAGTTTTGGATAAGAAAAATATGTATCCATTGCTGACTGCATGCATATCTACAAAGAAAACGATAAGAACTTTCCTTCATGGACAGGAAACAGCACGCTGTGGGCTTGTTAGCATATCACCCAATTCCGTCGCCGGTTCCTCTTTAGACGAGAAAAAAAACAGGCCCCCCGCTGAACGTCGTACGACTGGGTCCGAGGTGGTCGCGACGACGATTTGAGGATTCCCGTTTATTGCCGTCGCTCGATTATTTTGATCCTCTTTAGACGGCCAAAAAATACCGTCGCCGGCGACGTCTTGACGATATCCAGTCGCACGACTGTATATCATCGCCAGTCTAAAGCCGGCCTTAGTTAGATTTTCATGTTTTTCTAGTTTACAACAAAGGTGAAGTGTTTAACGTATTAGAAGTGTTTGAAGATAGAAAGATAGAATGTAAGGCAAGACATGCTGAAGGCTGAAGTTTGTTTTTGCTTCAACTCTGTCAGAAGTAAGATATTAAATATGTAAATGGAAAGATACAAAAAAAAGTAAAAGAAATGTGGGGCCTTTGGGTTTGCGGTGACATGTTTTCACAAGTTCCAACTTTGTAGTTGCATTCTAAAACCTATGAGGAACTATGACAGTGCACTCCAGGAAGAACTGTCCTCTCATGAAAATGTTCAACCTGACATTAAAGTTCAAGACAAGGGAAAGATATCAATTCATAAGTGAACACTTCAGATCCTTTTCTACTACCATGCCAAGACCCCTCTTAATAAACATGCAGTGTGTCGTTAAGCCCCCGTCACAAATAAGAAAATCAGCTTGGCCGACGTGTTGGCGAGCTTCAAATGTGCATTTTCGGCCGAAGTACGGCCGACGTCCTGTCGATTACGCGGGCTTCGGGCGATTTTTAGAAATCAGAAGTTGACCCAAATATTGGCCTTTTACCAGTTTAGTCGATTCTGACTTCGTTTATGTCCAAGAGATGGTACCATCTCATGGGGGATTTTTAGTCTTTAGTGTTCGACGGACGTCACCCGAGATTTTCATTGGAAAATACGGTCGACGCTCGGGCGATTTTGAGATTCGGCGAGCTTCGGGCGATCTACAAATTTGGCCGACGCTCGCATATATTGTGACGCGGGCTTTACAGTGTATAAGCTAGTTCGGTTTAAACTGCACATGCACAGCGAGATGCATTGGGGGTAATATGCCAAAGTTGAAGACATTACAAAACACATCCGGACATGTACATGTATGAAGCATGGTCTAGAGGACTGTATACAAGTGAGGGGCCTTCGACATTGACATAATACCCACAATGCATCTTGCTCTGCATGCACAGTTTAATCTTGAACTGGCTTATTATAAATTAGAAGAAAATGATAATAAACATGCAGAAAAATCTATTTTCATCTCACATTGAACATCTGTTGGGAAACCTCTACAGCCACTGTTCTGTAAATTGTTTCATCTGATATTATTGGCTTCACAAGGGATACTTGACTTCTCAGGGATGTTAAAGCACTTTAAAAACCACTAGATGTACATTTTTGTACTGTAACAGCAACAGTGCAAGTGAATTGACAATATAGCAACAGTGTATATAAGTGAACATGACTGGGTAACAACAGTGTATTAGTGAACATGCCTGTATAGCAACAGTGCCATTAGTGTTGTACACTGTATCATGATCATGGAAATAAAGTTTTTAAAAACACCTATGTTAACACAGCTACATGTATGTACATTTTAGATGGTGTAAGACAGTGTAAGTGTTATAAGCTGTACTGTAAAAACTCTACTTTCCTCAAGCAATGTCTGATTATTTACATATCTATTCATGTACCGTGGTACAATGTATACACCTGTAATAATCTCTCTAACTTAGCAGTAGAAACAGTGGCCATGCTTGAGGCCATACCTGGTGTGCTTGTGGTTAGCAGTACAAGAAGGACCGGTCCAGCACCTAAACAGGATGAGGCAATTTATCATTAAAGCAACAAATAAAGCACCGGACAATGTCACCACAGCTTCTGTCTTATTCTGTCTTCTGCAATTTCTATCCCCTTCCATTAACTACACCTCAAATATGACATCCTTAGCATTTACTGTAAGGGAATTATGAAGTTTCTGCATGAATTATGGAAAGGAGGTCCTCATTAGCATAAGCTATGTCCAGGTCTATTCAACCTTCCAAAAGGTACCTACATGTCAAGTATGACATCCGTAGCATGTACCGTAAGGGAAATACAGGGGATTATGCAAATTAGCTCCTCATTACCATAAAATATGTCCAGGTGTATTCACCTTTCCCAAAGGTACCAACATCTCAAATATGGCATCCCATAGCATTTACCGTAAGGGAAATACTAGTTTATGCATAAATTGTGCAAATGAGGTCTCCATTAGCATAATTTATGGCCAGGTGTATTCACCTGTTCTAAAGGTACCTACATCTCAAATATGACATCCGCAGCTTTTACGGAAATAAGAGTTTATGCATTTATGCGTCAATGTGCGGTCTGAGGCTCGCAAACACTCGTCACTAAACTACTATTCACGATGTGAAAGAGGCTGTTGGTGTTATTTACATGAAACTTGATTTTTAAACGCCAGTAGAGCGTCGGATGAAGGACATTAGATAGGGATACTCCACCAAAAACAGCAATCCTTTGGCACAAAAAATATGCAAATTTTCATGAATTTTAGCAATATTATCTAGGAAAATAAGGAAGAAATAACGGAAATGTGGAAAACGGAAAGAAGGAAGAAATATCAGAAATGTGGAAAGCAGTATAATTGGTTTGAATGTATCTTGTAGTTGTACTTGTTTGACATGTGGTAGTGATTTTAGATACAATCTTGCCACAGGCATAGCCGTTATGAACTTCTATTTCACTTAATTACCTTGGTGCTGATAATTCAATGGTGCCTCATCAGACTGTATGTTTTATTCGTTGATGAAGGTTAGACATCCAGGTACCTTATTTTTCTCGATTAAAGAAACTTTTGAAACTTTTCAAAATCCGAAAAGTGTTTCAGGATATCGCCAAAGCGGGGGTGCGTACTTTGTTTGAGGTCACTGTCCGGACAACTTGGAACAGAACCTCAAACCAGCCGGAACAAGGACGAGGGGACCTTCGAATAGCACCGATTCGTCCATAAAACGTTTGGATAAGAATGTTGACGCGTGAAAATAAAGTTGAACTTCAATAAACGACAGTGTTTCGTATGTATATCATTGATATTAACACGACAAATAAATACGTACCGTAGTAGTACACAAGAAAGCTGACGTACTGAGCACCCGGCGCCCGGATGAAGTCATGCCGCCGGCATGGTTCGGCACCCAGCCGATCCCAGTGCCCAAGGAACCCCGAAAAGAATACCGGCACCGTAAGTACACCATATAAGACATCCGTACTGACATGAATTCGTTTATTTTGTGATTTTCGAAGAAGAAATACAAATCCCGATCCCCGGTGACAATGTTGTTTTGAGGTACGGTTCACCACTTCAGGTAACTTCGGCGGAAACTTTTCGATAAAAATGCACCCAAAAATATCTTCAAAGCGGACTCTTTGACAGGCGACTCCTTTCTTTTAAAGTTGGCCCGTTAGATTCTGCGTATGCACCGATATAGACGTCATAATACGCATAATTTCGGCATGTATATCAAAGCTCGGACATGGAAACTTGGCCTGTCTTGCCGCCTCCAGTTCCCGCCACGAATTTAGCAGCAGCCAATAAGAGATGCGTAACGCGATTATGTCACGCAAAATTTGCATAGTATTAGAGTATTACGCAATCCAAGCCTCGGGAGGCGTGTCGATCGGGGCAGCGAAGGGCCCGGCAGGGAAGCATTGCGGTTTCCAGTTTTCGGTTGGATGTAACGCCGTATTTGACGGGGAAATACCGGGTTTCGAACTTATATAATAATTTTTCGGTCTTACACGAAAATTATAAAAAAGTAGGGCGCCTAAGTATATAAGTAGGAGACGACTTTCGCCATCAGCCCGTTTCTTTTGACGGTTGTCTGCCGGGCCGATCGGTATCGTATGCGTGCGTTGCCGTGAAAACTATATAACGTTATGATATTTGCAAGTTCGACGGTCGCGTTCTTCGGATTTATATCAAGAAATAACTATATATCGGCAGTATCGGGAGAGTGTTTTCTGACCACATCATTCTCAATTTCTTACCCAGTGTTGTGAATATGATCGCAATTTTCCTCCGATGATTTGCACATCTGTCTCACGGCCGGCGCTATTATATGAACCGAGCAGGGTAACCATGATGAAGTTCAACGTGTTTGTAAATAATGAAACAGTTCCCGCTAGAATACTGCAAGAAGTTAAGACACAATCACTTAATAAACGACTTAAATATATTTTTAAACAATTATTTGTAGTAGTAACCACCTTCAGGACATGCACTTGTCCGAACATTTCAACTGTGGCATTGGCCCGGAGAAGGGGTGCGTACTTTATTCGGGTTTTCTCAATTCATGTTTCAAGGCCGCAAATTTGCCTGGAACTTTGCCCGAATCGGGGGTGCGTACTTTAATTAGGGTGCGTACTTTAATCGAGAAAATATGGTAATAAGATAAGCCAAAAATAGCTACTCAAGCAACTGGATAACTGGTGTATGTTTTGTTGCTTTTTATGTGCATAATTAATTTGATAGCTTTTATTATGAACTTATTGTACATTTTAAAGAAAGACGAAGTTGTAGGCCAATGCCAGCTTTTCCAAAAGCACTTGTTTTCTGTGCTCCTTAAGTTTTTAGGTTAGGTGCACCATGCCAGTGCAATGAATTTCAAGCCCTGTTCTATACACACCATAGGGAACCAGGGAAAGCCTTAAGGACAGGAGCAAAGAAAGGAGGATAGGACAGTAGACTGGTTAGGTGATGGGAATATACTAGTACATGATGAGGCTGGGGAAATGAGTGGGTAGGTGACTATGTATGTGTGTGATGTCTCCCAACTAAAAATAATGCATGACAGTTAGCACTATCAAGTCCACATGAGGCTATGATAGGCTCTGTCTTCCTTGCCGGCTACTTCTAACGTTAACCACTTGCCAGTCCACTACTGGTGTCCTATAACCTGCACTTGTAATATATGTAGTCTATGAGGATTACCTAGTCTAATGGCAATGCGCATATGTACTAACACTTGACTTGACCAGTTATCGTGAAGGAAATGACAAGTATGTGCACAGCACATGGAAGAGTGAGGGGTTGGGGTGGGGTGGTGCTGATTACCAGCAGTACATACAGTTTACTCGTCATAAGCCACAAGCTTACAACAACAACACAAGTAGCAGAAGAAAAAAGCTTTAATTCTTGTTGACGTTAGTTAAAGGAAATGGTCGGAAAGCTTTTTTTCTTCTTTTTGTTCCCTTGGTGAATAATTAGAAGAATGATTTCTCACCTTGTTTGCATTAGTCCGCCTGAAGATTTGCACTTGCAAAGGTTTGAACTTTGCGCTGTCTCTAACTGGAGACACCATCATGTTTGGGACTCATCCGGGCACTTTTCAGACAGGTGAATGCAATCATGACATCAGACTTGAAACCATGTGACCTTTATTTCGCAAAAGTTCCCGCTGTGGCGTCACTTGTCGGTTTGTTGCTGTTTATCAGAGGTGTGCACAGTGCAAGCTATGGAGAACAACCCTATAGGCCTTGTGATCTGTCTGAGTGGCCTGTTGAGAGAAGTTCAGGTCACATGTTTTCAAGTCTGAACTAATGATTGTGTTTGCCTGGCTGAAAAGTGCCCAGATGTGGCCCAAACATGGCAGCACCTCCGGTTGGAGACAGAGCGGTACAGCGCGAAGTTCAAACCTTTGAAAGTGGACTTCAGGCGGACTAATGTAAACAAGTTGAGAAATTGTTTTGGGGGAATATACACCAAGGGAACATTATATGGGAAAAAATTTCCTTTAAGGATTGAGTTGTAGCTCTGATACAAGAACACAGATAATATATGGGAAAGAGTTCTCCAACAGAGCAACAGTGGGTCAAACTGCAAAGAGGGGAACTTCAAGAGAAAGTTTCCATAACAGTTACAAGCACTATGGATCAACAGCATGCACATACTACACAATCATACACTTTTTTCATGAAGTGCTTGGGCCACACTGACTTTTTTAATGACATCCACCTTCGCATTCAAAGAGGAAATCATTCTGCTTGGAAGTAATTAACCCTCAAACCACCTTATGGGGTCAAAACTGACCCCAGGCGTATATCAACATGTGCCATTTCGACATTTCGAGTCGAAAACAAAATTCCTTCCATGAGTTTGTTTGTATATATGTCTTATAACTTCTCACAAGATTTTACCGATATTGGCTCATTGTTGATTAAGTTATCCTAGAAAGTTTACGCGTGGTCCAGTGGGGTCAAAACTGACCCCAGCAAAATCTGCACTCATATTCCATATTGTTTGATACATGTCATCTAGTAACATGTATGATAAGGGTTATTATGATCATAGTTACATAATTTGATTTTGCAGAAACGTGAAAAAAAACAATTTTTTAAAATGAACGTAAAGATTAATGACGTTGGGACGTATTATGACGTCATTTATGTGATTTTATTGACGAAAACCAACAAATTGGGTATTTCCATATAACTCAAAGGTACACGATGAAACTTAGATAGAAATTCTGTATGATTAATCATGATATATCCAAAGACGTTATTTGTAGATGGCAACAGGAGCGACGTCAAAATGACGGCATAAAATTGTATTCATATCGGGTTACACTACCGAAATCCGCCATATTGGTTCCGCCATCTTGAATTATCCTAAATGCATTTTTTCATCATATAACCTAATAACACAATAAAAATGGACCAAAACGTTTATATTAAGATTGTTTCTGTTTGAATAAACATGGTAATGATGAGATTTGAGGTTGAAATAGCCGGTTATAGCTGATCTAACTATATCGTCCGCCATCTTAGATTTTGACCGATGAGGTAATCAAATATGCATAAATTATGAATATTTAATCATAATAGTGACAGTGATTAACATTGGTTGGTGTTGATATAAGAAAATAAGTGCAGTTTACAAAGAAAGCCCTAGAATTCCATTCTAAAATCCAAAATTAGCGACTTTTTCCAAATATGGCTCTCAGAAACCGGTTGCCATAGCAACATGAAAACATTGATTAGTTATTTCATTAAATTCAAACTGTTGCCAACGAAATTTTAGCAAAGGTGACCAAGTTTGGTTGTTCTAGCGTAAGACATTCAGATGCTATATGACATCAAGTGTTGGCGCAGGCCTCAAAAGAGCCCGCTTGTCTGAATAGAGTTAGTTGCAGAAGACTATGTTCCCTATTTTTGCATGAATTATGATGATAAGCAGAAATTATTCACACCTAATCATTTCAAACTGTCCCTTATAGATTGCTTAAACTATACATATATACAAACTACAAATATAGTCACCAATAAAGCTGTATTTGCTGAAAACATTGTGGGGTCAGTTTTGACCCCATACGGTAAGATTAGTCGTAAAAAAGCTACGGTGGTTTGCATTTTTACCATGCATAAAAGTCTTAGTATAAACATAACAAAAGAAGTTTAGAAACATGACTTAAGATGAGCATATTTCTGTTGTTCTTTCACAATTTCTTATATCATTGCATCTCCTTAAAACACTGGTAGAGGCCAGCTTGAGGAGGCATGAATGGGTTTTCTTATTTTTGGTACCTTGGGTGATGGTAGGTACAATTAGACAAGTGAATGTGCAATTTTAGGACTTACATTGAATGATTAACAAGGAAATATCCCATATGATCCATGTCATGGTAGGACTTGATAAACAAGACATGTCAAAAATTGCTTGTTGGGATGGACAAAATTTCATCACATCCATCCAAAAAATCTGAACTTCATGAAATTGATGAAATTGTGTTTTTGTAAGCTTAAAATGACGGAAATGAGTTTCCAAACAAAGACTGGGACAGAAAAAAAATTAAAGGTGGTGACAGCCCTGTCCTACGAGGTTTTGTCATAATTGCAACAGAGTTTGTCTTGAGAAGTGCTTACTTTTCTGTCTGGATCCTGTCCATAATGGGCTTGTTTTCTCCACCTTCCATCAGTTGTACCTTCTCCTTATCCAGCTCCAACTGAACCTCAACCTGGGATAACACAGGATCTTACAGTTAACAACAACATTATTCATAGCCATCAGAACATTAATTTTCATTGATTTTGTTTGATGTAAAAAGTGATTTGGTTCTTCTTTAAACGACAGGTGGAAGTTAGGATATAGTTACCATTACTTCGTGAAATTCTATGATTCAGAGTTGGAGTCCATTCCAAGTCACCACAAGGGCTTTTAAATGATATTTGTAATTAGTTTGAATAAATTTGAATAAAAGAATATCTTAGTCACAATGATTCTAAATTTAAAAAAAAATTTCAATATAAAAATTTGAATTCACAATTCATTTGAATCCAATCAGATGTATAAGAAACATTTTGAACGAGACTGCACCAAAATATCTTTATTTAGAATAATTAGAAAATATCTAATGTGATTCTTCTTAATTTCGAAATACATGTATAGAGAAATATAGACAAAGCTTTCTAAATACTAGTAGTGGATTAGGGTAATTGCCCCCATAAAATTAGGTGCTAATCCAGCCCTATTGTCTGCCTCTGTGTATTTTTAGATTTCACTGCTGGACACTGTTAGGTCCTTTGTGCAAGCCATCTATGACCCCGTTCATACTAAATCGCGCAAATCGCGAAATCACGAGTCCCATTCCTTCACACCAGGGGTCGAACGAGCGCGAGTTGTAAAATCGCGTCCAACAGCTTGATCAACGGCGCGGCGGACGCGTTATTCGATTGTCACCACTCTTACAGTTGTGTTCAATGACCTTCTTGTACTTCATCTTGAGTTTTTTTACCTTTAATAGTGCGGCATTACTTCCATATTTTCCAAGCGACTGCTAATCGGGGTTAACTATTTGAGCACCAGCAAACAGAAATGACCTAATGTGAGGAGTGATGATATAGGATGTAATATCAGTGACAATTGGAGCTTTCTTAGAAATGGACAAGTTGAGAAAGAAGGGGATATCTTGAAGACAGGATGTGACTCAGCTCAAGGGAGCATTTACAGTAATTAAAGTTATGAAACCTATACAAAACCGAATATCTTCAGGTACATATGATCAAACATAACTTGTAGATATCACCAAATATTGAAGACATGGTAGAAAGAAATAATAAAATAATCTTAGCGACAGAATTGTAACCTGTCTCACCTGCTCCTTGCGGCTCTCCAATTCCATGATGGTGTTCTCGATGCGGTCGAACATCCGATTCACAACGCGCTTCAGCCGGCGGGTGGACTTAGGTATGCTGATTGGCTCTCCTGTCTTGGACGCCACTTTTTGTAGGTTCTTCTCATCCTTTTAAAACAAGAAATATCACACAAAATGGAAATTTAACTATGACTTTAATCACGTATCTTGTCTGACTTTTACCTCTTCCCTCATGACTGCCATAAAATGCTGCCTTCAGGTCGATTTTGAGCTTCTCATTTGATGTTCCAAAAAAAAAACTCACCTGTCATACATGAAGGGTCGGACTATCCCTTTCTGCAAAAATCACTTTGGAGTTAGGTACAGGTCAAATATATTAGAACATCAATGTACCTGTACTGTACCTGGATAGACTAACACTCTAGTGTATAACGTTTGGACCAATTCGTTACTAAACATGTGTTATTCCTACTGCAAAAATAAAATTTTAGCACTGGAAAAGATGAGTACATTGTATGGGCACTGAAATCAGCACCATTTTTGCACCATTTTCCAGCAGGAATTTTGGATGATTAAAATGTTGCAGTTGCATGCAAAACTTAAGTCTAGACTTAGTCAGGGTTGAGTCAAATAAGACTTGAAAGGCAACGTTTTCGGGAAAATGCAGGATATTCCCCTCCCATTACCTACACCTCAAATATGGCATCCTTAGCATTGACTGTAAGGGTGTTATGAAGTTTCTGCATAAATTATACAAACCAGGTAATAGCATAATTTATGGTCAGGTGTGTTCACCTTTCCTAAAGGTACCTACATATCAAATATGACATCTGTAGCTTTTATGGTAAGGGATATGCATAGACTATGCATAAGGCCCTCACTAGCATAATTTATGGCCAGCTTTTCTGACCTTTCATAAAGGTACCTACATCTCAATTATGACATCCGTAGTCTTTGCAGTAAGGGAAATACAAGTACATGCCTTAATTATGCAAATGGCGTCAGCGTTAGCATAATTTATGGCCAGGTGTATTCACCTTTTCTAAAGGTACCTACATCTGAAATATCACATCCGTAGCCTTTATGGTAAAGGCAATACAAGTTTATGCCTAAATTCTGCAAATGAGGTCCACATTAGCATAGTTTGTAGACAGGTGTGTTCATCTTTCTTAAAGGTACCTACATCTGAAATATGACATCCTTAGCCTTTATGGGAAGGGATATGCATAAATTATGCAAATGAGGCCCTCATTAGCATAATTTATGGCCAGGTTTTCTGACCTTTCCAAATGGTACTTAACTTACTTTACTTTGGTCGAGCTCCCGCTCGAACGATGCTTGAATTTCATGCTTGGTTTTTCAATTGCTGTTAACTGACAGGGGTCGCAACTTCTCCTGCAGTCGGAGTTTCCTGCTAACTCGGAATGCCGGGCCTTCTCCATTGTCTATAAGATCATCTGCAGAACACCCACATAGAACAATTCCAGCAACCATGTCTGTCTGATTCTGCAACTGACTAAAACCAGTACCCTGCTGCCGATACTTCCTACCGTAACCCTGGATTTTGTCCGGCACTGCTTATTGGTTATTCACAGTTAACCTCTATATCTGGAGGTCGTTCCTCATTAGCATAATTTATGTCCAGGTGTATTCACCTGTTTTAGAGGTACCTACAACTCAAATATGACTTCCGTAGCTTTTACGGTAAGGGAAAAACAAGCGTCTGCATAAATTATGCAATTTATGTCCAGGTGTAGTCACCTTTCCTAATGGCACCTTCATCTCAAATATAACATCCGTACCATGTAACATCAGCGCTCGTGAGTGCGACTCGCACACAATATGTATGCGACCAGTTTCTTGAGAATGCGACTAGATTTAAAATCACGGTCGCACGGTGCGACAATCCAAAATTAAGACCTGCGCCAGGATAATGGCTACAGAACTAAGCGGTAAGCCGAAAATATAGGTATTCCAATGCTACCGCGAATATCGTCGGTGAATTTTCTATCATGTTCCCACACCCGCGGTACAAAAACTATCCGTTCCTAGTGGCAAAGTTACCCATAGAAATAAAGGATATAAGTTTCTCTCCTTTGTGGTGTATTTGTTTGATTTGTAAAATGTTTCAAACGCCAAAACTTTGTCGATGAAAGTGAGCGCTCGCCGGACGCTCGCTGTTTTCAATGGCGGCCATGATGTTTATGAAAAATAAACCGCTGCAGAATGAAAGGCTTGTTTCCTGCGGTCATATTTATACCTGTTCAAGCGATGATTTTTACGATCAAAAATTGATGAATCAATTCAAGTGGAGTTTTATTGGATGACGGCGCCGCGCGGTCCTGACGCGCGAAATTTGAACTACGCGTTTCGAAGTTCCCGATTTGACTGGGTCGGCACAAACAGATCATTTTTGATACTATTTTGAGCAAGAATTTTAAGGATAATAAAGTATTTTGGATTATCTGTAGACAGAGGGTGAGGGTAAAAAGAAAAGAAATGCCTGTAAAAATGTTGAACTTGATGCCAGCAGTGAAGTTTCAAATTATGGAATATGACTTTATTTGTTTTGGTCATGAACCCAATAGATAAGTTCTAGAGTCATCTATTTATTTATCATTCAAGGTTATGTGAATCATTACCTGCCTTGTTCCAAGTAAAAAATACCATTGTGTATTTTTCAACTTGTTGAACTTGAGGCACCGTGGCCCCCGGATAGGGGCCAGTCGGGGAACCTATGCCCAATTTTTCTAAAAATCCATCGTACTAGTATCAGTATGTAGGAAGGTATTGAATGAATTGAATTGCCAATTGTTCTGCAAAATCAATGTAGGTTTCTATCTTTTATAATCTATTCAAATACTAGTACTTAGTACTTTATTCCCGGTTGTTAACGTATTACATTGATTAATAGGAGTATTATTTGGTATAGCCAAGACTTTTGCTTGTTCTTCCAACTTTTTGTAGTGGTGCCCCTAGATTTTTGCTGGTGCTCCTAACTTTTTTGAGTTAGGAGCACAGTGCTCCTAGGCCTAAAAGTTAGTCTGGAGCCCTGAACATACATATAACTTTCTGCAATACCATTAGTAGAGCCACCACCCCACATCTACTTTTTTGCAGAAGATTTTGGCAGAAGAAGAAGAAGAAGAAAGAAGAAGAACAGGCAAGCAAAAACAGTATATTCCTCCATACATGTATGCAGCAAAGAGCATGCATGACACAAAGTAGGACTGAGTGTGGCAGACAGAAATGATTATAGAGAAGTGAGCTTGGCTTCCTGCATAGAAGTATTGAATACCTGCAGACCTCTTCCCACCACCACCCACTGCTGCTCAAAGATGTAAGGAATGGCAAGGTAGAAGTCAGTACAGCAAGCTTTGGACAGATGGGAGTCAAACGGTATCTCACTGGACTGTGCCAAATTGAGCAACGAAATTGCGTGAGCTTTGTAAATTTTAGCAAATTGTCCCTTGTGGTCACACTGGCAGCTTTGCCCAGAATGTCACATCCTAAGTTTCTGCTCCAAATCAGATACAAGATAACTTTATTAGAAATTGCAGTGTTGCCACTCAATTAAAAACCAATGTACAATGATTAAGATTCATCAACAAGATTTGCGCCATTTTACACTATTTTGAAATTTGCACATTTTTGGAAATTTTCAAAAAACTTGGCACCATATTGCGAATGTCTTTTGCAATTTGGCACATTCCAGTGAGATACTAGCAAGGTTAGTGTCAATAGTAGTACTACAACAAGGGGTATACCCTATGTCATGAAAATGTTGGCAGCCAAGCAGCAAGCAAATTTGGGTTGGGTGGCCATTTTGGAAAAGTTAAAGGCACCCAGAGCATTTTACGAAGCTTGAAAACTGGAAATGTACTTAGTCTAGTTGCTGTAATCTTTATGCAATTGACAATTAATGCCACTGTTTACCCCATCTGCGTGCGTATTTCTTATCAAAAGTGCTCAAAGGCGACACAAAAATAACCTACATGGTGATCTTTTAATTTCATGCGCCTAGTGCAAATAGACCGATACCATAGCCCCGCCCACCTCGGTCAAAACGTAGAAATGCAAAAATTAAAACTTAAAAATTTAAATATTTGACGGACATGCAGTAACTCCCTCATTGGTCGAACCGCTAATTGTGATGGACAGTCAGGATCAGTCTATAAGGGCTTAGAATGTTAGATCAGTTCTCGAAACAAAACGACATCATATCTTTGCTGATATGTAATGGTTTAGTGTTATTGAAACTCACTAAGTGTAGGAGTGACTAAAAATTAGATTTTTTTATTCAAGTTTCAAGCCTCATAAAATGCTCTGGATGCATTTAAAAAGCTAGTCCCTTTTAGGAAAATATTATGTTCATAGTACGATGAACCCAGCTTAAATCAGGCACTTACTTTTGCAGAAAAAACATGTTTGAAGTACCAATGATGCCTTTTCACCTATATGTAAAGACCCCAAGGTATTGTTTTCAGTGTCTGTCTGTGTTTCTGCAATCATTTTCATATGCATATCGTCTATAGGCATATCTCACCATAGAATGACAGGAAGTGAAGGACAAATGGTCAGTGTTGTGGTAGTGACAGGATTATAGAATCTATCAACCTAAGTTGACAGCTGACAGACATTCCAGGTCATGGGATCAATGGAAGAGGCCACTGACAATCGAACTGGAGGTCACCCCAGAACGTGTTATTCTCTAAGATAGGCGTTCGCCGTGTCACAATTTGACCACGTTGCAGGGATGTAAACAACTGCCTGTCGTGTTGCAAAATACCTCAGACCTACATAATGTTTATACTTTTTCATATCTACAGGATTTGCCCTGTGCAACCAGGTAGATATTTTGCGCATTTCAAAATGACAGCTGTGGCCATCGAAACAGTAGCAATTTTTGGTCACTTTATTTGTGCTTGTCTTTTTAACAGTTCACCTACATGTAGGTCCAATTAGCTAATTCCACAGCATGACAGTCCATATCTCTAGCTTTAAATTGATACCATAGTCCGAAAATAATTTAATCAGGTTGGTAGAACATACAAATGTAGGATACTGGTGATGACTTCCTGATCTATACTGCCTCCTTGGATTAAGGAGGCAGTATCGATCAGGAAGTCATCACCAGTGATGAACCGAGACGAGGGGGGATACAAGCTCAGCCATATTTGGGATTACGTTCTCGCCGCAAAAGCGCCGCCTATATCGGCTACATATAGCAGTGAGAAGCAGTACTCCAGTCAGAAGCTCTGAAGAAGGTGTCTGACAGATACCGAAACGTCAGCAGGTGAGATTACCTGGTTGTGTTAAAAGAAACTCCAAATATCCGATACCAGAGTCCTTCGGTTAATTTTAGGAGCAACCGGATTGCCCCGTAAAAATAGAAAAACAGGTCAGTTTTACAGCGTTTTTTTTTAAAGGAGCAATTGAACCTCACTACACTTCATGTACTGATATTACTATACTGCACAAGAAGCCCCCTTTTTCTGGCTTTTGGATAATGTCAATCTTAATTGGAAAGTTTCAGAAAATGTATTTTGCAACAGCAAGAATTGAGTCATTAGTTTTTTTAACTTTCCCAAACACCGGTTGAAAGCTGCAACATTACGCCTAACTCCCGCGGCGCAAAAATAGAACGTACCAGCTGGGTTCAATTGTTGGAGTTTGAAACCATTGACTTCAAATTTGACAATTTGTACAAAGTCGCTACCTTGTAATAAACCCTCTGTCCGTGTGTATTTGACTATTATTATGTCACTTCTTATATTGCATGTGATATCTGCGCCCATGCAGCTTCTAAAGCCAATAAATGAATTTTTATGACACCTTGTGAAATGTATCAAAATGCAACCAAAACTCAGTATAGTGTGCGTCGGTAGCTAAATCAATGCTGGAATGTCACCACTGTGATTTGCAAGTCCGTTGCTCCTCAAATAAACCAACTTGAAGGTATTTCGGTATCAGTTTAAATGTGAAGAAATGGACTATCACGCTACGTGATTAGCTAATAGGATCGAGGTGAACTGTAAAGAAGACAAGCACAAATATATTGACAAAATCTGCTAATGTTTCGAAAGCCACAGCAGCCGCTGTCATATTGCAATTATAGACAAAATATCTACTTAATTGTACTGGGTAAGTCCTGTAGATATGAAAAAGTATACATATTAAACATTATGTAGGTCTGAGGTCTTTTTGTTGCACCACAGGTAGGGGTGGGTACAGGTACAGAAAATTCAGGTCCGGACCTGGACCTGATTGTAGTAGTATAAGCCGCACCAATTCAATTTCTTGCTTCTCTGATTTTTCAGAAAATGATTGGAGCGACAGGGCAGAAAAAAAATAATTGTGGTACTAGACTGAATAAAAGTTCTAAATGGGAACTATGCGGCTCCAGAAGTCTTACTGAGGGACAACTGCGGTGTGAAAGATGTCAGTTAGCTTGAGGAATGAATGATCCACTCTACTTTATAAAAAAATAAATAAGAAATTCTTTGAAAAAATCTGGGGGAAGATACAGGCTTACATAACATAAAAAACAACAGAATTATTCACGTTTTCAGCTTTTCATGGCACATTTTCTGTAATGTGAATCCCTTCCTATGATCTAGTACTACAATTCTTGTGTTCACTGATGACTTTGCCAATACAATTACTCTCCCATTTCTAGTTAGGCCACACCAACTTAATGAATGCGAGCATTGATTTTTGCCTATTCTAAAAAAAACAGTGGTGTAAATGTTCTTGAGTGCAAGCGTATGCTTGTGTCGGATCACTAACGCCTGCATTAATTTGTGTTTTTGTAGTTATATATTTTCCATGTGCTAAGTTGAGGGTTGTTCAGAGAATGTGGTACATATATGTTTCATGAAAGAATTGGAGTATCACAGAGGATCATTGTCTAATTAGCACAAGTAACACACCTGTCTAAATTCTTCATACTCCTCCTTAAGGTCGTTGAACTCATCTCTCTCCACAGTCAAGGTTGTGTCCTTCTCAGCTGCCAGCTGCTTCAGGGCTGCTGAGATCTCCTCAAGATCCGTGTCAAGGACTTTTTCTTCCTTCTGTAAAAAAAGAAATGTGATCAGCTTATTTTGATGTATTCTGAAGACATTCTAGCCTCCGATGCAGACTCCTCCCGGCTGTTTTCTTTTTCAAGTTACAGTTTTTATACTATTACATTCTTATTGCTGTCCGGGAAGGAGTCTGCGTCCACTCGGCGTCTCAAAAGGAAATTAAAAATCACTTAGTGGCAATCGGCATGGACTTGTGAAGTCCGCGCCCCGCAGAGGGTGCACGCACCGCTGGCTCCACGTTCTCACGCCGTAACCATGCGCCCTGCATTGTCCTGACAAGTTTCAATAACTTGAGGTTCATCGGGGTCATCGTCTCTTTCAAAATACGAAAGTCAGGAACTTACAAGGTAATACAGAACTTCCTTGGTTTGACATACCTCCGTAATTGATGATATTTCCTGAGAGGAGTGTGTAACTGTTGCAAGAGAGGTATGGGGTTTCCCCTGGTTGAGGCCATCAGAGCTGCCGTCAAGGAAAGATTGTTTGGTGGTTTCTTGGGACTAGCGGCTGCACTGACCATGGCAAATTGATTCATTTTCAAATCTGGCTAATTCCGCAACTTAGAAACCACCGATGATGTTGCAAATCAGCCTAAGACATGTGGATCTGTTTTAGTGGCCGTCTGAAGTAGAGACCTCACTTGCCCCCCTCCCCAATTCTACCTGTTACGGACTGACACATAAACATCCGACAAAACTAACCGACCGCCTTCAATAGCATAAATGCTCACATCAATTTAAAAGATAGTTTTGTCTCGCCGACCTTGCTGACCCCGACGTGTGTGTTATTTTTTTAGCTGGAAATTTAACTCTCGTAACAAACCAGGCGTGTGCCGGGTCCATTCAGTCAATTGTTCCTCGTGTACGTGTGAATTACCCCTGCGGGAACATGTGAATTGCCCTTGCGCGAACATGTTAATTGCCTCTCTGAAAGACTTTTCTAATCTTCTTTCCTTTGAGACGCCGAGTGGACGCAGACTCCTTCCCGGCCAGCAATAAGAAAAAAAAATGTAATAGTATAAAAACTGTAATTTGAAAAAGAAAACAGCCGGGAGGAGTCTGCATCGGAGGCTAAAGACATTCTGAGTATGGTGGGTTTTGGGCAGCATTTTCCAGAAGAACACCACACTGGTCTATGTTCAGCCCCCCTCTCACTGAGATGCAACTACGTAGTTGCAACTGACAGTCGCCACCTAGATTCGCACAGTTGCCAAGTAGCTTCCACGCAGTTTCCAATGAACGCCAACTCGTCTCCTGCAGTGGCGATTTTTTGTACAACTAGTTTCCAACTACATAGTTGCGAAATAGTTTCCAATAGAGGCCTCCTATTTGGGACCATTTCGCCAATAGGTCCCCATCAGTCGCCAAAAGTTGCCATTTACTTTGGATAAATGGTAATAAATCAGGTTCAATGTTTGTTTGTCCTAATAAATCTATAAACATATATCATTACATATACATGATACAACATACATGGTAGAGTGACATGTTGTATATCATCGTGTCAGTTTTGGTAATTTCTGTCACTGTAAAAATGTGATGCTTATATTTCAGAATATGTTAAACATGTTGCGCCAAGTATCATAAATGAACATCCTTTTATCCCTGTTAATCGTTTTTATGCGTTTTAGTCATTTTACATTGGTTTTTGATTCAGTAGAAACACTGAGGTTTCAAATACCCTGCTCAGTAGGGCTTCATTTGCAAATGCTTTGCGCGTCAGTGTGAGTGCTAGGGGAAACTTGTAGGATAGTTGCCAAGTCGTTGCCACTTTTAGTCTTTTTAGTCGCCAACTAGTTGCATCTCAGTGAGAGGGGGGCTTAACATGTAGGGCTGAATACCAGTACTGATACAGTACCGTAAAATCATTTAGACACAAGCCCAAAATATCAGAACATTGACATCAGTACTGTACCTGAATAGAATTCCACTTTTATGTAAATTTTTAGTAACAAAATTAGTCAAAAAGTTATACTTATATAACGTATATGACTTATTTTCCTACCACAAAGATGAAAATTTAACATGGTCATTGAAATTTGCACCATCTCTGATTTGAGATCCTCTGAAAGGATGGGTTCTCTGCATAAGATACCTGAGGTCCAAATAAACATTCTGTTAATTGTTATCTTTGCCGAGAAGATTATGTTTTCGGTTACGCCAGCTGTTGGGTGGGTCTGTATGTATGTCAAGAGCATAACTCGAGAAACCTTTGATGAATCTTCATGATTTTTGGTAGGTGTGTAGTGGTTGTGCAAAGGAAGGTCAAGTTTAAAAATCATTCACCTGGCGTTTTTCAACAGTACTGCAGCGGAATTTGCATGTTTGTGTGTTTGCATGTGGACAAAAAAAGTGACAGAAACGTTGATGGATCTTCATGATTTTTTGTAGGTGTGTAGCGGTTGTGGGAACGGAGGTCAAGTTCGAAAATGGTTTACCTGGCGCTTTCCTACCGTTGTGCAGCGAGCTGTGTATGTTTCTGTGTTTGTATGTCAACAAGATAACTCGAGAATGTGTTACCCTTGTGTTATCCTTGCGTTATCCTTGTGTTAGGGTTTTGGTGTCGTTGCGTTACAGTTTTTGAATGAGGCGTTCTCGTGTGTTAGGGTTTACCAGAAGCAGAGTCATGTTTGTTTAACCAGTCCATAAAACAATAGCGACCTGCCACCTTGAAGGTTGTCATGTAGCGACGGCGGCACCTCTCTCGTGCCGGTACAAGCCAGAAATACAAACGATGAATTACATTCTTTTTTAATTTCAAAGACCACATTGCGCTAAGAGCAAGGGACGAAAAAAAGCCCAGACTCTTAATTGGAAACTCTGACAGAATTTATTTTGGGGGAGTGTTAAAACGCCAGCAGGGGCAGTTTCGCCGCCCTGAAGAAATAAATGCCACCGAAGGAGGCTACGGAACTCCAACTTTTCTGGTCATGTTTTAGGGCATAATATTTATTTTTACTCAATTGAGAACCGACCCTCTCTATGGCAATATTGACTGCATTTTCTAACACGAAGTGCCGCACGCCACTTGTAATACAAGTCAGTAAATCCAACATCGCTAGACATCCCGCGCAGAACTTTGCCGCACGTAAACCAAAGGTTGATGACTCGTCCCTTGGTGTGTGGTAAAGCCGTCGGTGTGGCGGCGTGTTGCACACATTTTTCAACCTTCTGGAACACTCCAAGTTGCGGTTGCTTTGGTAAAAAAAAAGCAGTTTGAATGTTGTGACACACACACACACACAAAAATATATCGGATCAGTTAGTTTGTTTCTGGATATAATATCGTAGATAATGTTTCTGTTTACCAAACATGATACATGTATCAAGTATGACAAGCCACCTATGTTCTCACGGTCTGAACAGTTGATTGACAATTTGACTGAATATATTTGCCAACTTCTACGTATTATCTGAAAATTTTGTAATGTTCATTTGGAGAACTGAAATCATCAGCCTTCAACATATAAATTTTTTATTTGCTGACAAGAAACGTCACATTAACGAGAAACAAAAGCAATAGGTATTCTAGTTAATCTCAGTGTTGAGTTTATGTTTAAGTTGAAATCTATTTCATCGATTTTGTTCCTCGTTCCCCTTCATTGTGTATCTGTTCAAAGTTGTGTTGGCATTGGCACTTTACGAAACTAACTGCGTAACTAACATAATCTTATTATATTATATTGATACGTTATATTTCTAACATATTTGACTACATCTGTTAATGGCTGTTCAATGAGGTTCAACAAACATGTACACTGCATCACAACATATCATTGCGTTTGAAACCTCAAAGGTAAGTATAGACCAGGGTAATCGATCATCATTCGGCATCACCAGTTCCAAATCTTGGAAACACAGTAGGTTATTCACTAAATTGGTCAGTGCATGAAGAAAATTGATACCCTTTGAATATTGAAAGGTATGGTATGGGATTCATACTATTCGGTCAGATCGGCGTCCACAACATTACCACGAACATAGTTGCCATCAAACATGATGTATGCTGCCGATTTGTATATTTCAAGTACTATCCTAGAAACTGTTTGAATCTAACTTAATACAATACAAATATAATATAATAGAAAGTGATAATCACATGTCAAATACACAGGGCGGACAAAAGTTTGTACATGCAGGTTGTTAACAATCATAGGGCTTCCTTTCTTTGAGAACATGCCGACAGAGAAGCTGCGGGTCTCCCCGCATGTGTTAATCAAATTTAGCAGCGTGGTGGCGCGCCGAACTAGACCAGTTCAAATTCGGGCCAAGTTCTTGCTACCAGCATTTGAACAATTACGTTGCGTCTTACACGCGCTAAACGACCAAAACATTTTCATTATTATCACCACGATGCATGCCTCGTATTTGTGCTCAAAAATCCAAAAGTTTGATTACATGCCCGACGTTCCTAATTCCTAAAATGTTGTAATATGAAACGGTGTGGAATTTGCATAGACAAGTCACATTCCAATTGTCCACGCCGAAGCAGTTGCCGCGCCATATTTTCGGAGCTTAGAGGTAGATAGTTACATGTAGAAGCTCGTCAAATAGATATTTGCCTCCCTTTTACTCGGAAGAGGGACATACAGGATTTTGCACGACTACAGGAGCTGACGTATGGCACCCGGCTTTTAGATAGCGAGGGTATGTGCTCGGCGTACGGTACTTGACTCTGCCGACAGAGAGGAATATAGCACAATTTCTTGAGAAAAACACCGCCACAAAATTTGAAGTTTTGTTAATCAAGTCGTAAATTTTGAACATTAAAATTGTACCCAATTTTTGATACACGTACGACCAAGGACCTTGGTAGACACAAATCATATCACCGACACAAGTACCGGTGACGGGGTGGCCATGAAGTTGTTATACATGTAAGCAATACGCATGTCCAAGTTCCGCTCAGCATGGGGCTGATTAGTGCTCCTCCCAGTTGTCTTTGATGTTACCGCCGCCTGTATAAGAATGGTCGGAACTAACACGTTAGAAAAAAAACCTGACGTGTTCTCAATCGTGGAGGCACTAAACTCTGACGCAACGATAACATGTTACGTTTAATAGAGTTGTTAACTATCACGCGAGCGGTACTGTACATGTCCACAACAAAGGTAGCATCTGATATCTTCTTTTCATAAGCATAAAAAGTAATATCACACAAAGTTTACATAACGTTTTGATAGCAGTGAACATTACCTTCTCTGTTTTAACTTCAGGAGCCTTGTCCACAATGGTCTCAGCTGCAATCTGCTCTTCAGTCTGGACAGGGGGAGCGGTGTCCACCAGCTGTTCTTTCTCAGCTGCTTCCTGGGCCTTCTGGGCTTCAGCCTCTGCCTATACATCAGATGGAAGGAATTAACTTTTATTTATGCATTTTTTGTTGTGAACTCTCCGCTACAATGTCATGACACAGTGAATATCAATTTCCAATTTATTACTACTGTACTACATAATTGTCTCAACTGTGACCTTATAACACCATGAAAAAGTTGGGTTAGAATTAGCCATCCAATTCTACCTCCAGTTTGTTCCTCCGATTGCACCCAAGCAGAATATGACTTTCCTGACTGATTTCCTGTCAAAAATCATGGTCAGCTAGTGCAGACGACTTTCAAAGACTAGTGCTAGGCAACCTTGCTGACCAACTCCTAACCACAGATGACCTTGCTCACGACTAACTCCCAACAGTGGTCTGGAGAAGGTCGGTAGCCCATGGTTGGCCATGTGTGACAGAGGCTATAAAAATGGGGGTGAGGATGTGGGTCTGGGGGCAACAGTCAAAACCCAAAAAAAAGTTCCCCAATGGGCTCTATGGATTAAGAAGCATGCAAGCAGCTTTGCATGTCAATCAAGTTACATGCTGTCCCAGTGTCTGGTGTGAGGAAAAGACAACAGTCAAACTTGTATAAGAAGACCAATAGAATCCGGTTGTCTTAGACACATGGTTACAACAACAAAAAAAGATTGACAAGTCAAGACAGAGACATCAATTTCGAAGTTCATGCCCTAATTCATTGACCAGAATGCTAAACAGGATACCTAAATTTTATACGTGGGGTCGTGTGGCGTAACGGCAGGGTGTTCGGCCCAGAACCCAGCAGTCCCGGGTTCGAATCCCCCGACACCACCGATGTTATGCCTTTGGGAAAGGCACTTTGCACGACTTTCCTCACTCCACGCGGTGTAAAATGGGTATATTGTTCTCAGTACATGGCACTGTTAAAATAAGTCATGAAAACTTGAGTGCAGTGCCACGTCGTCCTTGTCAAAAAGCGATGTAAAAAAAATTAAAACCAATTAACAGCTAGCTCATATTCATTATACTGACTATTTCTACAATTACGATATTTTTTCCCTATTTTCCTGGATTATCTTGCTTAATTCATGAAAATTCACAGATTTTTGCTTTGAGTGGCGTGTCTTTTCCCGACGTTGTCTGTGGAAACTTGTGAATGGAGTCAATACTCAAATAACAATGGGGCATTTCGCTAAAAACGGATCAATGTTTTGGTGGAGTATCCGACACCCCACTGGTGTTTCAAAATTCAAAATCTAATTTTCATGTAAACAAAACCAATTTCCTCTGTTTACATCGTGAATAGGTCAGAAAATAAGTTTATTGGCGAGTGTTTGGGAAATGATCATCTTATGGCACATGGCCATGGTCGCCGTGCGCACCCTTCGGAAAACTTCTTTCGAAATCAGTAATGCCGCAGAAAAATTACTGGATCATTATTAATAGCAATGTTACCCATGAAAATATTATGTATCGTTTTTGTTTTTCTCCTGATGTGGATTTTAAATTTCCAAAACTGCTGAAAAGCCAGAAATTTGCCGACAAATGCAGCCTTGAGCATGCTTGTTCAAGTTGGAGACGCTTGGGTCACTTCACTAGAAGGACGGGGGAGCAGCCAGGATGTTAAAACAAACACAGGCACCTATCATCTTCAGAGCAAAAAAAATTATAAAGTCATACATGCTTTATATATATATGTTCCCTTTATTCAAAGAACTTCTTAAAAATAAGTTTACATTTGGTACCATTAAATGTAGACTAAAATCACATGGCTCACAGTGGATCCATCCATATTACACTAGACTATCCCAATGAACTGTTTGACCTCTCGGGCGCCATCTTGGTTGTTGCGGTCGTCAAATCCCAACCCTAACTGGAGATTTCCCACAACTTATCATTAAAAATCGATGTCGCCACAACCTTAAATTAAAAATGACGTGGTCGTCTTCAGCAACATTTTGGTCGCTTATGGCCCGGATTGGGGGTGGTCGCGGTCACTGAAGACAAGTGGTCGTCTTGGACACATCGCTTAATGCTTGTGTCTATAGGGAAAAAAATCAGGACCATCCGAAAGCAGTTGTCTTGAGCCGATGGTCATCTTGTGGACATGGGCGTTAAACCAAGTTTGACTGTACATGTCTTTGTAATTACCAGCTTGTCCTCTGAATGTCCCCTGCAAAAGGAGAGCATCTAATTTCTTTGTTTTCTTTGTTTAGTGTATGGTGTCGGTCGAGCAGAGGTTTCGGTCGAGTAGGGTAGGAGTGTCCAGGATTTTTAACGTCTCTCTTCCTTCACCTCTGCGTCAGAACGGAATGCTTCAAGCCTTTTAAATATAATCACTCTGACATGTACACATTATGGCCGATTTGTAACCAGGTGCAAAGTCTGCTTTACTGTCTCCGGTCTCGGGCAGTCGCAGTCCAATATGTGTATAAACTTTGTAAATGCATGTCTGTTTTCTGCTCTTTCATTTCCCCCATAGCTGGCCAAGTGATTTTAATATATCCATGTACAGTCAAACCTGCCCAAGGCGACCACCCGGCGGACCGAGCGAAAACGGTCGCGATGGACAGGTGGTCGCCATGAAGAGGATTCCACTCACATGTTTCCAGGTCGAGGTTTTCAAATACAGTATGTAAATGGATGGAAAATTATGTGAATTGAGACAGCATGACTGGTGGAGACCAGGTTCAATTCTCATTGACAGAAAGATCCTACAAAAATTACATTTTCCCCGCTACATCGTGTACAAATTTTCGTCATAATTTTGACTACAAAACAATGGTTGCCTCGATGATCTCGCAGCGCCCTCCCGCATTCACACCTTACATAAATAGTACACACACACGCACATCATCGAAGTTTTAAGGCCTTAGACAAATCCCTAGAAAACACCTGCTGGTCCCAGCCTTTTTTGGGGCGCCGACCGCTGGATAAAAGGGTCAAAAAGTTTTCGATCTGACAACTAAAGATGAAAACGGAACAGTGTGATTTTCAAGGTGAATATTTCGTCGCGCCGCGCCACCAAGCTCTGTGCGACCGCATCGAAAGGTAAGTTTGAGTGCAGCAGAACGCACAGCGTCCAATAAACTGTTTGTGAGATTCATGGAAATAAAAAGAAAATAAGAATATTGATTTTAATCAATAACTACAGTATTCGTAAATGTTCATACACAAAAGCATCGTGTTTTAGAAAGGTCAGCGGTACGCCAAATCCGGGCCGCGCCAACTTGGTCCAAGATGGCGTCGGGACCAGTGAACAACATTTCTCGCCCGATGTTTTTCCCGCCGCGAAGTCATTTTTCGGCGGAATTTAGTAAGACACAGACACATTTTTGTTGAAAATACAAGAAATAGATACTTATTTCTGTGAAATCTGACTATTTGACGCCATGCACTACGTATTCGTTTTGAAAATTTAGTTTAAACCGAACTGAGTTTGCGGTAAACTACTAGTATAAGATTACGATAGGCACAACAACATCACAAACATTTGTCTTTACAATGTTTATAGGGATAGGGGGAACGTTTTATTAAAACACTTAATGGAGGAATCGATGCTATAACATTGCTATTCCATATAAATTTGTCCATATTTTTGTCCTTCAAAGTCTTGAAAACATTTCCTTGAAATCCGACAGCAAAATGATCCGATGTCACCACACGCTTGAAAATTTGGCGGCCGCCATGGGCAGGGATTGTGCTCTGTGCGGTTCCAATTCATGGCGGTCGCGGTCGCGTTGGACAGGTGGTCGCCTTGTGCAGGCAGCTTAATGCTTGTGCCTATGGGGAAAACTTTCGGGACCGAGAAAAAGCGGTCGCCATGGCCAGGTGGTCGCGTTGAAAAGGTGGTCGCCTAGGCAGGTTTGACTGTACCTAAGATCCGCTATTAATTTGTTTGAGTAACAGTCGGTGCAAGATAGTTTACTAAACTGGCTGAGTTCCTGGTGTTAAAAAAAACACACCCTCATAATGCTCTGACATCCGGCTACTTTTGCAACAATATTTACTCACAGTTCAAAACACGAACATGTCTACTGCACATACGTTCCATTCATTCTTTTGTCATATGCCATTGTTACTCCGGGAAGGAGGATGACCTCCTTCTGGGAGTATTGGGATTGCATTTGTTTGCGCGTTCGCAGCTATAACTCACGATCCCGTTGTCGCATTGGTGTGTAACTTGGCATATCGTTTGCCTGGTTCGGCGTGGTGATGCACAATAGCTTTGTTACACCATAACTACTTTAAACGTCAATCCAATATCGTAATTGCACCCCTATAATTAATGCTATGTCCCACTGCCCTGCCATAGGGACCATGTTATAATCCGTTATGCATGACTGGAATACTTCAGGCAGATACGGGGTATAAATCTTCCTTACTTGCTGTGATCGTATAGTCACTGTTACATTGAAAAATAGACAACGTGCATCACCACACGCAACCTAGCAAACGATATACCAAGTTACATACAAATGCGGCAACGGGAATTGTGAGTTTTAGCTGCGAACATGTGCATAGTGACCTCCAGTCTGTGTATTAAGTATGCAGTGTCCGTCGCAACTCGCATACAGTATGTGCGCACGGGACCACGGACGATGCATTTTTACGCACAGTGTGAAAATGGCAAATCTCTGGACCTTCAAACTTACCACACTTGTAGTTTATAATACGGAGGCTGTGACAATGTAAAAAGTTTACGCAGGGGATGAAAGATTGTTGAGAAATATCTCTCAGAAAAGTGCGCGCGCCCGTGTCACTTCCGGGTGGTTAGATCCGGTGACCTTTGACCTTCGTGAAATGTTACGATAATATAAATGAGCCTTTTTTTATTGCAAATAGCTTGATAGCTATAGAGCAGGCCGGCCTGCAATAAATTGTGGAAAGAGGATTTACTGCATATTTGTGATTTCTGATACATCTTAGTTGTAAGGCTGAATGGTTCGTTGATAATTGAAAAGGGGCCATCTAGATCTAACTTTGTGACTTTTCCCGGAATTTCTAGATCCCATCTGTGCCATACTGTAAAAACATACTTTTCAGCAGGTTGACCACTCCTGTATTGAAAGAAAAATATAAACAAACACTTTTTCTTTACTTGCTCTAAAACACTACTTGGACTGAGAAGAGATGCAATTTGTGTGGGTCAATACTTGTACATACTATAAATACTTCACGGAGAATTGTGTCCTACGGACTCTTGTTTGGGTTTGTAAACGCAAAACAACAAAAAACACTCTGTTGTGTCAAAAAGTTTCGTGCAGTGACGTCTGCCATTGAGAGTAGACAATAGAGATGGCAGCATGGTTGGCTGGACACTGCCCCCAATGTGGCGGATGTGGATAATCCCGTGCAATAAAACTAAAAGGATTTGCCAAACGATGAATTAATGGTGAAGGGAGAGAGACGTTAAAAATCCCGGACACTCCTACGTTAACCCTACTCAACCGAAACCTCTGCTTGGAGAGTTTATGGTGCCCAGAAGACACCCTGATGCCCTGCTAGCTAATAGCCCGGGCTTTACCTTCTTCTTCTCCTGCTCAAATCTCTCCATCTCCTCTGCCTTTCGCTCCTCCAGTTCCTTCTGGATGGCCTCCTCCTCAGCTCGGATCACATCCAGCTTCGTCTTGTTGTCCACCGCACCTTCCGCTTCCGCAATCTTCAACCGAGCAGTTTTTTCCTGAAAGTAGCAGAGATATTCTTTTAGATCATGTTATAGGAAAGACATCACTTTAGATCTTTGAAAAGTACTGAAAGGTTCATTTTCCTTATGCGTCTTGACCATTTTATACTAAACAAACCCATCTCAACCAATGAATTTAACTTTAACCTCACCCAGAGACGAAAAGAAGTTGAACCTATGTATTAGAGTAGTTTTAGAACCCATTTTTATATCAGTATCAAAAATCCTGTCAATAAATGTAATTAATATTATAGTACATGTACTTGAACTAAGGCCGCATCAAGTAAATTTTATGGACGACACCCTCTATAGACTCAAAATCTAATATCAATACAAACAAGATGGGCAATAAAAACACAAAATGCCTAAACTTTCAAGAATTGAAGAAGCAACAAAACATGGTATCAAAGCAAGTATTCCTGAAGTTAAGAAGTGCAGAAAGTGATACTACTACTAGTATGGAACCTTGTTTCTTTTAGTAACACTCAATGATACCACACTACTGATGTCTGTTCTATAACTACACTCAGACATGGAAGGAGGGGAACAAAGTTGCTGCGTCTCTGTCACTTACCACATCTGGTTCAAATTATGAGGAACCAGAAGGCCCGAGTTTGCGCCTGGGTAGGACATGTCTGGACAAGAGGCGCACCAAGTCATACCAAAGACTTCATCAAAACTAGACTGGCCGTCATTTGCTTTAAGAGCAAATTCAGGATGTTTCGCCCATACTCCTCATGCAAGAAGTGGGCTGTCCCAAAATAACTCCTGGGCAAATCCAAGTTTCTGCATAATTTATGCAAATGAGGTCCTCATGAGCATAAGTTATGTCCAGGTGCTTTCACCTTTCCTACATGTACCTACATGTTCAAGATGACATCCGCAGCTTTTACAGTAAGGGGAATACAACATCATGCATAAATTATGCAAGTGAGGTCCTCATTAGCATATGTCATGGCCAGGCGTGTGCACCTTTCCTAAAGCTACCTACATCTCAAATATGACATCTGCAGCTTGTACGGTAAGGGAAATACAAGTTTCTGCATAAATTATGCAAATGAGGTCCTCATTAGCATAATTTTTGGCCAGGTGCATTCACCTGTCCTAATGGTACCTACATCTTAAGGATGACATCTGCAGCTTTTCCGGTAAGGGAATTACAAGTTTACGCATAAATCATGCAAATGAGGTCCTCATTAGCATTATTTATGGCCAGGTGTGTTCGCCTTTCCTAAAGGTACCTACATCTCAAAGATGACATCCGCAGCATTTACGGTAAGGGACATACAACTTTATGCATACATTATGCAAATTAGGTCCTCATTAGCATAAGTAATTGTCAGGTGTAGTCACCTTTCCTATAGGTACCTACATCTCAAATATAACATCCGTACCATGTAACATAAGGTACATATAACTTTCTGTAATACCATTAGTAGAGGTACCCCCTGACATCTGCTTGGTTTTAAGTCCCAGACAAGGGAAGTGTAGGGGGGCTTATGTTACAGTATGACCTAGTTCTTCCTGGCCCCGACAGAAAATAACCAAAAATTGCATCAAAAAATTGCAAAATAAATCATTTTGAAGTAGTGTATGCCAAAAAATATAATGGGGTCCTTTGGGTAAATATCCAATGCACAACTAAACCAAATTTCAGGTCCTCAGGTTTCAACACCACGGCACTGGAGGCCATTATGTGCGACTTTTGTCTGAAAATGACCAAAAAAACTCCATAAAATCATTTTAAAAACTTATATCAAAAAAATTTAAAAAGGGTCTAGGGGTATACACGTACTCTACCTGCATACCAAATTTCAGCTAATTTGGTCGATGGACGACCGAGAAGAAGCGATTTGAAGATTTGACAGGAGAAGAAGAAGGAGAAGAAGAAGAAGAAGAAGGAGAAGAAGAAACCTGACAAAAACAATATGTTTCGTTGGCGAAACATAAAAATGGTACATACTTCTGACACAGTATGGAAGTTAAACACACTCCACTGCCAGTTGACTAGCCCCCTGCTGCAGTGACTGCACCACAGTGTGGCTCAGGGCTATGAAATGGAGATGGGCACTGGCCTATACACCTTGTGGTGTGGGAGGACTTAAACTTTAACTTTTTAAAGGCGAAAATCAATGCGCGTGCAGATGTCATCCATATAATTGACTTGCTGTTGCCTAACAAGATGAAGAAAGCATGACATTACGATAGACTCCGGGAGGACGGAGAGTGTGGCCTGGAGCTGGTCTGCGGCAGGCAGATTGTCGGGGAGGTACAGCACGCGGGACAGCAGCAGGAGGGATGTGGGGACCTCCTCGTTCAGATGGAGGTCCAGCCACTGGGACAGCTGGAAGCGTAGTCTGTCCTCCGACAACCCCAGGGCTCGCATCCCCCGCGCACGACAGGCCACTTGGAGCTCATTGGCTGTCAGCGTGTTGATGCCATCTCTCTGAATCATCTGAAAATCAAATGAAATTTCAACATAATCATGACAATTTATTACTGCAAAAGGAGAATTGCTTGCAGGGATTTAACTTTGTGAAACTATAAACTAGGGAGAAAATGGAGTGTTCATCGTAGTTTGGAGTTTTCCGTTGAAAGTGCCATACAAGGTTTTACTGTTGTTAGAGGAGACATGATCGCGGCGGTTTTAAGTTCGCAGTGAAGAGGTCAGCGCAAAAAAACTTGAACATAAAACCACCACGAACGTTTCCCCTTTTACAGTATCAGGTAAACTTAATTGCACAACAATTGTACCCCATGTCACCAGAACATACGCATATAAGATTCGAGTTTGTATATATGAGGGTAATATCCATATGATGGTTCATACAATAATGTAGTTGTGTCCAAAGAGAGATCGTATGCAATGGTCGTTACTCTGATGCAACGTTGACCAAAGAGGACGAAAGAGGCACCAGCTATAATAAGTTTACCAGGCTATATAACCATATGCGCATTATGTTCTGGGTAATATCCATATGATGGTTCATACAATAATGTAGTTGTGTCCAAAGAGAGATCGTATGCAATGGTCATTACTCTGATGCAACGTTGACCAAAGAGGATGAAAGAGGCACCAGCTATAATAAGTTAAGCAGGCTATATAACCGTATGCGCATCATGTTCTGGTTACGTGCTCAATATTGTATGAAGTACATCATATGGCATCCTCTGCTATATAACATTCACTCTATGAGACTTAATCTACTTTACAAAGAGTATGTTGTTTGGGGTTAAAATGCTTTTAAAAATTTCTTAACTATTTGTGGAATTTCTAACGTTTAGATATATTGTCCTATATTACTGAACTAAGCTATGGGAGAGAGAGAGATTGTCCTATATGTACAATGTAGGGGTTGTCACATTCTAATGTGTGTATGTGTTAAGCTATCTGGCAGTTTACCAGGTATGCAATATAAACAAACAAACTTGAACGTGTCCGACCAACCTTGTCGTCTGCCTTTATAGTCCTGAGCCTCATTCTGAGCTGGAAGCGTAGGAAGTTGTTGGTTCCTATAGGCTGGAGCTGTAGTAACTTACACAGGGCTACCAGGGACGGGTGCTCCATGTTGTCTAGAGTCATCTCATCCTCAAACAGCTTGGAGTACTTCAGGATCTCTTCAGTGGGGGCAGGTTCACCACTCTGACGAAGCTGTTTACCAGTAAAAAGAATCCCTTCAGATTAAGGTCTACTAGACAATGCTAAATAAACCCCAAAGTCATGTTCTCAGCCATATGACACCAGTCCATCATAATTTGTAACTCTCATAGCTGTTTGAAAATTGCTCCGTAACTGGGCGCATGGGTCTGACCCCCACTGCATGACATCACATGGGAAATCCAGCCCACGCCAAGATGCGAAGGTGGGTAGGGGGAGCATTTAGCATTCCATGCTGTTGTAGAAGGTGAAAAAGCCACATCTTTGCTCTGGCTATAATTTTTACAAGCCAAAAAGGCAGAAATGATGGCATGGAAAGCTCCCCCTCCCCACCTTCATGTTTTGGAGTAGGTCAGATTGCCCAGGTGATGTTACAACGGACGTGGCCTGACATATTTTTAAACGGTTACTGGAGTCAGAGATTGAAAAAGACGAATATGGTGTAATATGGGTGAGAAATTGACTTTGTCGTCAAACATGGTCAGGCAACCAGTCATCTGGTGCATACTACCACCTCCTTGCAAAAGCCACATTAGAACAGTCCCATCCATTTTTACATATTCATAATAACACAGTATTTGAAGTGAATATTTGCATTAATGGACATCAGTTATCACACAATTTAAAAAGTTGTACAGAAATTGCAAAAGTCAGACAGTCTCATGGACTTCTTAGTCTTTTAACAAATGAATTTGATTAAAGAAAATTCACTTATCAAATTGCACCAGTTGTTGTACTGTTAAAGGCAACATGACAAGTCTATAATATTATGCTTGTTGGTCACGGTCAGTCATCTGGGATGTGCATAGTGGAATGTGTGTTGCGATTGATGCTAGGATGGTTCCATATTCTCATTGGCAGAAACCCATTGGGGGATTTGCAACTGTCCAAGCATTCACTGCAGTAAACATTCCACAATACACATCCGAGGTGGCTGACTGTGACCAACTACTAACTAGCGAATAGACTTGTCATGTTGCTTTTGAAAGTGCAGCAGCTGCTACAAATTTATCAGTGAATTTTCTTTTCTTGAATTTCAAAAGACTAAATGTGGCAGAAACCCTGATGATTTTATTTACACCCCCTACATTAAAATGTAATGGAACAGTCCTGACCCCGTCCATGAACTGTATAAAGTCCTCCACAGACTTCCTGCCCGAGCTCCGTCTCCTCGTCTCCACGGGCAACTCTTCCATTGTCTTCAGGAGGAACCGCGCCGTATCCAGGCGAGTCCGCAGCTGCTGACGCAACCTTTCATCCTGGGACAACATTTCATAATAAATAATAAACAACAGACAGGAACACATATTGACCGATCCTATAGCCCCTTCTACCTCCATCAAAGTGTGCAAATGCAAAATGAAAACATAAAAATACAAATATTTGACAGACATGCAGCCGCTCTCTCATTGGTGGAACCGCTAATTGCCATCCTCTCATTGTGTAAGACCAAAATCTTAACAATGTTCTTTTAAGAAGGAAACACTGTATAATCATAGTAAATTACATACAATAGACCAATCCTGTCAAACACCATATTGAACATATAGTAACCCCTTGTTCTATTTCGAACAAAATTCTCAAAAATAGCGCTAGCAGGACTAGAGACGGCACATGTAAAGCAGGGTACATTTATCTGTGACAGGTTTTCACGATATTGGCTCCATGTATGCTCAGGACATTAACTAAATGAAAAAGAAAGCAGCTTGGGCACTCAAGGGCAGGGACTTGTAGTACCACATTCCAACTACTATGTACAAAGTCCGCTAGTGGTACAGTACCACTAGCGGACTTTGTAGTAGTTGGAATGTGGTACAAGCTCCCTGACCGTACAGTTTCACACACAATTAAAATTGAAAATGGTAGTAAAAGAAGGGCATTTTAATTATTTATTACTAAAGATCATGCAGCTGTAATGCATGCAGCCATCACAGTGGGAAACCTGTATGCAGATACAAATTGTATATGCACCTTGCTTTACATGTGCATCTGCTACTTGTCATCTGTCCACCAACAAGGTAATGCTATGCAGTGCCTCCCGTTTCTGCATCAGAGCTCGAAATTCTTTTTTGGAAATAGGTGCACTGGTGCACCCAACCAAAAAAATTAGGTGCACAAAAAAAATGTTGGGTGCACCACATGAAATAAAGTTGAATGTCAGCAAAGCTAAGTTTGACACTACTACCTCTCAACTGCAATCTGTAATTCTATCCAGATATCAAATTTCAACCAAGCAATACATCAAGTTAAGTACAGCAAAAGGTCATATTGCTTTTTTCTGATACTTACATTTCAAGAATATTCTATATACTAGTGTACAAGAGAACCGTTACCCTATATACATAGAATACGAAAATATCTAGGTGCACTGGTGCACCCACAGTGAAAAATTAGGTGCACAGCTCCAATTTTGGGTGCACATAAAACCACCACGAACATGCACCCACTATTTCGAGCCCTGTGCATTGACCGAAAACATTAGAATATGCTCTCAACGCAACTACATCCACCCCCTCCTAAAACAACTCTGTGCTCATTGCCTTTTCCTTTGGTCTGCGCTTTTAGGGTTTCAGTGTAAAGAAGCTCAACAGATGTCAGTCCCTATTTTTGTCAGCCCAGGGTGCGAAATACCCGGTTGCGCACTTGCGCAGCGCAACAATATTTTGGTTGGCGCAACTTATCTCATAACCAAGGTTGCGCAGTGCGCTACCTAAATTTTGGGCCGGAGAAAACGATTTTGCGGCAATTACTTGGACGAAGTAGAAAATAATGGGCCAGGAAGCTCACACACCCGTGTTGTGTGCACAAACACTCGCTCTCAATCTCGTAAATTTTCAAAACAAACATATAAATCGACCCCCAACTAAACAAGTTAAAAAAGTTACCGATACTTTTTCACTCGTTTGCATCCATAGTCAACCTGTTTTATTGTGCCTGAAACGCAAAATTCGTCGGAAAGAGAGCGCGGCTTAGCGCTCGGCTCTTGGCCGCCATGTTGAATTCATCGACTCTCGCTGGATATCGCGTGGTTGCGCGAGAGTAATGACGTGTAATCTGCAGTACCGGCAACTTCTGGTAGAGGGCAGTGTTTGAGTTGCTGTGTATTTCTATGGGCGAAATGTTGTTAGTGTTTTTTTTTGGGCAAAATTAAAAATTGCAGAAGTGGAGATGAAGCCACTTTACTAACAATAAGCTGGGATTTAAAAATTCTTTACTTTGCAACAATGATTATAGAATTAACAAAGTTGTTAAAATGTTGTGACAGTGAGATAAAAACTGGACAATGACATAGACTATTGTATTTATTTTATGATTATCATACATGTATGTCATTAATAACTCACCTGTGAATTTTTCAATAAAAGATATAGATAATTCTATTCCGGGGGTACTTTTATTAGATTTTTAAAATATGCCCTGTAGCAACTTTTTTGTGAGGAATGAGAATAATGTACAGATACAAGTCCTATTGCAGTGTAACCATTGCAGTGTAACTCTTCCTAGAGCAGAAAAAGCAAAAAGTCTATGGGTGTTGAAAAAAGGATTCATTTGTACTAAAAAAAATAGCTGTGTTACACATGAATTGCATAAGTTTGTTTGTTGTGGTGTTTTATTTACATTGTATATCATTGAATTTTATTTTGAAACAAAAACACATTTAAGCACCAGTTATATTGTTAAAGGCTATGTAATACTATGTACTTACAACATATAATTTCAAGAAATCAGTGAATTTTAGGTGGGGCAACCTGAAATTCTGACGGGCAACCTAGCTTTCTACCTAGGTTGCACACCGTGCAACCTGGCTCAAAAAAGTATTTCGCACCCTGCAGCCAAGCGACGGCAGCCATTTTTGTCCGTCAAGAGCTGTTTTTGACGGAGGCGTTAGAAAAAGAACAGGGGGCATAGCTTCGGGAACGGTCTATTGCAAGTTTTCATAATGTTTGCCATGTTTACTATAACATCATGGGCAGACATTAACAGATTACCTGGCAGCGGTAATCAAGAACTAGATATATGATTTGTAAGATTGGATGTTCAATAATATCAGAAGGGTGTATATTTCATACAAACGTCTTTGTTTATTGAATAATACTAATGATGGTTGCTTATAATCTGGAACTGCTGTATTTTAGTGTCATTGGTGACACAAGCACCTTAATGGGTTTATTCTGCATAAAAGATCAGAGATAAAAGAGCAGGCATCAGACCTTGGTCTTTTTGTCTTCAAAAGTGGACGGCATCAGGCCTGGGAAGAGCTTGACGTAGAAGGGTAGGAGGATCTCTGCCATGGGAATGATGAGGAACAGGGAGAATGGTACGATCCGCCCCAGGTCTGCCACTGTGCGGGTGAACTGTCATATGGGGTCACAATTAAACATATAAAATTAGAATGATATATAACTGTGCAAGCATGGTTGGAGGAGTTCATTGTCCTGATTGCCTTGAGCAAGTGAAGGCACTTATCAGGCCAGTGGATGTCTTCCCTCATGAACCCAATCAGACCAGTGCAATTTTTCTTATGCCTTTCAAGAGTTTGGAGACCTCATACCTCCAAGAAATACTCTAATTAAATGTATGTAAATGACCTCATTTGCATAATCTGCATACATGTAGTTCTGTTCACCTTTCATGAACTTAAATGTCACAAGTAGGCTATCAATGCAAATTAGGCCCTTATTTGCATGATTGGTATCTGTTAATGTTCCACCTGCCATATATTTCATATGTGACCTATATCACAGTTATACTATGGAAAACACTGGAGTTATACGAATCCCTCATTAACTATGCAAATTAAGTCCCAATGTGCGTAATTTGCATCTTATTGTGTACATCTTTATATAAGCTATCGGCATGCCAGATATCATGGAAATCTCTTGTATAGACCATGTTTAATACATGTCCTGTAAATGAGCAGTGAACCAGCTTATTGTACAGATCATATATTCCTACTCACCTGTCTGTACTCCCTGCGCGTCAGAGAAATCCCCTTCCACATCTTGAAGAAAAGTCTTGCCGCCACCTTGAAGTCCAGAAACAGCAGGCGGAACCCGTGGTAGTAGTGCTTCACCTCCTCCAAAAAGCGCACCCATAGTGACCTGCGCGGAACGGCCAACTCCTTTCCAGGAGAAGTGATAAACGGGGGCTCCGGTGCAGTAGACTTCTGTTTCTCCTTTTCTTTTAAAGCTTTGACCGACTGTTCTACTTTTGACTCTGCTTTACCTCCATGCTGAGGGATGTCACCATGAAAGCATCTGATCCACAAGGACTTAGGGACAGTTCCAAAGGGAGAAAAGTTTACAAGAACCAGAGTTGGAGCTGGAGGCGTGTACGGTCCAATACCATGGCTTTTCCGGTGGTCTGGTAAATTGTGAAAGCTACTGATTGGTCGAGCTACAGACCAAGGAGCCAATGGGGTCAGGTCTGACTGTAGATGATACCTACCAAAAAAAGTACATTTGACATAAAAGCTTTTGTTGTAATTGGTACAAAAAGGAAACCATACTTTTGAGCATCGACAACTGCTCCAAGACAATATCAGAGTTGTACAGTGTACACACATGCACTTAATGAAACTTGGCCTACATGTAATAGGTGTGGCTGCAGAATATTGTTGCTGTATACTGGATACTACTTGTACTTCTTTGATACATTTGCCGCCTAGTCCAAACTCAATAGTATTCATTAGATTCAGAAGAAACTGCACACCTGTTTCTGAAGTTGAATTCCTCTTGAACTAGGTTCAAACACCATGAGTGTATATAAAGTGTGATTTTCAAAATCATGTGTCACATCATTACAAAGCAAAGTCTGACATTTACCTTATTTTCCTAGATCCTCTTGATGCTGCTTTTCCAAGATGAAGAGATTTGTTACCTATACCTGGACGGAAAAACAAGACATGCAAAAAAAATATGTGAGTATGTATATACCTCTATAGGATCAGAGTTCATAGAGATAAATCTTATTATTATATTTCTTTTAACAGTTTGAATCATACCGTTCAAGTGCATATTCACCCATCTTCGGAAGAGCAAGAAAGTGATGATCTTATTCCTCAGTCAGAAATGGAGTTGGTTTTACATTTGTGGTTTTTGCCGCAGCCTCTTGGAGTCTTCGCTGCAATATCATCACACAGCAAACATTTGTTCTCTACCCACCGCAAAGTTTAAACACAGGAAACACCTTCTTTCCCCCCTTACCAAGAAATTGATTTCCAGTGAAAAAATTGACTTAGAGTATATAAAACTAGAGTTCCACGAACACATTATCTTCGCCAAATAATCAAGGCTTATTGTGGAGAGTGATTAATATTTACATGCTTATCATCCCCTGCAAACTTGATCATACACCATACCGTTTGGAAGTTATGATGGGGGGAGGAGAGAATGAGTCCAGTCTAGATAGGGATAAAAATCATTTGGTGGTACAGGATTAGTATATGTGTATAGTGTGCTGATATATGTTATAACTGATCATCCAAAAAATTGAAAGTTAGGATTAAATGGTACAGTCAATATATATGAATAGAATAAATCTTTATTCCATATCATACACATTTTGCCAGACATAGTACATGTGACTTTTCCATACGGTGTTACTTACTGTTAGGTAATAGCTAGCAGTGGTGCAGTTTTGGTGCAGTACTCTCTGAGCAGAGGGGTGGGTCCGGCTGGTTTTTGACATGTTTTTGTCAGGCTTTCTAGTTTGTCCCCTTTTCGTTATGTCTCCAACCGTGTGTTGGATAACAATGCCTAAACTGAACACGATAAAAACCAACCGGACCCACACATCTGCTTGGAGTGTAGGGAGACTGCCCTATCTGTTTATTTATGTGCCCCATCTGTTTATTCATACTTTTAGGCAAGGCCCTCTGTTGACCTGTTTCGGGTGTCGCATGCCCCATTATGAAATGTAGTGGATTCACAAACTATCCTTACTAATTATCTTCGCCGAGTACTTGTACTCGGAGAAGATTATGTTTTCGGTTGAAAAATCTGTTGGGTGGGTCTGAATGTATGTCAGGAGCATAACTCAAGAAAGCTTCAATGAATCTTTATGATTTTCGGTAGGTGTGTAGTGGTTGTGCAAAGGAAGGTCAAGTTCGAAAATGGTTCACCTTGCGTTTTTCAACAGTACTGCAGCGGACTTTGCATTTTTTGTGTTTGTATGTAGGCAAAAAAAGTGACGGAAACGTTGATGGATCTTCATGATTTTTTGCAGGTGTGTAGACGTTGTGGAAACGGAGGTCAAGTTCAAAAATGGTTCCCCTTGTATTTTCCGTCGGTACTGCAGCGGGCTTTGTGTGGATGTGTATTTGTATGTCGCCAGCATAACTCGAGAAGCTGTTGATGGATCTGTTTGATATCTAGTGGATGGGTAGGGTTTACAGAAAGGAAGATCAAGTTCGATAATGGGCCTTCTAGCGGGCACCTAAGGTACTGCAACAGAGCTTCAAAATTTGGAGGCATATTTTCTGAAAGTGCTATGGTCATGATTTTTGTGTGGTAGATAGTTCATGCCACAGAAAGTAAGTTCTGTAAATTTGGGCCCCCTAGCGGCTTGTTAAGAACTGCAGTGGGTGTTTTTGTTTTGACATTCAGACATGAATAACTTGAGAAGGGGTCGACAGATCGTCGTGATATTTGGTATTTACAGAGCTCAGATGGTGCTTTACATAATCACTGACTAATTATGTAAATCAGGAGCTAATTTGCATAATCAGAAAGGAAAGTTTGTTAACCCACTGCATTTCATAATCGGACATGGGACTGTCAGGTCATGTAACCAGATGGCCTTGCATAAACGTACATGTAGGTCAAATAAATAAACTATCCTCCAAGCAGAGGTGTGGGTCCTGCTGGTTTTTAACGCGTTCAGTTTAGGCATTTTTGTTCCCTACGATTGGCGACATAATGAAAAGGGGACAAGGTAGAAAGCCTGACAAAAACACCTAAAAACACGTCAAAAACCAGCCAGACCCACTCCTCTGCTTGGAGAGTACACTGTACCAAAACTGCACCACTGCTAGGTGCGGAAAAGTCACATGTACATGTACTATGTCTTTCAAAATGTGTATGGTATGGAATAAAGATTTATTCCATTCCTATATATATTGACTGTACCATTTCATCATCACTTTCAACTTACAACACTGCAATATCGAACCTTTGTGGCCCATATAATATCAACATACTCATATTTTTTCATGACCAGTTATAACATATATCAGCACACATATACTAGTCCTGTACCACCAAATGGTTTTTAACCCCATCTAGACTTCTTCTTCTTCTTGTGATTATGTGCACAACCTCATCATGCTGAGGGCTACGGCACAGTATTTTGGTCAAGGTCAATTAGGGCACTGGTTGCTCGCAGTCTACTAGTATTTGTGTTTTGTGTCCGGTGTTCTCTGTCCCCTGGCTCCTCAGAGGGCAGGGGCGCCACTCCCTGACCGTCACCCGGTGCTGGGGGACGGCGAGTACCCGTCAATAAGAGTAAAGAGTTAATGTAGGGTAGTCTTGAAGGCTTCTAGGGTCTGGGCCTTGACAGCATACTCAGGTAGAGTGTTCCATTCACATGCTGTCCTTGGATAGAATGAGTTCAAGTGGTAGTCTGATTTTGAAGTTGGTATGTGGTATGCCAGACTGTTCTCGGTGCGGGTTGGTACTTTGTGTCCTTTGGTGGTGAGGGGCATCTCTGATGCTACAATATTTCTCTGAATCTTATAAAACATGTGGAGTCTAGCCTGCCGTCTTCGCTCTGCCAGCATGTTCCATTCAAGTGTGGTCAGCATGCTAGAAACACTTGACTGTCTCCGATAACGGTGGAGCACGAAGCGTGCCGCTCTTTTCTGTACAGCTTCTAAGTTCCTGATGTTCTTTTGGGTGTATGGATCCCAAACTGTTTGACAATATTCCAAGATTGGCCTCACTAAAGTCTTGTATGCCCGAGCCTTCACATTTGGGTTTGAGATATTTATGTTCCTTCTCAGAAAGTTCAAAGTGTTAGTGGATTTTGAGGCTATTTGGTCTATGTGTTGATCCCAGCGCAGATCTTTACATATTGTCACTCCCAAGTATTTGACGCTACTCACATGTTTGAGAACATGGCCATGTAGTGTGTAATTGTATGTGATGGGTGTTTTCTTTCTAGAGATGGTCAGAACTTCGCATTTGTCTGGGTGAAATTCCATACTCCAGTTTTCTTCCCATTTAGTTAATGTATCTAGGTCAGCTTGGAGTCTCTGAGCATCCATGTGATTGGACACTGTCATGTAAATCATGGTATCATCTGCAAACAAGCGAGCAGTGGATTGTAGGTTTTCGGTTATGTCATTTATATAATACAAAAACAAGCACGGACCTAATACCGATCCTTGTGGCACACCTGATATCACATCAAGTTTGCTGGAGGTACAACCCTCGACAACCACAGACTGAGTGCGTTGGTGGAGGAAGTCCTCTATCCAGCCCAGAGTTTCTGGTTCGATGCCATAAAACTGAAGTTTTCTGATGAGACGTTTGTGGCCGACCTTGTCGAAGGCTTTGGAGAAGTCGAGCACGCAAACATCTGTCTGTAGGCCATTTTGCATGTTGGTGGTGACTTCATGGATGAACTCTAGTAATTGGGTCTCGCACGATCTTCCAGGTCTGAAACCATTTTGAAGTTTATAGAAGAGGTTGTGGTGTTCGGCGTGTTTCATAAGGTTGCTGCAGACGATATGCTCCATAATCTTTGAGCATATACAGGTGAGACTGATTGGCCTATAGTTGGCCTTGTCATATCTCTGTCCCTTCTTAAAAATGGGAGCAACATTTGCGTGTCTCCAGTCGTCCGGGACAGTTCTTTCCTGTAGAGACTTTTGGAATATGCGAGTAAGGGGGTCTGCAAGCTCCTCACAGAGTTCTTTGAGGATGCGGGGGCTAATGTCATCAGGACCGCTAGCTTTCCCTGGGTTAAGCTTCTGTAGTAGTTTTAAGACTCCGGGTTTTGTGATATTAACCCTTGGCATGAGCTCTGTCTTCTTTCCTCGCTGTTGTAGTGTAGGTATGTTTGTGGTTTCTCTAGTGAACACTGATTGGAATTGAGCATTTAGGATCTCTGCTTTTTGTCGTGAATCTGTGACGAGCTTCCCACGGTCTTTTAGCGGTGAAATTCCCGAGTGGTCTGTACGTTTGTACTTGATAAACTTCCAGAACCTTTTCATACTGTTGAAGATTTCGCTGTTTTCATTGTTTTCCGGGGTGACAATCTCTTCAACATATTGCCAATATGCCTTCCTTAGATCACGCTGTACTTCTCGTTTCAGTTTTTTGAACTTGGCCTCAGCAGATGTTCGTCCTGTCTTTTTGCTGACTGGACTCATTGGCCCCATCATAACTTCCAAATGGTATGGTGCATGATCAAATTTGCAGGGGGTGATAAGCACGTAAATATCAATCACTCTCCATAATAAGCCTTGATTATTTGGCGAAGATAATGTGTTCGTGGAACTCTGGTTATGCAGATTATCTCCTGATTTGCATAATCAGTCATTGATTGTGTAAAGCACCATCTGAGCTCTCTACATACCAAACATCACGACGATCTGTCGACCCCTTCTCAAGTTATTCATGTTTGAAGGTCAAAACAAAAACACCCACTGCAGTTCCAAACAAGACGCTGGGGGGCCCAAACTCACACAATTAAATTCCTGTGGCATGAGCTATCTACCACACAAAAATCATGACCATAGCACTGCAGTACCTTAGGTACCCGTTAGAAGGCCCATTATCGAACTTGACCTTCCTTTCTGTAAACCCTACCCACCCACTAAATATCACACAGAACCATTAACAGCTTCTGGAGTTATGTTGTCCACATACAAATTCACATCCACACAAAGCCCGCTGCATGCCGAAGGAAAATGTCAGGGGAACCGTTTTTGAACTTGACCTCCGTTTCTTGAGTTATGCTCTTGACATACATACAGACCCACCCAACAGCTGGCTCAACCAAAAACATAATCTTCCCCGAGTACTATAGTACTCGACGAAGATAATTATTGCCACTTGATCTATGAGATTATGACCCCTGCTACAGGAAGATGAATAGCATCATAGCACCATCCTTCAATATTTTATTCAATTGATTATATTTGGATCGCCACAATGACATGCAATACAAGTAGAACACATGAAATTGTATTGTGGTATTGTGCACCACAAATTTCATATCACAGAGCACATTGAAAAAACATATACTGTTGTACAACCTTCGAAACAAACAAGAAACAATGCAATATCAGGCCTTCAGTTCAGGGCTCAAATTCATTTTTGGGAATAAGTGCACTGGTGCATCGGCAGATACAGGAGTCTTGTTCAACCTCAGACGTGGCCGAAGACCATGAACGAGCAGCGTAAGCTGCCCAGGGGAGAGCACGAGAGGGTCTTTAACCCTGTCTTGGCTAGCAGTAACAATTTTGCCACCGGAGGATCCTAAATTTTCTAGCATCCACCCTACATTGAACCGGCCTTAATATCATGTGGACTCTTTTGACGGTAATTTACCTGCCCTGCTTCTTTGCCCCACAAATGGATCTATTCTATCGTCACTTACTTGTTTCATACTTGGTTACAACTTACACTGGTTGTCAGTGGAACGTTATGTTTGTAAATAAACTAGTTTGGGAATATTACTTGTAAGTTCATGTTTACTTAGCATTCCATGTTAGCAACGTTCACGGGGAACTCCCGGTGTTAGCGACATAAAAACTAACTCTTTGGTCGAGAACAAACGAATGAACATGAAATGAAAATCAATGGGAACATAACTGATATGGTAGCCGTTTTATCAAAGGTTTTACGGTAATAGTATTTTCCATGTCCAATCTGAAACTTGGTCCATATTCAAGAACCTGAAAACACGAGTATAGAAGTCAAACAGCGTGTGATAAGTAAACAGCAACATGTATGACAGCATAGTCTACCGATTTCCAGCGTTTTTTAAAAGACAAATTTTTTGAGAGTCCTTCCCATTTAAAGCTCTGCCATCAATACCCGGTAATAAAATCAATGGCCGTGGCAAAAGATTTGCCTCTCAAAATGCAGGAAATTGCGTTCATGAATGTTGTTCAGCTGTATGCCAACAATGACAAAGCAATCAATTTAATAAAGCTAGTCTTTTCTAAAAGATATGACAACAAGAATATATTTTTGAAGGCTTGAAAATCCAAAATTTTCGAGGGGAGGATGCCACCGAACCTCGATTGCCAGCGCCTTCTTGGCTGGCGGGAACGCTGAGGCAAGGTAAGTCTTGCATTGTTGTAGCGCTTAAACTTAACCAATCTCTAATAATATCTATACTGAAGTCAAGATCTCTATAAAATTAACAAGAGTTGTCTTTTCAGCTGAGCGGATTAAATTCGATTAATAATATCCTCGCCCCCCCCCCCTAGCCTTGCCCCCAATAAGCCCCCCCCCCCCCCCCCCCCTCTGGATCCGAGCATGCACTGGTACACCTAACCTAGAAATTTAGGTGACCAGAAAGAATTTGGGGTGTACAACATAAAATAAGTACAATGTCAGCAAAATGTATCTGAAATTCTATGGCTAACTTAAAAAATTTAAACAAATAATACATGAAACAAAGTACAACTTGGGGGAGGTATTATTTCGCAAAAGTGCAGTTTGAGAGGGTTTTCATTTCCATACCAAGGTTGTCCTGATGAGGTAACGCTATTAACATTTTCGACGTCATTTTCCGTAAATACTTTTGTCCCATTTTCTAGGCCATTTATGTAGTTACCTGTTTTGTGATGAGGAAGCAAAATCTACTATTGTCATCTCGATTGATGGATTGTACATATTTCACGAAATAACAATGGGGGAAATTGGGCTCAAAAAACCTGTCTTTCGCTCCTTTCGTCACCCCTTTAGGCTATTAAATGTTGGCATCTTCCAAGGTGACGAAAAGCGAGTCATGTGAGCCAGGCCTCAAAATATTGAGACGGGTAAAACTAAAAATATAAGACACGACACAAAAACAGATGCTTTCCGTAAGTTATATACATGTGAACGTGATATTGTCTATGTTTCGATAAACAAATAAAAACATAAATATTATATGAAGAACACCTGCAGAGTGTCTTTTATCTGGGCCGACAAGTCGAAATCGTGTGAAGGGGAGGGAAGGCGCATGGTGACAAGGCAAGCCCCAAAACCCTTTAAAATTCTGAGGCATTTTCGAAGGTAAAGGAGAAAATAAACAAGCATACCTCTTCCACAGTATCTTTGGGTGTTGACTGGAAGATTTCTCAGTCTAACACCGCTGCTACAAAGCAAATTTGACATCTTTTGCGGGATGGTTCCGTTCACTAGTATATAGAGTAATACATAACCATTTTCTTTTTTCTGGATGCCGGGTAGGTCAGCACAGGTCACGTCATTACTGGGCATGCGCAAATAATACCATCTATCAAAAGGTGTAAACTTTAAACCATGTTTTATATAATATTTTACGACAAAAAATAACATTATATTTTGGAATACATCTATTTAATAAACATATATTGAGTGACAGAATGTCTTATTCAAACTCAGAATTGAGAGTTGATGAAGAAAGAGGATTGTTACAAAATATTTCTACCCTACCAAGTGAAAGTATTAGAATCTCCCAATGTAGCGCGGGATAAGGAGTGATCGGTAATGTTCGGCAATTTCCGTTAGTGCCTAATTCGAAGTTCGCAACCAATCAGCGCCCGTTATTTTGGCGCCGAACAGCGAGGTGTGCCGAGCGTATGCAAGTCGAACATGGCTCGTGAGGGTCAACCCTGCAAGAAAGATCTCCAAACTTTGTGAGAGAATTTTTTTTATTTCCCTCTCTTCCTCTCGCTTGTTGTTACCCATTATTTTTGACCGTTATTTGTATGAACTGTTGCAATATTTTTGCTGATTTTGATCTGTACAGACTGTTCAGGGACCATGCTAAACTCTCGAGAACTGAGGTCCAGAAAAACATGGTAGCACTAGCAAAGAACTGTGTGCGAATTTTTGCAGAAGACAATCAAATAATGGGCACCAAAAAATTAGAAAACTAACTGTACTTATTACCCCCAGATATTAGTCATTATCTAAAAGTATGTTAATTGAGAATTCTTTTATTTGACGGTGAATCACGCTCATTTTTTGTTGGAAAATTATTAAGTAGCACACAATGAACCTTATTTGAAAGGGCTTGGACTGGAGGGGATGCCATGATCTCACCCCACATACACGCGACTTCCAAGGTACAAAATTTTGTTCCTCACTGTTTCCTTCAAAAATATCATTCAGAATCACTAGATGTTAGTCAACTGTAGTGACTTAAGGTCTTATTTTGAAGATTTAGCCCAGGATTTTTGTAAGAAAGGCTGCAACAGGGGTTAGGGTAGCAGAATTTGTTTCCAATATGGCCACCATGCTCCACCATGTTCAGAGCTAGAAAGCCTCTTACTCTTACAAATTTTTGTCAGTTTTCCTCAGATATGGAATGCTTTGAAGTCAGGAGGTGTACTCAGCTCATCGTACTGTTATGATTATTTTTTCTTTTTTTTTCTTCTGCAAATTTCATGTGATGATTTACCTGTTGCAAGGCGTAAAGGAGTATTTTGGGGAGTACTGTACTCCTGTATTTGTTACCGCTTTTCTAGCATTGGTGATAATTGCATGGATGGAACTTGGAAGCACTTGGGAGGGAAGTGTCGTGATCAATTGTTAAAGAACGTGGTATAATATGTTTGCAAGGGAAAATCTGATCTTGGAATTAACGTTCATGCATGACAATCAGTGCCACTTCTTCTACTAGATAGAGGTTCATTCACCCTGTGCAGCACTAGTAGGCCCTAGGGGAGTGGCCCTGTAATTTTTCAGATGAAAGGTTTGTAGTATGGCTTTAAGAGACCAATTTATGCCTTGACCTGTACTTACATGTAAGTACAGGGCTCGAAATTCATCTTTGGGAATAGGTGCAGTGGTGCACCCAACTCAAAAAATTGGGTGCACAGAAAGAATTTTGGTTGCACCGGATAAAATAAAGTTGAATGTTCTTCAGAACATAATTACAAAGTTTAACGCTGCTGTCTTTCTTAAGAACTTCAATCTGTAATTCTATAGCTAACTCTAAAATTTCAAACAAATAATACATTAAATAAAGTACAGCAAAAAGTTATCAAGCTGTTTTTAAAACTTGCATTTCAAGAATATTCTGTATACTAGTGTACAATAGTACCTTAACCCTATAGGCTACAAAAATATAAAGGTGCACCAGTGCACCCACAGTCAAAAATTAGGTGCACAGCTCCAATTTTGGGTGCACTGGGTGCACATGCACCCACTATTTCGAGTCCTGAAGTATCACGTTAACTTAAGTATCAAGTTAAGTATAAAAAAAAGCTCTGACGGTGAAGTAAAAAATCTTTTTTGAGGATGTACAGGGCTGGAAATACAGGTTAGGGCAGGTAAAACTGAAAATTGGAGTTGTGAAGGTATTTATGATGTCTACTCGCACCAAACCTGCACTGGTCCATGTACTTGGGTGTATATACAGGTAAGATTGGAGGTAACATGCATTTCTGATGTCTACCTGCAACTAACCAACAATGGTCCATGATGAAAGCAGTTTGACACACTACCCGAGCTCTCATCTCCCAGTTTATTTTTTTCCACCTCAAAATCCACCCTGTACGGTACGTTTATTTATTTTTTTTAAATGAGGGCTTAGATAACGAGGGACCCCTCAAAAATTAAAAGTTAAGGTTTTTCTGCCGGAATTTTGGCTCACAATTTGCTATTTTTCGGCCGAGAGGCATGAATTCCCCCGCCGCTCACGACCCAGCGTTTGTGAAATCCTGGCGGCACTCGTAATATTTGGTCGATCTTGCTATACCACGACAAAGTAAACGTTGTTGTTGGGGGTAAATACGACGCCACACGGACATTTCAAGATACAATTTTCATATTAACAACTTTGACAGTCTCTGTTTACATCGTAAACCAAAGCACGCTGATCAGAAAACAACATGCCATCGGTGTACTGAAAAGAATTCCAGAGCATGTGGTTCTATATTTCAAGTACGCTATCGGCAGTGCAGCGGAAGAATAATTCGTTCACAGAAGAAATGTTGGACGTAAAAACAACAAGTATAAGTATATATATATAACTTTGCTTCCCTTCTGATATGAGTTTTGAGGCCGCAAAATCTCTAAATCGGCAGGAAACGAGCCGTAAACAAGAGCATGTTTCGCCCTCGAAACATGGCCGCCATTTATCACGGATCATGCGTGGTGACAGTAAAACTAGCAGCATATTGCATAAGGCGGATTACGATCTTTAAAATGATACCATAAATAATTTAAGATTTTGTGGCGACGATAGACATAGAAGGCAGTTTTATATTTTCAGAGGGTTAAGTTTCAAAAATAACCGTAAGATTTTCCTAGTTAAGCATTTTCTAGTGTCAACATGTAATCAATAACTTCTTAGTTTGTGCGGTCTGAGACGCTGAGCTACTTTTACAGCCAATCTCTGTTCAATATTGTAGGGTCAATCGCGTGAACTCGAAATCCGAGCGTCTCACAAAAACTTGTTTTCAACCCTATGGAGCAAAAGTTTATGGACATAACCCTATTTTGTTTGTTTTGGGGTGTTAACATTTGTTTTAATTGGGGTAATAGCTTTATTACAAGCTATGTTGATTACATGTATATATCAGTATCTATATTTAATAAATGATATATATGTCACAGTAGAGATGGCGATTCAGGACAATCGGCGATTGTCCTAGGACAGATCGCGATCGCCGTTTGTCCTAGGACAGACTGCGATTGCGATCTGTCCTAGGACAATCGCCGATTCTACTAGTAGAAATTGCGATCGCAATCTGTCCTAGGACAAACGGCAATCCAAACTTGATGATGCTAAGATATTAAAGGAACAGCAATATTTTTTTATAAACCATGATTTTATTTAGTATTTACAAACTCTGATCAAAACTCAATTGATGCTAAGATAAAGGAAAAAGCAATATACAGCAAAAATGTTTGATCACCCTCTAATATTTGTTGTTCTGCCAAACTTGTGAAATCATTCAGTATATGTTTGTGAAATGATATAGGTGTGAAACTGTAGTATCTTGAAACTGCGATTGATATTTTGACACCTGTTTTATTACTTTAAAATTGTTATTGTTCTCCTAAGGTTGTGAATTCAATAGGTGTGAAACTGTGAGTATTATCTTGACACCTCAAAATTTGCATACTGAAACATTGTTGGATCACCTTCTTCCAACTGATATCTTTCACACATTATCAAAATTTTGTCACTCAACTTTATCAGAAATTACTTTATCAGAAAACATACGTGAAATTTATCCATCATGAAATATGAACTAATTCACCTAAAATAGTTAATAATTGTGAAATGTAGGTAGCATGTTAAACATGATTGAAATGTAATGCAATGATTCATTCTATTTCCCAAAGCATTTCCATCTAATCAGAATTTGTCCAAGTAGAATCGCCGTTTGTCCTAGGACAGATTGCGATCGCAATCTCTACTAGTAGAATCGGCGATTGTCTTAGGACGGATCGCGATCGCAGAATTTGTCCAAGTAGAATCGGCGTTTGTCCTAGGACAGATTGCGATCGCAATCTCTACTAGTAGAATCGGCGATTGTCCTAGGACAGATCGCGATCGCAGTCTGTCCTAGGACAAATGGCGATCGCGATCTGTCCTAGGACAATCGCCGATTGTCCTGAATCGCCATCTCTACTGTGACATATATGTACAACAATTTTCCTTGATCAATTGCTGCAAGTTCCAAGTAGAAAATGTATCATGTACATTTTCACTTGTTGTATTTGAAAGCACCGTTGGCCCCTGGTTAGGGGGAACGGGTTTTGTTAGCGTTAAGAATGTTCGCGTACGCGTGGAAAATTTTCGCGTGGAAAATTTGACATGGAGAATTCATTTATAGGTTCAAAATTTCAAACCAATTTTATCATCAAAATTTTTCTCCCTTGGGAGTAGACTCGAGTCCCTTGGGAATCAACTTGTTTTTTTGTTTTCTTTAAATTTCAAAAATCCTTTGAAATTTTTTGGGTGTGAAACCCCAGACTTGTAAACCTTCAATTCCCTTCTGATCAGCTAATTAGCATATTTTAACGAGCAAATGATCAAAATTGCAGGAAAACTTTCCCCTGCATGGCTGTGGGCATGGTGTGGCGTGGTTTGGTGTGTGCTATTCCCAAGGGACTCAAGTCTATTCCCAAGGGAGAAAAATTTTGATGATAAAATTGCTTTGATATTTTGAACCTATAAATAAATTCTCCATTTCAAATTTTCCACGCGAAAATTTTCCACGCGAACGCGAAAATTCTTAACGCGAACAAAACCCCAACCCCTGGTTAGGGGTCATAGCGGGGAACCTATGCGCAGTTTTTCAACATAGATTGTATACTTCCAAGCGTCAAGGAAGATTATAATTTCAACAATGTACACTTATTCTGTTCAATATGTATTTGAATGGTCCTCAGGCATAAATGAATAAAAAGAACCTACCTGTTTATCATCTTCTTTCCCTTGGACAGAAGTATCTTGGACGCAGTTTACCTGTCAATTTTGTAATTTTCTGGGGGGTATGTTTATTCCGGGGGGTATGTTTATTAGATTTTGAAGATTTCTGGGGGGTATGTTTATTCCGGGGGTTATGTTTATTTGGGAGATGAGAGTAGCAAGGTGACATACATGTACATGCATGGCTAGTGGTAGCTGTTACATCGAAATGCATTGTATATTTAAATTCTAAATTGTACTGCTAGCATCATTTTCAAAACATTGATTTCTCACAGATTAAAGGTCATCATAAGGTAAAGAAATTCAATAATGGTGCAGGAAAAATTGTCTGGTTCATCAGTGTTTTGTGGAATTTTGTTTGTATGCATATGTGGGAAGGCAAATTTTTTCGGACAAGGAATTTCTACTTCTAGAAAAAAGAACTTCCATTTTCATCATTTTATTAGCTCACTATATAAAACAAGCAAAGCTAGTTGAATTTGTAATGTTGACAACGCTAATTGTAAGAACAGTAATGTTTGTGCACCCAAAATATGAGCTGTGCATCTAATATTTTACTGTGGGTACACCTGTGCACCTTAGACCTTTGTGTAGTATACATTTGTAAGGTTAAAAATTGTACACTAGGATGTATAATGTAACGTTATCTTGACATTTAACTGGCAAGAATAAGATAGCCATTCTTGTTAATGTATGACTTCGGTTGTAAGAATTTGGGTGCATTGCAATTTCAAATCTCCTAAGTGTGTTAGCATTGTGCATACCCACATCAAGGAACAATTTTCGATTCTGCCTGCAACTCTGGACACTTTCTTCACTCTTTTGTGGTAGTTCTATTTTCGTAGTACTCATGGTGACCTATCCACCCTGACTCTACAAATATGCATTTCCAAAAAATCACTACTGTACTACAGAATTGTTATAACCTTGAATTTAAAACACAGCGAAAACATTTCTGTTCCTATTCGGTCAAGGACTATTTCATTACATTAACGAATACTGGTATTTATTTGCAGATGACACGCAGTTGTAGCAGACATTAGGTACATGTATGCTCTTATGACAGCAAGATTGGCAGCATATAATAGCAAATCATCATGAATACCCCTCCGATTGCAAGCGACCTCCCTTCCAAAAGCATAGCAGACCTACCACTAGATGGCAAATCCGGAGCCAACTTTACAGAGGCCTTCTTCGATCCAAATCTGAATCCACTGGCAGCGAGCCCCGCACACGACATGGCAGGGGTTCAAACTGTGATTCCACCAGTAGACCTACTGACGGAAGAGGATACAACAGAGTGTACAGTATCGCCGCAAAAAGACGAACAAAGTAATGTTGAAAACAAGTTCGCCATGTCCCCATCGCAGCCAGAAGGGGATGTGGCTATGTCCACGGATGACAAAAGTAGTCCCGAATCAGAGCGTCCTTCAGGCTCCCCGGAAATTAAACTTAAGATCAAGAGGACATTTCTACGCGGCCGCGAGAAGCTGACGTCTTCGCTGCTTTCAGACGGAAGCAGTCCGGAGGAGGCTGGGCCCAGCAAGAAACGGAAGAAAAAGTTGCTGGAAGCAACGGACGACGGTGATGAAACGCCAGAAGTCATTTGCAAGCAAAGTCCACCCAGAAAGAAAGGGAAACGAGGACGAAAAAAGAAAGTCATGGATGCCTTCCCTGCCGCAGTGGACCATCCCAGTTCTGCCATTACGTTGACGACCCCAAGTGTCGGTACTCCGTTACCAACTGTAAGTCACCCAAAAGGTGCTCTAAATCTACAGGCCCTGGAAGAGAGAATGCCCCCTAGGTGGTTGGTTGGAGACTTGGTGTGGGGGAAAGTGAGTGGCCATCCCTGGTGGCCATGTATGGTGGCCTATGACCCTGTGGAAGGGGTATACACCAAGTTTAAAGGTAAGAGTAGAGTTCCACGACCTCCTACCTTTGCCAAATGATTATAACCTTTTCAACTTATGTATTATGAGTGTTTCTCATTAATCATGCAAATAAGGTCACATTTGCATAAACTATATCAGTTGATCATCTTCTCCACCCAAATAGCAAAAGTTGTAGGACTGTGTTATCTTAGCAAAGAAAGCTATTCTAGCATTTTCTGAGGCCTAGGAAAAAGAATGTTGTGTTTCCAGTTACGGTCCTGAAAATATTAGGGTCGGTAGATAGGGATTCTCTTTTTTTTCTTTTAGACTTTGGCTGAAGTGATCCAACAAATACAGTTGAAAAATGTAACACTGAAACGCATCAGGACACTGATATTTTTAACATCACATTGTCAAATTGATACAGATATAAATTGTACAAGAAAAAGTATATTGATAAACTGAACCAGTGTGCAAAATACCCGGTTGCGCACTTGCGCAGCGTAACAGTATTTTGGTTGGCGCAACTTATTTCTTAAGTTAAGTTAACCACTACGCAACCTAACTTTTGGGCCTGAGAAATCAATTTTGCTGTAATTACTTGGACGAAGTAGAAAATAGATTGGACCAACGAAGCTCACACACCTGTGCACACACACTCGCTCTTACTCTCGTTTTTAAACCAAATTATAAATCGACCCCCAACTAAACAAGTTGATAAAATTACCGATACTTTTTCATTTGTTTGCATCCACAGTCAACTTGTTTTATTGTGCCTGAAACACAAAAATCTGTCGGAAAGAGAGCGCGGCTCTTGGTTGAAAAACAGCTGCCATGTTATTTATTTCTATGATTGGTTTATTCATTTTCATTTTGCAAACAATACAATACAATTAATGCAATAAAATCATAAACTGCCATTCACCTAGCAGCCTTATGTCAGCTGAATTCTGTGAAAATGGCGTTTACAAACAGTGACAATGAAACCATATACCTTTACATTAATAAAATTCTTCTAAAATTCTTGGTAGGCCTACTATATGGGGTAATTTAAGAGGTGGATAAGGTATGGTAAAGTGCTTTTGTTGTATCTTTCGGTGCGCGCGGCAATCGGTCAAGTTTCGTGTGTTGTCTCGTTGTCCTCCCACTGATCTTTCCCCTGGTTTGTGGTAGCCAGTGTCGGTGCATGGTAGAAGTATGAATGTTCTTTGCAAACTTTCTACATAGAGCAACTCTGCGTTCTTCAACTTACAGTGTCTGTAGCTGTAACACCTCCCGAGCTGTCTTGTAGCTAGTGAACTCCTTCTTCTTAAGTATACTGGGCAAAACCCACTATGGGGCATCGTGTCCAGGGTGAGGTGCACGGCTAAGTGCGGCTGGTGGTGGAGTGCTCAACAAAACAAAATAATGGAAAAAAGTGAAATACAGTCAAACCTGCCAAGGCGACCACCTCTTCAACGCGACCACCTGGCCATGGTGACCGCTTTTTCTCGGTCCCGAAAATTTTCTGATTTACACCTAGGCACAAGCAATAAGCGGCCTGCCCAAGGTGACCACCCATCCAACGTGACCGCGACCACCATGAATTGGGACCGCACAGAGCACAATCCCTGGCCATGGCGACAGCGTTTTTCCAGGGTGTGGTGACATCAAATTTTGCTGTCGGATTTCGTGGAAATGTTTTTAAGACCTTGACGGACAAAAATATCTGAATAGCATTGATTCCTCCATGAAGTGTTTAAATAAAACGTTCCCACTATAAATATTGTAAATACAAAGGATTGTGAATACCGTATTTCTTCTAATAAAGGACGCACCCCAAATAAAGTGCGCACCCCCGATTTGGGCTTCACCACAACCCCAATCACGCCAGCTGAGATACTTCACTGAAAAACCTTAATAAAGTGCGCACCCCCGATAGGCCGCTGTCGCTCGGCGCGTTTCTCCAAGATGTGACCACGCCCCGGTATTCGGCACGCTATGAAGTCCTGGTGTCTTTCTTAATCGTTCCATTTTCAAGCAATTTTCGGGAAAACATTACCATTATTTGGGGTCAACACTTAACCCTCTACTCCGCTCAAATTTTGAGTAAAAAGTTTTGAAGTTTAAACGTCACGCTGAGAACCTCGCGCCAGGATATCTGACAAACTTCCTTGATATTGAAGGACCAGACGACGATCCGCTTGATTTCTACCGGGCTAGTCGAAGACAAACGTGTAAAACGCATTTTGAGATAAAATAAAAGTTCGTCTCTCGGCATTTATGCCGCAAAATACAGCGTTGCATTGACAAATCATTTCACTTCGCCGATCGCCCGCCGCCATATTGTTTAAATTCTGCTGCCCCAAGATGCATTTCGCGTGTTACGTAATCCTCATCACATGATCGCATTGCGCGTCTCTGATTGGTTACTGCTGCAGCTAAAGGCGGGAAAAGTGCATCATGGGGCAGCAGAATCGCGGTCCAATTTTTTTTCTTTGTCTGAAATGTTACACATGAAAACGCAATAAAAACGCGGTTTTATCGACCACATAGCAACATTATGGTGAAGAAAATGCAAAACCAAAAGATGCTTTCGGGAAAGCATACATTTATTTGCGGATTGATGGTGGCTTTTGCGTAATTTTAGCGATCAATGAACCCGGAAGTGTGCCGAAAGCGGCGTGGGTTTTCGCGTTTTATCCGTCAAAACAAAAACAAAACTCCCGCTGAAGCGAACTCTGGAACATTTCAGATTCTAGCTATTACGTTTTTGATAAATAATGTCTACAGATACGTACGATGTGCCCATATTTGCAGCCGTATGGGTGGTTAGGAAATTATTGACGTCGCAAGCGGCGTAGCACAAGCGGCGTGGGGTACGAAATTATGGCCGGCCCGACACACTGAAATAGTCGCGCGGTTGAAAACACACAGCGTTATTTGGTGTCAAATAATTTGATATTTAATATCGCTAAATCAATTATTTTTATATCTAGAATACCTTTTCAAAAATATACGTATGATGTAGCATCGTTATCTTGTAAACTTAAGAACATAAATAAGAACAGAACATGCATAAATTATCGTTGCGTGTCGGCGAAGTGACGGGGCTAGCCTGCTGGGGTAATAATCGGTGACTTCCTGACTTACGTCGCGACTTTTCTCGAGAGAAAACCTAAATAAAGTGCGCACCCCGACTTTGGCTTTGACCTGAAGCCTCATCTTGAAGGTTGAAATGTCAAAAAAGTGCGTCCTTTATTAGAAGAAATACGGTACTTATCGATGTTGTTGTGCCTATCGTAATCTTATAGTTTACCGCAAGCTCAGTTCGGTTTGAACTCAGTTTTCAAAACGATCACGTAGTGCATGGCGTCAAAAAGTCAGATTTCACAGGAATTACTATCCATTTCTTGTATTTTCAACAAAAATGTGTCTCTGTCTTACTAAATTCCGCCGGAAAATGACTCTGCGGTGGAGGGCAAAACGTTGGCCGACACATGTTGTTCTTGATCCGTGACGCCATCTTTGTTTCAGCGCGGCATAACGCTGACTTTTCTAAAACACGACGCTTCTGTGTATGAATATTTAGAATACTCTCATTATTGATGAAAATTAATATTTCTTATATTCTTGTTATTTCCATGACTCTCACAAACCTTTATTTGGCGCTGCTTGCTTGTAATCGCCGACGCTGTGCGTTCTACTCCACTGTTTCCTTTCGATGCGGTCGTGTGCTCGACGGCGGTATCACAACTTTCCATTTTCATCCTTCAGTTGTCAGATCGAAAACTTTTTGACCCTTTTATCCAGCGGTCGGCGCCCCAAAAAAGGCTGGTGCCAGCAGGTGTTTTCTAGGGATTTGTCTTAGGCCTTAAAACTTCGATGATGTGCGTGTGTGTGTGTACTATTCAATGTAACGTGTGAATGCGGAAGGCCGCTGCGAGATCATCAAGGCAACCATTGTTTCGTAGTCAAAATTATGACGAAAATTTTTACACGATGTAGCGGTATACAATTATTACAACGATAACGGAAAATGTAATTTCTGTAGGATCTTTCTGTCAATGAGAATTGAACCTGATGGGGGTCATGCTGTCTAAAATCATATAATTTTCCATCCATTTACGTACTGTATTTGAAAACCTCGACCTGGAAACCTGTGAGTGGAATCCTCTTCATGGCGACCACCTGTCCATCGCGACCGTTTTTGCCCGGTCCGCCGGGTGGTCGCCTTGGGCAGGTTTGACTGTACATTCTAATTCGTCAGGGACAATAATTGATGTAATCTGGTGAGCAGCTATACTATCCCTTACATACATGTATGCATGGCTACACCACCACGACGTCATTCTTCTCTAGATTCGGTAAACACTGTAACCGTCTACTGACCAAAAACGGTGCCCCCCTCCCCACATTTACGAGTGATGAGCAGGGAATATCGACACATAAACAAGGCTTTGCATTGTACTAGTAGTTAAATACGGGCGGGGAGACGCCGTCTACCGTTGTACAAACATACAATTTCGTTTATTGCTTTTGTTATGCTTGCGCACAATCGATATCGGTGCCTTTGACATACGTTGATCTCATTAAAAACCTGTTTTTCAAGACTCAATAAAAAAAAGCCAGCGAAAACTTACCAAGTCCTTGAAAAATACAACACTTTCGCCCGACCATTTGAGCCCATACGCTGTAATTTGCCGCGATTTGCCGATATTTGTGGTCGTATTCGGCGAAGAGTCTATTCCTTTAATTTTATCCCGTGAAAATTTTGCGTAGGTAGCGTAGATGAATCGTATTTTACGCCGTAATTTCACAGGTTCAACCTTGAAAATAGCGATGGCATTTTTGCATGCATGTTACCGCTTGTATGTTGTAAGCGCTGATTGGTTCGCGTCAGAAAACATGTGCTATGATTGGTTGACTGCAAGCTTTCACGTGATCACATGTGGCGGGAATGCCCCCCAAAAATTAAAATGGCCGGGTGAAAGACTGAGCGCTGGACGCTGTACGTCGAGCGACCCCGAAACTGGTTGCCTGATCAGTATATGGTCGGAGAACGAGATCCAGAAGAAGCTGGAGTCATTGAGGAACAAGATAGCCTATGTAAAAATACAACAGCGGTTGCGAGAGGCCAAGCAAGTAAAAGGAAAGTTCGCGACCTGCCCGATACTTTCAACAAGATGGCGAAATGCAAGCACCGCAGGTGTCTGTCAGATTTCTGGGCGGTGTGTCTAGAGACGTCGCCACAGCGGCCTCCCGACAGCGGGAAATTTCGCCGCTGACGCGAAAAACGTAATGTAAACTGCCCCTTAGAGTGGCTTTAGAGCACTGCCATGGTAATTTCATAGTAATTTTATCTGTCAAAGTGGCCATCCCTTGGGTCAGGTCCAGTACCGATACAGCTGGGTCAGGTATTTTGGACCTGTACCTAATTGATTGTACCCGGTACTGTATCGGTACACTGTACCAGTACACAGCTCTAGTGGGAGTAGCCGTGGCAACTTGTATATTTAGTGTTTGCTTGTATATTTAGTGTTCTCAATCTGATGTCGCCACGGCTATGGTTGGAGTAACCTGGCATCAGCAGTCTACCAGGCTCTCTTTGGGGCTGAAGGGACTTTCCTCCACAGTGATAATCTGTAGGGCCCGGTCAGAGGAGTTATATACCGGGATCGTTGTGGCAAACTACCGCAGCAAACTACTACCAGGCGCCAAAGATAATCCCGGCAGCGGAAAACGCATATTATTAGGCCCGGCCTAACGACAATCTATGGTATTCTAGACTAAATTCCAGGTTAGGTAGGCCTAGGGTTGGAGTTATCTGGACATGTACTCGATGTAACGTTAGAACGCGTTATACGTTAACGCATGTTGAAATTTGGCGGTTAACATGACATTAGAGACAAACCCCCACTATAATCGTCCTAAATACGTCCCACGCATCGGTTTACACCCAGATGAACAAAGTTAAAAAAAGAGGAAAATCCTGTCAGCTGTTGAAAAATCTGCACTCCTGACATGATCATCCTGTCAACAGTAGAAAAATCTGCATTGCTGTCAGTATCATCCTGTCAGCAATGCAGATTTTTCCACTGCTGACAGGACGATCCTGTCAGCAGCACAGCTTTTACTGACAGGATCATCCTGTCAACAGTAGAAAAATCTGCATTGCTATCAGGATCATCCTGTCAGCAGTGCAAATTTTTCTACTGCTGACAAGATGGTCCTGCCAATAGCCTTAGGCAAAAGTCTATGGGTGTTGAAAAAGGATACATTTGTATATATAAGTTTGTTTGTTGTGGCATTTTATTTACATTGTATATCATTGACTTTTATTTTGAAACGAATATTGTAAAAGGGTATGTAATACTATGTACTTACAAATGTAATTTAAGAAATCGGTGAATTGTAGGTGGGGCAACCTCAAATTCCGACGGGCAACCTAGCTTTCTACCCAGGTTGCACACTGTGCAACCTGGCTCAAAAAAGAATTTTGCACACCGTGAACAAAGAAGTACAATGTGAACTACACATTTTAGTAGTAGTAATTTTACATCAAATGTTCATTTGTAGTTCTTGGGAAAATGACAGCGGAGACTGGTATTCGACCGGTTTCGACTTTATTGTCTTATTGTATTTACATCAAATGTTCAGAACCTTGATCTGTTAACAGGGTGTGAAATACAGGAAGTCTGTAAGAAAATTTGCAAGACCACTGTCTTGGATTGTGTTGAATTTTCGTCACTCAGATGTCAGATCGAAATCTTTTTGTTCCTCGCTAGCGGTCGACTCCCAAAAAATGCCAGGGTCGGCAGGGTTGCTAGGGTCTGTCGAGTAACGGAAAGACAACATTTTTTTCCTAGGCCTGATCAATTAGGCAAATTAGGCCCTCATTTGCATAATTCACATAACTTTCAGATGCCAAAAAGTATAAAATTCCAGTTATTTACCAATATGGAATTACAGCCTTTCTTAATTATGCAAATTAGGTCTTGATTTGCGTAACTTTTATCTATCAATGTCCCTCTATTTTTCAGTTACATATGTTACATTTTTATCAAATAGAGAAGGTTTATAAAATTATGCAAATTAGATTCTGATTTATATGATTACCATTTCGTTATATCAAGTATCACTTAAGATATCCACATACATGTATCAAAAACAAGTTGTATACAGGACAGGTTCTAGCTATTCCTTTGTGTTTTGACCACTAGCTGTAGGGCCCCTGGCCTCCCAGCAAGGGAATATTTGCCCCAGTTTGGCAACTGACAGGTGTAAGGTGCCACGTGCATGAGAGTCTTTATTGTGCAATATAGTGGATTTTTTAACTTTCCTCATAATTATGCAAATTAGGTGCTCCAAAATCTAATCATTTCGAGATTTAAGACGTACCTACCCACATGACAAATAAGACAATCCATCCAGGCATTCTTGAGTTATCGTGTTCACTAACAGACACACACAAAGACACACTCGGCAAAACATAACAGTCTTGGCGAAGGTAATAAGAGGCTATATATTTATGTGTATTTCTGACATTGGGTTATTACAGACAGGGCTCTAGCCAGTGCTCGTCATCCTGTTATCTGACAGAATTTTGTTGTATATGACGGAAAAATTTTAAGACCGTTACGTCAACCACGACGGCCCAAAATCGGTGGGTAAAGATTTAAAATATCCAAATTTGAATAAACCATGCCCATACACCGGCCTTGCAATTTGGACAATTGCAGAAATTCATACATGATGACCAAAAAAATGAGTCTTTCTAGGATTTTTCTGTACTGAGCATTTTGATGACAGAAAAATTTCAAGCTGGCTAGAGCCCTGGTTAAAGATATGTAACACACTAACACTCTACACATGCCTTAGTTGTGGAATTTTACAGTAAGACTTTTAAAGTCAGCATAACTGAAGAACGTCTGGATGTATTGTAATGATATTTGGTATGTGGGTAGGTGTTGGGAGAACAAAGTTCAAAGTCGATTTTGGGCCCCCTGGTATGTGACACTGGAACTGCATTGGCTTTTTTGTCAATATCTTCCAAGGAGAATAACTGAAGAAAGGAATGACTAATTTGCGTGTTATTTAATATGCTGGTAGCTTAAACAGAGATGTACACAATGAAGTGCAAATTATGCAAATTGGGACTGAATTTGCATAAGCAATGAGGATTATCTTTATTTCCATTCTAGGCATGTTGTGACAGGTGTCACCTGTTGGTTTCGAAACTGGGACCTGACAGCTGGTCAAACCACAGATATACAACCAAACCTGTATACTTGTTTCTTTTATGTGGATAGCTTAACCCTAGTAGTGCGGCACCCGGCATATACCGGGATGCACCAGCACGATCTCTGTGCGAGCCCCGGCCTATACCGGATTGGGGGTAATTTTAGAACGAGCCCGTGGCACCGGGGGACGGCACTTCCGGGTTGCATATTATGTCTTCCAACTTGGGGGTGATGTGTCAGGGGTCAACCTCGGGGTTATGCAATCCAATTACATTATCCCAGAAGTCCTTGCGAGGCTAATTTATTCAAGATGGCCGCCGCTGTCGTCTGCTAGACGTCTTCTTTGTTTGGTCGTCTTTGGTGGGAAATTATTAGCTTAAACGCTAAGATGTCAAAGTTTTCTTGGTCACAATTACATAAAGGGTCTTTCTTCACCTATTCTGAGGCAGAACATCCTACCTTGGGCGGGAATTTTTGGAAGAAATGCTTCAAAACATGAGGAAGCTGATTGCCACATGGACGCGTTCCCAATTATATGGTGAATCTTTGGAGACTTGGGACTTGCTGTAAAGCCGCGAAATTGACCTTGGTCACCTTCATGACAGTGGTTGAGGGCCAGAATGTGCCAAATAGCTGACAATTCAGTGACAGCTGGAACTCTACCTTATCTGGAATTTACTGAATGGCACAGAGAAGGTTTAATTTATGCAATCCCTGTAATAAATTATGATGTCATACAATCTTTAGTTTGTACTAAGTTTTTGACATGTCGTAGTGATTTTTAGATGCAATCATGCCACAGGCATAGCTGTTATGAACTTCTATTTCACTTAATTACTATGGTGCTGATGGTGCTTCACCAAATTGCATGATTTATTGCTTTTTGTGTACATAATTACATTGATAGCTTTTATTAAGAACTTATTGTACATTTTCAAAGAATGTTGAAGTTGTAAGCTTTGTGTTGTCATAGATGAAGCTTGTGTTCAATTTCTTTTGAAGTCATAGAAAGAAGTATACAATACTGTATTTTCTCGATTAAAGTACGCACCCTAATCAAAGTACGCACCCCCGATTTGGGCAAAGCTCCAGGCAAATTTGCGGCTTTGAAACGTAAAATGAGAAACCCTGAATAAAGTACGCACCCCTTCACCGGGCCGATATCACAGTTGAAATATACAAGACAAGTACATGGTTGGAACTTCTTGAAGGAAGTTCCAACCACAAATAATTGTTTAAAAATACGTTTAATAAGTGTAGTAACTCGTTTTCTAGCAGGAACTTTTCATGTTTTGTTCTTTATAAAGCACGTTGGTTAACGAACGTTGCTTCATGGTTAACGAACGTTGCTCGGTTCATGTAGAGCACCGGCCCGTAAGGTACAGATTTGCAAGTCATCGGAGGAATCGGCGATCATATTCACAACACTGGGTAAGAATGATTGTGATCAGAAAACACTCTACCGATACTGGCAATATATAGTTATTTCTTGATATAAAATCCGAAGAACGCCACAAAATATAGTTTTCACGACAACGCATAGCATTTTATAGCCGATCCGCGGCCCGGCAGACAACCGTCAGAAAAGAAGCGGGATGATGGCGAAAATCGTCTCCTACTTTAATATATTTGGGCAGCCTACTTTCTTATAATTTTCGTGTAAGACCGAAAAACTATTATATAAGTTCGAGTCCCGGTATTTCCCCGTGAAATGCGGCGTTACATCCAACCGAAATCTGGAAACCGCAATGTTTTCCTAGATCCTGCCGGGCCCTTCGCTGCCCCGACACGCCTCCCGTGGCTTGGATTGCATAATACTATGCAAATATTGCGTGACGCAATCGCGTTACGCATCTCCTATTGGCTGCTGCTAAATTTTTGGCGCCAAATGGCGATGTGAGACAGGTCGCATTTCCACGTCCGAGCTTTGATATACCTGCCGAAATTATGCGTATTATGACGTTTATATCGGTGCATACACAGAATGTAAAGGATCAGTGTTAAAAGAAAGGAGTCCTCTGTCAAATAGTCCGCTTTGAAAATGGCAGAGGGTGCTTTTTTATCGAAAATTTTGCCGCCGAAGTTACCGGAAGTGTTACAACCTCAAAATAACAACATCGTCACCGGGGATCAGGATTTATATTTCTTCTTCGAAAATCACAAAATAAACGCATGTATTTCTTACGGATGTCTTATTTATATGGTGTACTCACGGTGCCGGTGTTCTTTTCGGGGTACTGGGCTGGCAACGGCTGGGTTCCGAACCATGCCGGCGGCATGACTTGATCCGGGCGCCGGGTGCTCAGTATACAGTACGTCAGATTTCTTGTGTACTAGTACGGTACGTATCTATTTTTCGTGTTAATATAAATGATGCACGTACGAAACACTGTCGTTTATTGAAGTTCAACTTTATTTTCTCGCGTCAACATTCTTATTTAAACGCTATATGGACGAATCGGTGCTATTCGACGGTCCCCTCGTCCGTGTTCCGGCTGGTTTCAGCTTCTGTTCCAATTTGTCCGGACAGTGACCTCAAATAAAGTACGCACCCCCGCTTTGGCGATGGCCCGAGACACTTTTTGAATTTTGAAAAGTTTCAAAAGTGCGTACTTTAATCGAGAAAATACGGTACTATAATAGTAGCAACAGATAAAACATTCTTTTGAACAGTCTGTTCAGCACCAAGGATAATGTCCAATCATTAACTCACCTGTAGCAGTACCTGCCTGATTTTTTTCCTCACATGGGCAAGGTTAATGTTGTCAGCAGTCTCCAGACAGTTTGTAGTCAATAAATACACACTTTTAATGTAGAATATAAAAGTATAATACAAAAGTTCAATGAAAAAAGTATGTTTTATTGTTTTATTGCTGCTATTAACCATTATCACAGACAGAATTGTAGATCAGTGCAACATTTCTTGAATGTACACATTGTTACTGTAGCTTTGCAATGATATATACCTTTATGGAGTTCTTGTAAAGCAAAGTAACTAAAAATAAGCAATATCAAACTAGTTGTACCCCTTGTTTGAAAGGTGTCTGGGGGCGTGTTTTGGTATAGAACTCTGTCGACTGTCTGAAGACTGCTGACAAGGGTTAAGTCTTACTTGATATAATGCAATGGTGATAATGCAAATCAGAATCTAATTTGCATAATTAATGGAGGCATTTTATAAACCCACTCTGTTCAATGTTACGACAGTTCAAAAATGCAACATATGTAACTGAGTAATAAAGGGACATTGATAGATATAAGTTATGCAAATGAGACCTAATTTACATAGTAAATGAGAAAATACTGTAATTCCATATTGGTAGATAACTGGAATTTCATACTTGTGGCATTTGGAAGTTATGTGACAGTGAACATAGTTACCTTCGCCAAGAAGGTTATGCAGAGGGTAGCGTTTGTAGAAGACCATATGTATGTATTATGTTCGTAGAAGACCAAATTAACTAAAGAACGCCTGGATGGATTATCTTGATATTTGGTATGTTGGTGGGTCTTGGTGAGACCTGAAAACGATGAGATTTTGGGCCCCCTAGCGGCTTGTTACGGTACTGCAGCGGAACTTCCTGTTTTGATATCTCATGTTCTGGACATATAAATTATGCAAATGTGGGCCTAATTTGCATAATATATATTTCATGGAGATTTGAGATCTCCGAACTCTTGTTGCCCATTTTTGTGTTAGGAATTTCTTTTTGACTACTATGCTCTCAGTAGAACTAGCATAAGAAAATGTTAAGTTGCACTGTATTGTATCCTGCTTGCAAAAATAACTTTTCTTTGTCACAGAATTCTTCCTGAATGCTGTATTTTAGTGTGATAGACCGATCCCAGAGCCCCACCCACCTCTGTCAAAATGTAGAAATGCAAAATGAAAACATAAAAATGCAAAAAAAAATTATGAACATGAAGCCACTCCCTCATTGGTCGAATTGCTAAATGTCATGCTATGATTGGTTGAGCTGCTCATTGTGATTGACAGTTGGGATTGGTCTATTGTCTGACTCTGGACTTTTTGCTGATATTTCCACCTGTCTTGACACCTGTTCTCCTGCTTGTTCTTACTGCTACAGAAGATAGTGAAGAAGAGTGGTCAGGTATAAGCAGATCTTTTTGCTGCATAGATGTCATGTGCTGTTACGTGCATGTTAACTGTCAATTTGCTAATTTTTGTTGGGACTTAATTTTTACGATACAAGTGGAAAGGAGTTTTTTGCTGTGTGTTATTTTTGCGGTTAACACAATACTATTAATACAGTATTTGCCGTGTTGTAGATTTGTTTTGGAAAGGTCACCACGAAAAATGCGACAATAAAACAACTGCAAATATTTCAAGATTTATAATATTGGTCATAGCGTGAAACTGATGAAAGCTGTTTGTAACTGAAGAAATTAGCAGGTAAAGTTTGCCAGCAGCGCACGAGGTCGGACGTGCCTAGCCCGGCATTGTAGGTGATGTGGTCGTGTGCTTACAGCTGGAAAGTGCCTTTTTGGGGGGGGTGTAGCTAAATGCACCTTGTAATTGCTATAAAAAGAAATTGTACGTGGTAAAACTGTTGGCAATTTCTAGGGTAAATGTTCTCAACATAAAATGAATAATATTGGTACATTTTCTATAGCTTCATTACAAACGCGCCCATGTAAAACACGTATTATAACATGTAAGCCTATGGGGCGAAAAAAATCATGAATGAGACCTTAGGCCACAGCAAGTAAATTTTATGGATGGCATCCTCTGCAGACTCCAAAATTAATGTGCGCGGGCAAAAAAAAACAAGTTGGGCCAAAAGAAAAGATACCTACATTTTCACATTTAAAGCCCTCAAAGCATGTAAGAAGAATTGAAGCGATAAAACATGGTATCACAACCAACAAGTGGTATATTCCTGTATTTAGTAAAACAGTACGAAGCAATGGTGTCAACATTAAACTCATTATAGACAGAATAATACGAGCATTTCTATGACAAAATAAGCTAATACATGTAATTACCGGGTACATCTCTGTTCATGTTCATGCGCTTTAAAACTGTCCTTGGAGATGTGTATATATGAAATTCAAAGGAATGAAATACAACAGTGAATTGTATTGAAGTAGAAGAAAAAGAATACTTAATCATTGCTCGAGTCGACCCTTTCTCTATATAGTGTTCACCTGGCCATGGTGACCAAATTGGCTCAGTCCCTTGAGTGACCACTATAGACAGGTTTGACTGTATCAGATGCTGTCCAGCATTCTTCTTCAGTGATCCAAAGTAACTATTAACATTCAGAATCATACCAGAAGATAATGAATGTAAAAGATATTATCATTTATTCTCCAAGCAGAGGTTTCAGTAGAGTAGGGTAGGAGTGTCCGGGATTTTTAACGTCTCTCTCCCTTCACCTCTGCGACAGAACGGAATGCTTCAAGCCTTTTAGATTTATTCACTCTGACACATTATGGCCGATTTGTAACCAGGTGCAAAGTCTGTGACGGGAGCTTTACTGTCTCCGTTCTCAGGCAGTCGCGGTCCAACATGTCCTCATAATGTGTTGTCGCCAGGCCTTTTGAGCATAGCGGGCCGCTTCGCTATGGGCCGACAAACTGACGCTGTAAATAACCCGCTATGCTGTTTTTTTACCCAGCGTAGCGGCGAAAAAAGACAAAACTACCATAGTAAAAATGCAAAGGCACACGCCAATCACGCGCCTCCACTGTTTCGCAGGAAGCTATCCAGCTATCAGCTCAAAGGGAGGTGCCAATTACTAAATTAGCACCCCGCCGTACCGCTCCGATCTTGTCTCACAGCCCCTCCCACCGGGGAACATCCCTTTGCGTCTCGTGTGCCGCTCCCAGCATCGCGCCAAAACGTAAACAGTAGGCTGAGTAGCCGAGTAGGCTTTGCTGTGACATGTGCACGATCATTGGGGTGGGTCCCAGACTATTAGAACAGCTGTAAATGTATCAGATTCCCGAGGAATCTCCTTATTCGGAAGTTGGCAGTCCGCAGTTGACCAACACAGAGGCTTTCTTTTTCTGTTAGGGAATAGAATTAATTCTTGAATATATTTCTGACAAATTTCTAGAGCAAGGTTATATAATTTTCCCATCCAGAACAGTGAATTAATGCACAGAAAATTCCTTTCTACCAAGCTACCAAGTTTCAACTAAATTTATGAGCTTCGCCATGATTGGACTAGATAGCTACCTGCGAAACAGCGTAGGCGCGTGCTTGGCTTTGCATTTTTACTACCGTAGTTTTGTATTTTTTCGCCGCTACACTTGGTGAAAAAACAGCATAGCGGGTTATCTACAGCGTCAGTTTGTCGGCCCACAGTGTAGCGGCCCGCTATGCTGAAAAGGTCTGGCGAGAACATTGGACATCCGGCTACTTTTGCAACAATATTTACTCACAGTTCAGAACACGAACATGTCTACTGCACATACGGTCCTTTCATTCTTTTGTCATATGCCATTGTTTGGGGAAATTGAAGTGTTTGTAAACGCAAAACAACAAAAAAACACTCTGTTGTGTCAAAAAGTTTCGTGCAGTGACGTCTGCCATTGAGAGTAGACAATAGAGACGGCAGCATGGGGCCAGTGCGGCTGGCTGGACACTGCCCCCAATGTGGCGGATGCGGATAATCCCGTGCAAGAAAAGGATTTGCCAAACAATGAATTAATGGTATGCAGGGCAGGGCAGCGACACCGATTCTGAAAGGATAGCCCCGCCCTGATGCATTTGGTGGCAGAGGTGAAGGGAGAGAGACATTAAAAATCCCAGACACTCCTACGTTTACCCTACTCAACCGAAACCTCTGCTTGGAGAATGATTATCATTCATTCCTGGATGCCTAACCTTCACAAACATATATATGAAGCAGTGTGTAGAACATGACTGTGTTTGTCATCTACATAGGAGGTGCTATCAGGGCCTCCAGGCTGTACCACCTCCAGTTCTTTGGGGACATTGCAGAGCGCGGCTGGGTCAGTGAGAGAAGCACTGTAAAGTTCGAGGGTAAGGACCAGTACGAACAAGTGGTGGAAGACAGCATCAAACAATTCACCAGCACTTCACAGCGGAACCAAGCCAGGAAGAAAAATGCCGTAAAGCCGTCCCGGAAAGCAGCGTGGGAGGTTGCCCTTCAAGCAGCAGAAGAGGCCCTCCCCCTCTCGCTTCTTGAGCGGAAGCAACAGTACACCTTCAAGTATGACACTGCACCATCTCCAACGGATGAGGAAGACGCAACCCCTTCGGTTACCACCCCGGCGGGAGGCAAGAAAAGGGGGCGTAAGAGAAAGTCTGCCGTGTCAGCTGCCGGTGCTACATCCTTGCTCTCCGATGACACAGACAATGAAGAAGAGCACCTAGTTAAGAAGAAAAGGAAAGTGGTGAAGAAAACACCAAGCCAAGCAGAAGACTCTCCTAAGAAGGGAAACAAGTCACAAAAGGTATGACACCACACTTTGGTCCTTTTCAGCGTTTTTCTTCTTGGTCAGTGTTATATGTTCTGCAATATGTTTTTTCTCGTATCAGTTGATACAGGAGTTTTAGGTTTCGGTATGTTTATTGATGTCTTACCTGGGCCGTGATAACATTCCATACCGGCATTCCAGACAGGTCTGTATTTTGCAGTATCTCACAAGCTTTAACTTGGATCCCACAGGCTTCCATAGAATAATCCAAACCTGCATGCACTGTGTGTGCTGCTGTTGAAAATTCAAATACCGGATTTGGTCATCGGAATTGATGTTCTTACAATTTTTTTCTTGAACTGTTTTCAGTATATGACTCAGTTCATGGTCGGCCCTGTACGGAAAACACTGATGTATTCTCCATTTTATATGGCAGTACAGCATGGATTTGATACAGCATGCACCATCTATCCAACAGAAACAGGTGGAGCGAGCGAGATTCGAGCTGTTCTGCCAGAAGCAGCAGGAGCAGGTCATGGTGGACCACCCAGACTATGCCCCCGAGCAGATCCAGGAGGAACTGCAGATGCAGTGGGATATTCTTCCCGATAAACTTAAAGCAAAGTACACCAGCAAGTTTTCTGCCACATCTCAGAACTCTGCCAGTGATGGTGATTTTGACCAGCCAGGTAGGTGTGGTTTCAAAATGTATTTTCTTGAATAAAGTATGCACTTTTTAAACTTTCCAAAATCCAAAAGGCATCACAAGTCGTGGTGCGTACTTTATTTGAGGTTATTGCCTGGACAAATGGGAATAGCGGACCTCAAGTCAGCCAGGAACCCAGTGGAACACTGGCACATGTAATTTGGGACAGCATCGGAAGATCCATGCAGGCAAGCAGACAATATAATATTTTGATAATGAGTACTTTAAAATAGCAATATCAAATAGTTTAAAATTTGTTCAAGATCTGTGGAATTCTCATTTTACGTTTCAACCCAGCAGATTTGTCTGCAACTTCCCACAAATCATTGGGGTGTGTACTTTATTCAAGAAAATACGATATTTCCATGTTGTGTGGCCGAATGGCGGAGTATCTAGGCCAATGGACATGAGATCGAGAGGTCACTGGTTTGATACCTAGCTAGACGTTGTGTCCTTGGTAAAGGCACTTAACACGACTTTCCTCACTCCACCCAAGTGTGAAAATGGGTACCAGACTTTGGTTGGGGAGGTAAAAGGCGGTGGAAGGAGAGGGATGGGCCCTGTCTTCCAATACCAATTCCTTCCCTAGACACAGTGGATAACAACCCTGCCCCTACGGCCTCAAAAAGGCCATAAGACTACCTTACTTTACAAGTATTGACTTTAAGTTAATCTATATTTCTGCACTCTGCATAAAGACTAAAATAAAAGATGTAATGATGGAAATTAAAGGTATATATTGTAGAATCTGACTGATGAGAACACTAAAACAAAGTCACTGTTTTTATTCACTTTTCTACGTCAAAAGTTCAATATAACCTAGTACATTGCACAGCAATATTCAAAGCATATGAATGGGGCTTTGTTGTGTTGTAAGAATGTCCAGTATCTCTTGACGTTCTGCAGCTATGGAGTTCTTAACAGGCTACTGAAAACTAGGGGACTTCACACGGCTTGCTTTCACATTGGTTACCAATGCTGCAAAAGTGAAAAAAGTTACAAGTGTCAGTCTGGATGGAAATTGTTGGAAATTCAAACTATTTGCAGTTTGGGTGCCAAAAGTCTACATTACATTCCTTTAAGACAAAGAAAGTGGATGCCATAAAAAGTTTTATTTTGTACCATCTTCATCACTTGCTTCTATCTACAGGTGTGAAACATAAACCACTGGAAATGACTTCAGGTAGCCCCACCAAGCAACAGAAAAAAGTGGCCCCGAAAGTCCAGCCTTCGTCACCAAAGAAAAGAAAGACAGCAGGAAAGGTAAAAACAAAACTGTTACAGTTCTGTGTATTTTATGTAACTACTTGTCTCTTTCCAACTCTAAATATGCTTGAACTACATGTATATCTGTGTATTTTATGTAACTGGTAGGGGGCTGCCGGAGAGTCCACTTGGCCGGGGGTGGAGGGGTAGGAGGACTCGGCACTGTCAGACTATACTGTGTTGTAATTGAATTATAATTGCCAATTGCATACTCAGAAGTGCATAGAAAATATGTTACATAAACTCTGGGCCAGTGAAAAGTTGGTTTGGGCAAGTGGAAATGACTATGTACTTGCCCAATAGGGTCAGTGAATTTTTGAAAATCCGTCCAACCCTGAAGTTGGAGTAACTGTTGTTTTGCTTATACAGTAGATAAGTTGGGAAATACAAGTTTTCACCCATTGCTCTTTTTGTAAGGCCAGGTCTGTGTACACTAACATAACGTTTTCCTCCACCTCTCTTCCCAGTCTTCTGAGGCGGACCTAAAGTCTAGTGTAGACCAGTGCATCAACAGTATCCTGGCACTCTCCCAGTCTGACAGCGCCGAGTCCTCCTACCCCTCCACCCCCGGCCAAGTGGACTCTCCGGCAGCCCCCTACGAGACCCTTCCCGTGAAAAAGAGGATACAGAGAAGGGCAGAGGAGGGGGGGAAACCAGACAAGACCACGAAGAAAAGCAGAAAACCCAGAAGGGACAAAGGAGAGGATGTGAGGCCCAACTCTGCCGCATCAGAAAAAGAGGTACTGTGAATTTATTTACTTTCACAGTGGTTTTATTTCGCGGTAGGAAGGACACAGAGGTTTTTTACTGTGTTGTAAATTTGTGGTTGAAACGATTCTGTAGTACAGTAATAATACATTTCAGATGCATATTTGCAGTGTGATGAATTAGTGGTGGAGAGGTCACCACAAAAACCAGGAAAATAAAAACACTGCGAAAGTGTAAAGATTTACTGTATTTGGAGACGTAAATGATGGCGACAAAAAATTGTTAGCAAGTTTGCGTTATAGCTGTAGTCTATACGTAATGGAAACACTGGTTGTTTGTAGTGAAGCGGTCACCGCATAACTTTGAAGATAAAATTACTGGAAAAAATCAAGAATTACAGCATTATTTTTGCATTGTTCTTAAATCTGATATGTAAACATTGATATTGTCAAACTTTTGCCTTTTCCTTGTATCAGGAAGGTGCACAGAACACGGATTTGGAAGAGCTGAGTTCTCAGGTGTCCGACCATGAGTCGGAGGAATCCAGCGCGCCATCGTCCTCTAGCGGGCTCGGACGCGGCGCATGGGCCGCCAGCAAGGAAAACTTGTGCCAGGTGTGCGAACAGGTCGGCGAACTTCTGCTCTGCGAAGGGTCGTGCTGCGGAGCCTTTCACTTGGACTGTATCGGCCTACAGCAGATGCCTACTGGAACGTTCAAGTGTGACGAGTGCATCTCAGGTAGGATTGATACCTCTGCTAGGATTCTTGTAGTAATAGTTTTATTGAGACACAACTTCCTATCACTACAGTCGCAGCCCGAAGGCTGAATTGATGTTGTGATATTACAAAATATGACCTTTGTGATAAAAATAGCGATCTGTATTAAAACAAACTTACATATAGGAAAGCGTAATAGACAAGTGGGCCTTATAATTAAAAGTGAGACTCCCCCTAGAGAGAATCTTCGAATTCAGAACCACTCCAGTGTCTCATGGATCTGTTGTAGTTGTTGTCTCCCTAATTTCAGTTCTAGCTTGTTCAACTCCACAGTATTTAAAACCTCTAATTGTTTCACTTTCTCAATGTTAAATTCTAGCCCCTGCTCTAGTACAGGAAGTTCTTTAGGCTCCCCTGTAGCCTCCTCTATTTCAACTATCCAAGTCCCAAACCTTCCACCGAGGGACTGAACTCAGCATAAACACCTCAGAGCTGTGGTGATAAATTTCCAGTCAATACGTAACAGGGTCTCGGAAGACCACTTCTTTTGTGACACAGTGAAACCTCATATCATTATTGGAACTGAATCCTGGTTGGACCCAACGATAGGCAACAGTGAAATCTTGCCACCGTCATACACCGCATACAGGAAGGACAGAGAGGGCCGAGGAGGTGGAGTCTTCATCACCACCAAGAATGACATCATAACTACTCACCACCCAGAACTCCACACCACGAGTGTGTTAATCTGGGTCCAGGCTAATTTGACACATTGTAAAATAATGTACATCGGTGCCTACTACCGACCTTCAACTGCTTGCATAAAAGACTACATGTACCAAGCTCTGGAGCAGTCACTAATAGACATACGCAGGAAGCCTGGTAATCCTCATATTTGGTTAGCTGGTGATTTTAACCTTCCGGCTGCAACATGGATTATGGATACAACCAGTAATTCCTCATGTGCATCCACTAATCTCACCAGTAAATACATCAACCTGGCCAACAACATTGGATTCGAACAGGTTATCAGCGAACCGACTCATCCCATCGGTCAAGCTGCAAACACATTGGACTTGTTCTTTACCTCCAACCCCACCCTAGTTAAGAAAAGTAAAATTGTACCTGGACTTGATGATCATGACATACCAGTAGTTGACATACATGTACATGCCAAACCACAAAAGGTGCACAAGAAGGACAGACTAGTATACCTTTGGGGGAAAGGGAACATGTACGAGCTCCAAAAGGACATGGATAGTTGCAGTGAAAACTTCTTAAAGCAGGACATGGCCAAGGTGAGAACAGCCAGCAAGAACTGGCATGATTTTAAGACAGCTCTCCAGACACATCCCACGAAAGAGGGCTTGAAGACGTCACAGTCAGCCTTGGATCACACCCCAAATACGCAGGGCCATGAGGAAAAGAGACAAACTTTATTACAAAGCTAAGAAGAGCAATGCAGAGGAAACTTGGGCAAATTAAAGTTTAAATCTTGTAGAAAAGGAGTGAAGCAAAGAGTGAAGAAAGCACACAGAGATTATACGTCAAACCTCCTCGATGAAAACATCCAAGAGAACCCGAAGGCCTTTTGGTCCTACATCAAAGCACTCAAGCAGGACTCAACCAACATAACGGCCATGAGACGTCAGGGGGTGTTGACCTCTAATCTAAAGGAGAAGGTAGAAGCTCTGGGAGACCAATTTAAATCTGTATTCACTACAGAGGACCAGAACAACACACCATCTCTTGGAGACCCCATAGCACCTCCTACATGTATACTGTCCCTCAAGATGTCTGTGGAAGGTGTAGCAAAACAGTTGTGAAACCTCAACCCAAATAAAGCTACAGGCTCGGATGGTCTTCCCCCAAGACTACTCAAAACCAAAGCATCCCAGATTGCCCCGGTCTTACAGGTCTTCTATACCCAGTCGACCGCTACAGGTGATGTCCCGGAAGACTGGAGGTCTGCCAAGATCACCCCTATCTTCAAGAAGGGAGACAAGTCCATACTAGCTAACTACAGACCGGTCACTCTTACATCAGTCTGTAGTAAAGTTCTAGAGCATGTTGTACATAGTCATATGATGAATCATCTTGACAAGCATAACATGCTGTCTCCAGCCCAACACTGATTTAGAAGAGGGCTTTCGTGTGAAAGTCAACTGTTGGTCACAACCCATGACTTGGCTAGTGCCCTTGACCAAAATAAGGAGGTTGACGCCATAGTGCTGGACTTCAGCAAGGCTTTTGACACTGTGCCACACAATCGCCTGCTGAGTAAGCTCCAGTACTATGGCATCTCTGGTAATCTCTTATCCTGGCTTCAACGGTGCACACCCCAGTTCTTACGCGACCGGGGTCCATGATAGTGAGCAACAAAAAAATGACGAATTTCGAGGGGCTGGGTTCGAGTTCACATTTCTCATAATGTGCTTCGGACTGATATTAGATACTAGCATGGCTGAAAAGCATATGAATTGGTGTGGTTTTGGTGAAAATTGTGTTTCGGTCCGAGCCTTATTTCCGGATATCCATCTGCATTTGTAGTGAGGTGTCCCCTGACCCGAGATTGACCTTTGTTGCGTTCTGTGGGTGATGTTGACATGCCTCGTGGCGTGGATGATTAAAGAAATTTAAGTACTAGAATTTTCTTTATAATTGGCTCTTTCTGACAACATCAGTCATTACTGCTGCAAAAAAATTTTTAAGAGTTTTATCCTACCTGAAAATGCCACATTTTGCGCATCATTTTTGATGTGAAAGTTATAATTTTTCCTTATAATTTACCAAAATTAGAGAGGTTGAACAAACAAAACTCAGTTGGTCTTGTAGCGGAAGGGATAGGCTTTCACCCCATACACAGTTGATTTACATGTATTTCGAAATAATTCCCTGGAAGAGACAGTACCTAGACTTGAGGGTGCGCAGCCTCCAATTGAAACCCCAAATAAACTGGGGTGTGCTCCCTTAAGCCTTCCTTACACAGAGGACTCAAGCAGTTGTCCTTGATGGTGAGGTCTCCAAACCTTGTAAGGTCATGTCTGGAGTGCCTCAAGGCACTTTGTTGGGCCGGCTTCTTTTTCTCCTTTACGTTAATGATCTTCCTGATATTGTGGGTTCCAGTGTACGTTTGTTTGCTGATGATTGTTTGCTTTACCGGGTCATTGAAACACCACAGATGCTCTGAGTCTACAAATAGACCTTGATTCACTGACCCGGTGGCAAAACCAGTGGCAGATGTCATTTAACACTTTAAAGTGTCACACACTCCATATAACGCATAAGCGCAAACCAATTATAACACAATACACTCTTTGCGCAGAGAATCTTACAAGATACAATAAGATAAGATTACCATTATATAATTTTGTTGGCAGTGGATTTGCTGGGGTAAAAGGAGCTGTGTTGTCTACTGAAAATCTTGAGAGGGTCACTGTGGTTTTGTTTTCACAAAAATAAAACAACCACAAATTTGGGAATATTCATTTCTGATGTACTATTTCTGATGTACATGTATTAGTAAGTTAACTACCGTTTCAAACGCAACTAATTTTCCTTTCCCCTTCCACCATGAAATAAGGCTGCATTGAAAAAGTGACAGTATTTTCCCATGTATTTCCCAGGTGTACATACATGCTTTGTCTGCCGCAAGAGTGAAGTGACCACCAAGCGCTGCTCCATCCCCATCTGTGGGAAGTACTACCACGAGGACTGTCTCAGGAAGTTTCCTAACACCGTCTTCGAAGCGAAAGGTTTCCGCTGCCCGCTTCACGTCTGCGGGACCTGTGTGGCTGTTGCAGGGGGGGATGTTAAGAAAGTTAAATCAAGAGGTAAATTGAAATACTGGGTGCATTTGCACTTTTGTGCACCCAAAGTTGAAGCTGTGTGCCTAGTTTTTATATTTCCCTCCTATAAAGGGAGGAAATATATTGTTTTCACTGTCGTCTTCTTCTTCTGCCAAAAACCAAGTAGATGTAGGGTGGTAGCTCTAATACTGGTATTGCAGAAAGTTATGTTTCCCTTATGGTACATGCTACGAATGTCATATTTGAGGTGTAAGTACCTGTGAAGACACCTGAATATAGATTATGCTAATGATGACCTCATTTGCATAATTAATGCTGAAACTTGTATTTCTCTTATGGTAAATGCTATGGATGTCATATTGGAGGTGTAGGCAACTTAAGGAAAGGTGAACACACCTGGATGTAAATTATGGTAATGAGGACTTCATTTGCATAATCTATGCAGATAGTTGTATTTCCCTTACAATTAATGCTATCGATGTCAGATTTCAGGTGTAGGTACCTTTAGCAAAGGTGAATACACCTGGATGTATATCATGCTGATGAGGACCTCACTTGCATAATTTGTGCAGAAACTTTTATTTCCCTTACGGTAAATGCTACGGACACCATATTGGAACTATAGTTATCTTTAGGAAAGATGAATACACCTGGATGTAAATTAATCCTAATGCAGATCACATTTGCATAATTCACAGCAAAAACATCATTTCATCATACTTCCTTTATTAATGGGAGTGAAATATCCTTTATTTTCTCGAAAATGTTGCCGTTCCAGTTTACCTTGGGTTCGCCGGTGCACATAGATATTTATATAGTACACTATCCTGTCTGATCTCCGGCAGGCTCCAAAGAGAGTGTAAAGTATGGGCAAAAAGTCTGGAGCAACTCCCAGAGGGAAGGTCATGCTGCAGAATCAAACTAGAAAGGCAATATTTGCGAGAGCAAAAACAACATATTTCACCCATTTCCATCCACACATTCATAATCACCCAAGTCCAGAATTGAAGTCTAACAAATGTTCCCCGCATACAAGAATGGACTCTAGCAGCGGCGAATGGACCAACAAGTATCATGCAAATTTCTGAATGTAAACAACTACAACCTTGCCAAAGTTTTCTTCTGCAGAAGAATTTCCGCAATCTGATAGTCCAGAAAATTTTGCATAATGCAGCGGACAGTTCTTCGGAACCAACTCAAGTTGTGAAAAAGTTTCACAAATTTCTGATGCGTATTACATACTGTAACATTAACACATACCAGTGATACCACAATTTTGCTAACAAAAAGATACACAACCACTTGTAGGGAGACGAGCCTTTATGTACTCGTGGTGTTAGCGAAAACAAGTAAACAAGCCATTGTTATATACAGAGAGGAATATAGACCATTACATTTATGATAGAAACGCTGAGAAAAAGTTTTTTTGATACAGGAGTAAATTTGGTACCTTCTCAATCGAGCATAACTTCAGTATGACACAGTATTTACAACACAAGGACGTGAGTCGGGGCAGTGAAGTTGTTTTAACCACATCCTGCCCTGCACATGTAAGCCTAGTTAGTGCTCCTAATTGGATTGACTATGACTATTTCAACCAATCAGCTCCAGTTTTGAAAATGTATGGGTAATTTGAAAGGTGCTTTCTCATTGGCTGACGGAATTAGTCCACCTGCCATAGGAATTAAGATGTGACCATATATAGCCATATGAGGAAAACAGCCAATTATCTCTCCCAAATCCCCCCCAAAATCATATTTTGAAGTGGTGTATGCCCTATAGCAAATGTCAGGTCATTCGGCTGTAATTACAGAGCACAGGAGGCCCAAATGTACAGTTTTGGTCTGAAAATGGCAAAAAAAACTCAAGGAAATCACTTTAAAGCCCCATACAAGAATTTGAAGAAAAAAACAACATCTGGGGGTATTTGCCCACTCTACCCTTGTGCCAAATTTCAGGTCATTTGGCAAAAAAATGACCCAATTTGTGAAGTTTTGACAGGAGAAGAAGAAGAACAAACATGAGAGAAAATTCAGAGTTTTGGTATAAAACCTAGTGTTCTCAGTCCTATCGTTAGTCACTGACGAAAGACAGTGGATACTGTCTGAAACGTCTGACTGTTTCAAAATCTTATCCAGTTGCTTGAGTAATTATTTTTGGCGTATCTTATTACCTGGATGTCTAACCTTCATCAACGTATGAGAGAAAACAATATATTTCATCCATACTGTAGTATGGGTGAAATATAACTAGAGTAGAGTAGTACATAAAGATGTGGGTTTTCAGACTGCATCCCTCCTTTGCTTGGTGCCAAAAGAATCTCCACCAAGAATAAGTAGACAAAATTGATATGGAGCACTAAAAGTTGCAACTTTGGTGTTATGTTAGGACTGTCACCCCACACCGATCCCCCCACCCTGACACAAGAATGGTAGAGCCCAAGACCTGGGAGAGTAGAGGAGGGTGGCTGTACGATCATTGGAATAAATGTAGTGTGTAGAGATCTTTGCATGTTTGCCTGATGTTTTGAAAGGACCTCTTTGACATTTGGATTGAGTAAAATGATTTTTAGAAATCACTTGAAAATTAATGTAGACAACATAGCACTCTTGACAAGTTGCTGAACACAGCAGCCTTGTAATGTTCATCTTTGTGTTTGTGCAACTTTCTGCGCAGGCCGTATCCTAGCTCGGTGCGTGAGGTGTCCAACAGCGTATCACGTGAATGACAGCTGTATCGCTGCCGGCTGCATCCAGCTAGCCCAGAACAACATTGTATGCAGTAACCACTTCCAACCAGTCAAGAATCAAGCTCACCACTCGCACGTCAACGTGTCCTGGTGCTTCATTTGCTCTAAGGGTAAGGAAAAAACTCTAAGTTGTGTTCACTTTCTAGATGTTAAACTGCATGCTGCTGAACCTACAGTAGTATTACAGTCAAAACTGCTCAAGAAGACCACTCAGGGACCAAGAAAACCTGGTCTGTGTGGACAGGTGGTGACTATAGACAGGATTCTTATAATTAAATGCTTGTGTCAATGGGGAAAAATATCTAAGGGACCACCAAAATCCCATTGGCAATGTGGTCCTTATTCCTTATGTAGAGGTGGTCTCTTGTACAGGTTTAACTATACTGTGAAAATTATGTGTGAGCATGTAGCATATACGACATATGCACTTGTACTGCCAACACATTAGGAAGCAGGAGAAAGACGCCCTTGCCACCTCAAAAAGAGAATGAAATGGGGACACTGTTCAAGAATGCTCGTCCATGTAATCATTTCCATTGGTTTTAGCGGTCAAAACGAAACCCAAGGCATATTTCACTGCGTGCAATAATTGGTCTTGCGACTCCAAAAGATGACATCATACCTGTCTTGCGAACAGGTGGAGAATCACTGTGCTCTGATCCCCACGAGCTTGTTGGAAGCATGGACATTTCTGACTCGGACCAAAGCCACAGAGGCTCCTACCTTTTGCAGCAACATTTGCCCGCGGCTGGCTCTGGGGTTGCGTGGGGTAGCCTTGCTGTTACCAGAGGTGCGTAAACCAGTCTACCTCTCCACGGCTGGGTAGAAAACAACAAAGAAACAACAGCCACAACAGTACTATTCCATCAGGCTCGTCCCTGAGGCGTCACCAAAAACGAGAAAGCTTAACCCTGCAGACATCTCTCAAAATGCTTGAAAATGTAATATATCTGTATAAAGGGTGGAAAGGTGAAATTTGCTTGCTTTTATTCGACACGGAAGCTAGCAACGCGCTTGAAACTTCCGAGACTCTTTTTGGCTTACAGTTGTTTTGTGTATTTGTTTGTTTATGTTGCTGTGCTGTGGGTTTTTTTAGACTGAAAAAAATAGATCAGAAAGCACTGAAGTCTTACCTGTACATCTTGTCGGCACTGTGTTAGAACTGTGGTAACAGCAAGGCTTTAGTGATAAGCTACAAGAATGGTTTCCAACAGGGTGATTGGATGTTGGGCTAATTGATTTACAAGTACTTAACTTTCATTGGTCATTTGCTATTCTATGCACCAACAACTATATTATCATTGCATGACGCAGTAAGAAGATTGTCATACTGGTCATCACTATTGCCTTCTTGTTCACTATAGTATCATCACAGTTTGTGTTCGCAAATGAAACTGTCTGAAATAAGAATTTGCCTAATTTGTCTTAATCTTTAAGATGTAGAAATGGCTCATTTTTTTACAAGTTGCATATATATATAATAGGGAAGAGATTGCAATCTGGAAGAATCACTGCTTTTACCGGTAGAGATCATGATTGGAGTCTCTGTCGACAAAGATAGTAATCAGGATACTTTGATTATGTTAGGCTGGTCTCCCATTTGTAAATCCTAATTTTCAAGTCAAACCATTGATCTTTAGTTTAGTTAAAATCCTCCCACACCATAAGGTGTAGAGGGCGGTGCCCATCTCCGTTTCATAGCCCTGGGCCTCACTGGTGCCATCACTGCAGCAGGGGGCTAGTCCACTGGCAGTGGAGTGTGTTTAACTTCCATACTAACATCAGAAGTATGTACCATTTTTATAAAGTCATTGGTATGACTCAATGCGCCTCTTGTCCTACCCGGGAGACGAACGTGGGCTTTCTGGTCCAAGTAATTTGACCAGAGTAACAGTAGTAGTATAGTAACAGAAGCGCAGACCACTAAACCACAGGGACACCCCCAACCATTGATCTTAAGTGACATGAATAAAAGTACTTTGTCCAGATGAACACAGACATGCAAAGACTCCAATCGGGATCTCAGCCGGTAGAATCGCTGATTGTACTTGAGGAGATCCTGATTGTGATCTCTGTCGACAGAGACTCTGATTGCAATCTCTTCTGGTAGAATCTCCGATTGTACTGGAAGAGATCCTGATGGCAATCTCTGTCAGCAGAGACTCTAATTATGATCTTTACCATCAGAATCTCTGATTGTGCTTGCGATCCTGATCTCTGTTGATAAAAACTCAGATCACAATCTCTTCTGGTAGAATGGGGCATTCTGCCAGATTGCAATCTCTGCCCTGACATATAGATGTAGATATAGATGGATAGATTTTTTATTTTCTATTTTTTTCACTCCCCAGGAGGAGATCTTCTGTGTTGTGAGATGTGTCCAGCGGCGTTCCACCCTCAGTGCCTGGGTCTGGAGGACCTGCCAGAAGGAACCTGGTTCTGCCGAGACTGCAGCCTGGGGAAGAAGCCTCTGTACAAGGAGATTGTCTGGGTCAAACTGGGAACCTACAGGTTGGTTTGATTCCTTATGTGGTGTAAAGGTAGTCCCATGGCCTTTTTGAGGAGGTAGGGACAGTTGGTTGTTATCCACTGTGTTTAGTGCACCGTCTTGGCCCATCCCTTTCCTTCTATCACCCTTTACCTCCCCAACTGAAGTATGGTCCTCATTTTTATTACACCTGGGTTGAGTCAGGAATGCCGTGTAAAGTGACTTTCGCAAGGACACAACGTTTAGCTATAGCTAGAAACGCCTGGGATCAAAACCGGGACCTTTTGATTTTGCATCTACTTGCCTGGCCACTCGGCCATTCGATCCCCACCAGGCCATTCGATGCCTACTACTAGGGTTGTAGACTTAGAATCCAAAGGTTCTGGATTTGAATCCGTAGCAGGCCCATATGTTGTGCCCTTGGGAAAGGCAAATAACACCTATTTCCTCTCTGGACTCAACTGAAAAGGAGTACCAAGCTTTTGTTAGGATGTGCTCTCGGATGGGCCCCATGTAGAAGGAGAGCCACACCTCGAGTGCGTTAAAGAACCCACCACACTTATCATAAAGAGTAAGGGTCCTTCCCAGTGTGAGTGGATCAAACCTTACAGTTTGCTCGGATGCAGCTTGTACTTAATGTACAAAACCTAAAGACAGTTTACCTGTAAAGCGAAACCAAGTTGTAGGAAAAATGCTAATTTTTGTTTATATTTCTGTTGTAATGTCACCTTCAATTACTAAAGTAGAATGCTTTATTTCTGAAGGTTTTGATTTCTAATGATACCTAGGCAATCTCAACAAGCAAAGAGGCGATATTACTACTAGAATGGGGTTGACTATTGGATTTCATGTTGAATGATAAAGTTTTGATCAAACTTATTGTTTGCAGATGGTGGCCAGCAGAAATAGAGCATCCCTCCAAAATTCCCCAAAACATCTACAACATGCCTCACCAAGTGGGGGAGTTCCCTGTGCGCTTCTTTGGCTCCAACGACTACTTCTGGACCCACCAGGCGCGAGTCTTTGCTTTCCAAGAGGGAGACAAGGGAAGCAAAGAGTCTGCAACTTCTAAGGGAATAGCAAAAGTCTTCAAGAAAGGTATGAAGCTTCACCAACAAGGTTATGTTTTCAGGTGTGTGTGTCCATGCGTTTGAGTAGTATTAATCAAGAAGTCATGGATGGAACTTTATGATATTTGGTATGTTGGTAGGTGTTGGGAAAATGAAGAAGTGATTAGATTGTAGGCCCCCTGGCAGCTTTCCATGGTACTGCAGCCAAATTTCTGGTTTTGATATCTCATGTTCTGAACATGCTATGGTCATGAAAAATTTGATGGTAGATAGCTCTTGTGCTCGGGATCAAGTGATTAAAGTTTGAACCCCCTAGCAACTTTCGTAAGAACTGCAAGGTCGCTCCATTTTACATGTCTTGATGGGTCAAATGTGTCAATCAAAAGATTGTTATGCCATCTTGCTTTGATGTTCTCAATCTGTCAATCCACTGAGTAGAAAGGTGTCAGTATTTCTACTGAGCTTTGTTGCAGAACTAGATTTTCATGTTGTACCATTTATTGCAATTTCTTTTTGAGTATTCTTGCTTTCCAAGGTTTTATCAAAATCTTAATCTAGTGTCTACATAGTACAGTAATAGCTAAAGCCGCTATGCCTCATGACAATATAGTTTCCTTACTATGCTAGCCAGGGAAATCCATTAGGAAGTTCAAATTGATATGTATGCATGGTGGAAGCTAAAAGTAACACCAGTTGTAAATCACTCTTGTCCGTTTCTTAAGGTGTTGTTGAGGCCACCGAACGGTTCAAGTACCTTCAGACTCAGAAGGAACAGAAGGAAGCGCAAGAATGTCAGCGCATTGGGAAGAAACCACCTCCCTTCAAGATGATCAAGGTACGATTGATTTATTACTCTACAGCTCAACTGGTAGCAGCCTCACAGTTCAATTAGTTGGTAACTGGAAGACCCAGGTTCAATCCTGGGAAGAGTTCATGGTTCAGAAGGGGTGTAGAACGGGGGTCACATGTTCAAGGAGGTGACTTGAACATGTTGAATGGGAAGGGCTGACAACTGCTCCCTGTAAAAGTATACCCTGTTACTGAAACAGCAAGGAAACTTGCTGCCCTATGTGCCACTAGCACTAGGCACTGCAAGGGTCTGATCGAACAAGCAAAACAAACAATTTCGAAAAGAGTGATTGCATGGTGCAGTTTTTCATTTTCAATTGTGAAATGGCAATAGAAGTGTTTTATATATCAGAGACAATGTCTAAGAAAGTTTATTTCATTGAGAAATGGCAATGATGTATGAATATCTGTCCATCCCCTGAACTGGATATGATGTTTATTTCTTAACTTGGTACTGAGCAAGGTGTGCAGACTTGTTGATATGTTTTTGTATCAGGACATGGAAATACCGTCCAAGCTGTTCAAGTGACCACCTCTGCAATAGGACCACCTGGCTGGTGTGACTTCTTCTTGGTGGCTCCTTAGATAAATTTTCCAATTGACACAAGCATTAAGAATGCTGACTATGATATAGTGACCACCTGTCCACATAGACCAGGTTTTATCGGTCCCCTGAGTGGTCCTCTTGAGCAGGTTTGACAACATAGTTTATGAGCAGCTGATGATTGTTGTTTTTCCGCTATATCCAGACTAACAAGCCGGTGGGGAGCGTACAGATCCACACAGCAGACCCCTCGGAGATCCAGCGCTGCGAGTGCAAGCCCACGGACGAGAACCCGTGCGGTCCTGAGTCGGACTGTCTGAACAGGAACCTGATGATAGAGTGCCACCCTGCTGGCTGTCCCATAGGCGAGAAGTGTCAGAACCAGAGATTTGTCAAGAGACAGTACCCCGCTGTGGAGTCATTCAAAACTCCCGATGGTAGAGGATGGGGACTAAAGACTATGGTAGATGTCAAGAAGGTAAGGTCCAAGACTTTCCATTTTCCTTAGCAGGATATTCAGCACTTGTTTTCCCAGTGACCTGGGCTAATATAACCTCTTTCCACTCAATGCTGCAACTGCTGATTTGACAGATAATGAATTTCATAGATAATGATTTTTGTTCATGTCAAAGCAGTTGGCAGTCAAAGTGGTGTTGAATGGCACAGTGGCTAGGCTAGCAGACACAAGATCGAGAGGTCATGGGTTTGATTCCTGGATAGACGTTGTGTCCTTGGGAAATGCACTTTACATGACTTCCCTCACTCCATCCAGGTGCAAAAATTGGTACAGTAGAATCCGCGTAACTGCACATCCCATTTTTCAGCGTATTTGCTGCAATTATCCGGCTGGTGCAATAAGGGAAGTTGCCCAGCTGGACCGTCAGTACATTGTATCATACAGAAGGTGAATAGTTTACAAACCTCAGTGTGCTGTATGAACTTGTAAGCACGCATTTAGATGATAAAAAGCTTTCGTTATACAGGTACTGTGTGGTAACACCGTAGATTCCACCTCTTGTTTTGGCCACGTTCATGTATCAAAACGGTAAATTTCAAATTCTCAGGAAAGACATCTCAGGACACAGCGAGTGAAATCAGTAAGTGCCAGAGAGGCTCCCTGTCATGTCTGGACAGATTTGAATGTGCACACCATGGTAAGGAATTACTGTACAATGTACTGTACTACGTGTCCAGTGGGTAGATATGGTTAGATGACTTAGATCAGTGACAGACCAGTCTCCTTATAGCAGAGCCGAACCCGCGTATACATCCTTCGGGTGAATGTAGGAACTTTCTAGGACGCGGATTCAGCTCTGCCGTAAAAGAATGTGACAGATGATCGCGTCAGCACCGCACCGCCAAAAGTGACTGCTATGTCCGTCTAAGTGTCTGTAGCCCTTGCAGAGTCGCTGTGCGTTTTCCAGCTAGATCAGAGAACTGCAACTAGATGTACGTAAAGACGCCGGTCTTTTATCATTGCGGCAGTATGTAAATATAGTGCTGCCGGAAACCTAAAACTGCTGTCAACACCCCATGTCATCCTTAACGTGAAATTAAATCCCCGCGAACTTAAATGCATACATAGTAATAAGACAGTGTGCAGGTAGAGACCAATTTATATTGAGTACAGCATGCTGTCTGCCAAAGCCTAATGCCGCCTTCGGCAGGCATGCGTCTCTTTATGGTGACTACACGCCCGGGACCTGCCCGGGACCTCCCATACGATCGCTATCAACGTGATTGTCAACAGAGAACACCTTCTTTTGTTACTAAACAGTTTTAGACATGTTGGCGGTATTGTGCCTCTACACAGGCCGTTATAGGCTCATTTGTACCACATTTGCCGATTTTTAGCGCACCTTTTTAGTCAACTTGTCGACGATGTTTGAACAAATTTGGTGCAGTTATCTGGCATTGGTGACAATGCGCCATGCAGATATGCGAATTCACTAACAATGGAGTGAATGGGAACCGTTTTGGGATTTTGGGATTTGGTGCTAAATGGAGTGTGTTGGGCATGTACGTTGTGCATTTAAGTGGATTCTACTGTACCTGACTTTGGTTGGGGAGGTGAAAGGCAGTGGAAGGAGAGGGATGGGCTCTGCCTTCCAATACCATACCCTAGATACAGTGGATTACAAACCTTTACCTTACCAAATTAAACTTTTTAAAGCAGTTTTTTTTCTATTTTCTCTCAGCATGACTTTGTGTATGAATACGTCGGGGAACTTATTGATGAGGAGGAGGTCCAGCGGCGCATTAAAAAGGCCCATGAAGACAACGTGACCAACTTCTACATGCTCACTCTGGACAAGAATCGGATCATCGACGCAGGGCCAAAAGCCAACATGTCTCGCTTCATGAACCACAGGTACTGTTTTTTTCTTGCCAATTGGCTAAATTGATTTTATAAAAGAAAACAAATTTAAAAGGTTTAAACCTTTTGGAAATGTGATACTTATCCTTGGTTTGAATTAGCATTAAGTGCTGTGGTGCAAATGAATAATATCCAAATTGAAGTAGCTAAAGGGTGGAATAGTAGGATGCTAGTCTTCCAATCTGAGATAAGTCACATTTACAGCTGTCCTAAAGGAAAGAAGTGTTAGCTTGCATACATTGCCAGGAGACTTCAAGAAGCTACACATGTGGCTTGAGACTTAGCTCATAAGCACACAGCAGGACATGTACATGTTACATGTTGCTAGTACATCAGTGATGGTGGCCCTCCAGCTCCCCTATACATCACAGCCTGCCCTGCTGGAGTCAGATGAACTAAATCACCTACATTTAACATAGATTTTAGGTTCAAAGAAAACAAGAGCTTTTAAAAAAAGCTGGCGTTTCGGCTACGTTTATAAGTGTGAATTGTCTTTTCCCTTTACTTGAAGTAAAATCTGCCAGAGGAAGTCACTCAAGGGCTGTTCAGTCTATAAGAAAAATTGTCATTTTGGGAAATGAGTACTGTTTTAATAGAGAAAGGCAGATTGGGGAAAGCAATTTTGAAGTTACGTCACTTAACTTAAGTGCTTTTGAAAAAGCTGGTCTTGGCCTACAACTTGTGCTTATTTGTAAAATGTATAATAGGCTCATTATAAAAGCTATCAATGTAATTATGTACATGGCACGCAATAAAACATAAAATTTGAAAAAGCACCATTGAATCATCAGCACTATGGTAATTAAGTGAAATAGAAGTTCATAACAGCTAAGGTTCTATCTAAAATGACTACCAAATGTCAAACAAATCAACAGCTACCGTATTTCTTCTAATAAAGGACGCACCCCAAATAAAGTGCGCACCCCCGATTTGGGCTTCACCGCAACCCCAATCACGCCAGCTGAGATACTTCACAGAAAAACCTTAATAAAGTGCGCACCCCCCATCTGCCGCTGTCGCTCGGCGCGTCTCCAAGATGTGACCACGCCCCGGTATTCGGCACGCTATGAAGTCCTGGTGTCTTTCTTAATCGTTCCATTTTCAAGGAATTTTCGGGAAAACATTACCATTATTTGGGGTCAACACTTAACCCTCTACTCCGCTCAAATTTTGAGTAAAACGTTTTGAAGTTTAAACGTCACGCTGCTGAGAACCTCGCGCCAGGATATCTGACAAACTCCCTTGATATTGAAGGACCAGACGACGATCCGCTTGATTTCTACCGGGCTAGTCAAAGACAAACGTGTAAAACGCATTTTGAGATAAAAATAAAAGTTCGTCTCTCGGAATTTATGCCGCAAAATACAGCGTTGCATTGACGAAATCATTTCATTTTCGATCACCCGCCGCCATATTGTTCAAATCCTGCTGCCCCAAGATGCATTTCGCGTGTTACGTAATCATCATCACATGATCGCATTACGCGTCTCTGATTGGTTATTGCTGCAGCTGAAGGCGGGAATATTGCAGACGAAGTGCATCATGGGGCAGCAGAATCGCGGTCTAAGTTTTTTCTTTGTCTGAAATGTTACACATGAAAACGCAATAAAAACGCGGTTTTATCGACTATATAGCAACATTATGGTGAAGAAAATGTAAAACCAAAAGATGTTTTCGGGAAAGCATACATTTATTTGCCGATTGATGGTGGCTTTTGCGTAATTTTAGCGATCAATGAACCCGGAAGTGTGCCGAAAGCGGCGTGGGTTTTCGCGTTTTATCCGTCAAAACAAAAACAAAACTCCCGCTGAAGCGAACTCCCATATGAAAATTCCCATAGTTTTGTGCCGAGGGGCGCCACTTTCCACGTCCGTGTTGTTTGAATGAAGTCGATACTGAACAATGGAGCATTTGCTACTGTAACAAAGAATCGCTGTTTTGCAAACAACATCAAGAGCCTCTGTTTACATCGGGGATAGAAGTTTAGTGGCGAGTGTTTTGCAAGAATCATCTTACCGCGCATAGGAGCCACTGCACGGTATTTTCCATTACAATGAACAGAAAAATTCGAATGCCGGGTTTGGAATCTATGAAGTCCTGTTCATAAGACAAAGGCCTTGTATATATTAAATGAATATTTCGAGGAGGTGCCTCGAACACGTTAAACAGCCTCATTACCCTACACATTGGGTACCTGCCTGTGGCACTGGCTGCAAATACACCTGATATTATTATTATATTAAAAATAACAAATATAAAATATTTCTTTATTTATTAATGAAAAAAATGATATTCATAAATATGATATTGATAGATTAATATAATATCAATATATATTTTTGATATTCAATATCTAAAAAGAAAAAAAAATCCATGCACGGAGACGAACCCGGATCTTCTGGGTCCGAAGTGCTTGGCGTTGCCAGATCGGCCAAGCTGCGGTACGTAATTGTTTACTCTGGACGTAATGCTATAACCTCACTATATGGTATCATTTATGCCGATTTTTGCTCGTTTTCTTGACGAAATCATTTTTTTTCTTCTGCAATCTTGTGGAATAGATGTAATATGGTCATTTTTCAGGATATCAAAGTCCGAAACCACAATGCAATGATATTTCCGAACAGTTGTAGCATTTACATGCGGTCGCCGTCCTGTGTCACATGCAAATCTGGCGTGCCTGACTTTTCCTGCTCTCTTGCCATATAAGGCAACGGCTATACAAGGATTTGAGAACGTATTGCCATATAAGGTCTTATTGTGTGCGACACAGTGTTGAACCAAGCTTGAAGCTTGAAGGTAAAAGCCAGGACATTGCGTTTCGGTGCGAAGGCACCGAAACGCAAAAACTGAAATAACTTTATTCTTAGCAGGTATTTGCTGCAACCGTTGTTACATTTACGTTTTGAATTTATAAATCAGCAAAGCATAAGTCTACAGTCCAATATACAAGTTTTTTAGTGTGCAGTTATCAGTATAAACAAAGACTTTCTTTGATGACATGAAGTGAACTTTGTACCCCCTACTGTAGCTGCCAACCAAACTGTGAGACCCAGAAATGGATGGTGAATGGTGATATTAGAGTGGGTCTTTTTGCCATGGATGATATTCCTACAGGTAAGTAGCACAACTTTGCTTTGATAAGTTTCCGACACTACAGATAGATGTGATGTTGTCTTTTCCATCGTGTTATCAAGCACTGTGTCATTTTACAGATTTCGCTGAAAAGATGTATATGTAGACCCTCTATCATCTAATTCTTGATGTCACAATTTTAGCTGTGGGCACTTTTTCCCTGTCACCGAAACAATGGCATTTTAATAAAGGAATTCATCATCAACTTGCCTGTAAAAAAATATTGTAGTGGTGCCAGACAGGTTGTTGGTAGTTTCAGTCATCATTATTAAGTGAACTCTGAAACATTGTTCTCTTTATCAGGCTCAGAACTGACTTTCAACTACAACCTGGACTGCCTCGGGAATGAGAAGACTCCCTGTAACTGTGGCGCCCCCATCTGCAGTGGGTACATCGGTGTGAGACCTAAGGTATATTGGGATTATCCCAGACTAGCTTGTTTGTTTGTTACGTCTGGTTTTGTTTTTGGTGTGTGTGTGTGTGTTTGTTTTCTTGTGTGCAGGGCTCTAGCCAGCGCCTGTTATTCTGTTACTTTACAGAACTTTGCTGCGTGTGACAGAAAATTTTTAAAACCAATCCGTAAACCTTGACAGATAAAAATTGTGGATAAAGCTATAGACAGAGCTTGGACTGCCTCGGGAGGCTAAGATCTCCACAGTGCCTCCAGAGCTAGACTCGCGCTACCGGCACTCACCAAACCCCCCACCCTCATTATTAATTCGCTTACGGAAAAATTATGAGCTCGCTAGAGCCTAGCTGCTTGTGTGTCCATCGCTATTTGAATGTGGTAGTCTGAGTTGCTTGGTTCCACATACGTTGGCATGTCGGGGACACTGACAGGAAGTCAGGTCAAAGGTATCAGAAAGGTCCCGGAACAGGGTGCGAAATACCCGGTTGCGCACTTGCGCAGTGCAACAATATTTTGGTTGGCGCAACTTATTTCTAAAGTTAAGTTAACCAAGGTTGCGCGGTGCGCTACCTAAATTTTGGGCCGGAGAAATTGATTTTGCGGCAATTACTTGGACGAAGTAGAAAATGATTGGACCAAGGAAGCTCGCACACCCGTGCATACAATAAAGTTACCGATACTTTTTCACTCGTTTGCATCCATAGTCAAACTGTTTTATTGTGCCTGAAACACAGCCTGAAAGAGAGCGCGGCTCAGCGCTTGGCTCTTGGCCGCCATGTTGGATTCATCCACAAAAACACATTTAAGCACTAGTTATATTGTTAAAGGTTATGTAATACTATGTACTTACAAAATATAATTTCAAGAAATCAGTGAATTTTAGGTGGGGCAACCTGAAATTCTGAAGGACAACCTAGCTTTCTACGTGCAACTTGGCTCAAAAAAGTATTTCGCACCCTGCCGGAATATAGGTTATTTCATTTCCTGTCTTCAATATCCTGCTATATGCATGTCTGCTATATATATGCCTTATGAGTGGCAGTCGGAAAAATTCGACTGACAGAAACAGTGAGAAATTAAAAAAACTAACTAAAGCTAGGCCCCTAGAAAAATGTCTGTTTCATGTTGTCTTGATGCTTTTGTAGACGGCAGCAGCAGCTGCTGCGGAAGAGCGATCTAAGAACGCCAAGAAGAAGCAACGGAAGCGAAAGATGGCCCCTAAGAACTTGAGGAAGGAGCACGAAGATGAGTGCTTCCGCTGTAGCGAAGGCGGCGAGTTGGTCATGTGCGATCGAAAGACCTGCCCCAAGGCATATCATGTCACCTGCTTGAACCTCACGAAACCTCCACATGGTAAGGATGGGTTTTTACTCGGCTTTGTTTTACAGGACTTTTTCATATTTCTATTTTGCATCTCTACGTTTTGACGGAGGTGGGTGGGTATGGGATTGGTCTATAGCCTATAGGGGAATCCCTACAGACCTCTGTCTGCTGTTCTAGTCTGTGGAATCTACCTTCCTCCCAACGCACAACATCGAGACCTCCTTATGGACCACCTGGTCTCTGACTGCATACGTACTAAATACCCAGACTGTGGCCTCACATTCCTGGGGATTTCAACCGCGCGGACATTTCGGATCTGTGCAGAGGTGTTCTTCTGTCGCAGGTCATCAAAGAAAACACGCGGGGGAATGCCGTTTTGGACCTTATTATATCCAACATGCGAGGTATGTACCTTCATCCTCCCCCTGGTGGGACTCAGTGACCATTCATCAGTGCTATATGGACTCCACAAGACAGAACTGTTGATAACAAGCCCACTAAGAAGCGGGTCCGTCCTTTGTGTAAAACTGGACTGAATTTGGTCGGTGGATCACAGCACATGACTGGAATGAAGTGTATAACACTGTGAGTGTTTCGGCAAAAGCGGATACCTTCCATGCGACTCTAGAGGAAGCAATTGACACCCACTTTCCAACCAAGGTCATCACAGTACACAGTACTGATAAACCCTGGGTGACACCCCAGATCAAACACCTCATCATTCTACGTCAGAAGGCCTTTCACAAACATGGCCGCGCTATCTGGAAGTTTTACCGCAATCTAACTCAAACAGCACTGGCTCGATCGTTACTACACTGACCAGGTTGTCTCCCTCAAACATGCTGATCCACGGCGCTGGCATCAGGAGGTCATGAACATGGCAAACGTGAGGAAAGGTGATAGTGCGATAAACATCCCGGGACTCGACATGAGGACAACGCATCTGTTGCAAACATCATCAACACAAAATTTGCCGAAGTTTCCAAGGCCCTCCCGGTACTAGACCACTGTCAGCTGCCTGCCTTCCTACCCGCTACAAACCAGCCTGCATGTATGGGATGTTCACCAGCGTCTCCTGGCGGTCAAGACATCTAAGGCACCCGGCCCAGACAACATCCCTCTGAAGCTACTCCGTGAGTTTGCCTGTGAACTTGCTACGCCGTTCCGTCACATCCTCAACGCTTCTTTCAAGGAGGGAGTTGTACCAAGCCAGTGGAAACAGGCTGTTGTTGTCCCCCTTCCAAAAACACAGCCAGCATGTGTAGATCAGTAAAGACCCATCTCGGTGGGCAAAAGCAAAGCAAGAACAAACAGATACAGCAATTCTCCCATCCCATACATGTGCAATTTGCTCAAAAAGTTTGGACAATAATTCTCATCATGAGCAGCTAGCCGCTACTATTTATAATGCTGTCAACACTCCCCTGTTTTCAGTCAATCGAAGAAAAAAACGAAGTGCAAATTATGCATATTATATTATTTAAGTTATGTGGAATATATGTCTGTGTTATTTATTCTGTGTAAGGGGAAATGTGGAATAATCTTGAAACTTTTAATCATTACTTCGAAATGTGCAATATTGTAAGTTGTAAAAGCTTTTACCTTTTCATTTGTACATAGAATGTAATACAGTGATCTCAATAAATAAATCTTGATATTCCACCAAAAACAGTGATCCTTTTTTACAGTAGCAAATGCTCCATTGTTCAGTATCGACTTCATTCAGAAGTTTTCACAGACAACACCGATGGGGGAAGTGACACTGCTCGGCACAAAAATATGTGAATTTTCATGAATTTTAGCAAAATTATCAAGGAAAATAAGGAAGAAATGTCGTAAATGTGGAAACCAGTTTGATAGAGATGAGCTAGCTGTTAATTGGTTTGAATACTTGTTTGACATTTGGTATAGTCATTTTAGATAGAATCTTGCCACAGGCATAGCTGTTATGAACTTCTATTTCACTTAATTACCATGATAGTGCTGATGATTCAATGTTGCTTTGTCAAATTGTATGTTTTATTGCGTGGTATGTACATAATTATATTAATAGCGTTTATAATGAACTTATTCTACAATTTTAAAGAAACTACAAGTTGTAAGCCAAGACCAGTTTTTTTTTTAAAGCACTTGTTTTGCTAGCATTTGATTTGAGGTAGAACGGCAATGGTGCTTTTCGCAGTGTATTAAGTTCGCTGTGAAAAAAACTCTGTAGTACAGTAATGATACATCGGAAATGCATATTTGCTATGTCATGAATTTTCACTGGAGAGGTCATTGCAAAAATTAAAGCACAGCAAACATTTTAAGATTTACGTTATTGTCATGAGGATTGTTGCATACTTTCTTACTGTTTTATTAACTCTGGGAAGAAGGTCAGTGACCTACAGACAGGGGTACTGTTTTTGTTTGTGTTCGCAGCTATAGCTCAAGATCCTTTCACTGGATTTGTTTGGATTTTGGCATGTTGGTAGTTATTAATGTCCTGATGAAACATGGTGATTTTGGGCACCGTAGCATTATTTCTGATTTATGGAGAATTCTAGATTGACAGCCCCATTTTGAGTGTGCTAATTAAATCAGCTGTAATTTCCCTGATGGTCGCCTGTGTTATACAAGCTGGGCCCAATCAGCTACTCTCCAAGCAGAGGTTAGGTTTACTACGGTGCCTTGCTTACTGCTTAGTGTTATGATTAAGAACTACCTGGACATAAGTGGAAACAGGTTTTAAAGAAACTGTTATTCCTGGTATAGAGGGCATCAAACACCTTAGCCCACACATTACAAACAGCATAATTACTTTAGGCCACAGCAAGTAATTTATATGGATGACATCAGCACGCTCATTAATTTTCCCCTGATTTCGGGGAAAAAACAAGAAATTTCATTCCCCTTCGACGGTTTTCAACATGCCAAAAATTGGTAAATATGTTGTAAACGTTGACAGTCTAAGGTGTTTCATTGCATATAAATACCCAGTGTGGTTCCTGCCCATGATGGCATGACAAGCTTGCATTTTGTTCTAGTTTGAGCTGTATGTATACACATCCTCAAGGGCAGTTTAATGTTGACAGTCTAAGGTGTTTCATTGCATAGGAATACCCAGTGTAGTTCCTGGCCATGATGATATAACAAGCTGTTTTCTGCATTTGTTCTAGCAAGGACATTATATAATGTCCTTGGTACTAGTTAATTGAGCTGTATACACAAGGTGTTTCATCGCATATCAATACCCAGTGTAGTTGCTTCAGATGATGGTACAACAAGCTCTTTTCTGCATTTGTTGTTGTTAGTCTATTGAGATGTATGCACATCTACAAGGACATGTTAACTGTTGAATCAAGGAGGTTTTATATTATGTATGAAACCTCATTGGTTGAATACAGGTATAAAAGACCTGTTGGTCATGATATCATATTTTGTCGCCTCAATTCTTGTTTAACAAGATTTATGATCTCAAAATGTGAAAATATTGGAATCTTGTTTTTGTTTGCCCGCCTTGTTTTTTTTTGGCCTATCTCATAAGTTTTGGGGTCTGCGGAGGATGTCATCCATAAAATTTGCTGACTGTGGCCTTACAGAGGTTTGTGTCTAAAGGTTTTTTTCCTTTTTTAGGGAAGTGGGAGTGCCCCTGGCACCACTGTGATGTGTGCGGGAAGACGGCCACCGTTCTATGTGACGTCTGCCCAAACTCCTTCTGTAAGGAACACGCCATCGACGACAACATCGCCAAACATCCCTCTGACAAGATGGTCTGCCACGAGCATACAGAGGAGGAGGTACAGGAAAGCATCCAGGCACTGGAATTGAAGCAAAGGAAAGCTCTCGCCGCTAAGGCTGAATCTGAAGATGAGGACACAGCCAGAGATAGTGCCCCGCAAAAACAAGCCAGCAGTCAACCAAAGAAGAAAAGTCTGGACAAGCTCGCCACCGAAGACGGCACGGCAAAGAAACAAAGGCGTAAACCCAAACAGAAGATACAAAACGGAATCTCAGGGAAAGGCGGAAAAGCAGGCAAGAAACAGGCCGGCAAGGCTAAAGGACCAGCGAAGAAGCCTGCACTTGTAAATAAGAACGGCAAAGCAAACTTACAAGTAGAATCCAAGCAGACAGTTAAGCTAGAAGCAGAGGCGGTACCAAAAGTTCTGGATGATGACCTGGATGACTTTGAAGGGGAGCTAATGATCGATTGTGATTTGTAGTAAAATTCATTATCGGCCCTTCGTCATATTCCCCGTGAAAATTCAGGAAAATATTACAATTTTCCCTTTGCATTCAGTGTTATTACGCTCTCTCGTATATTTCTTTCTCAGAAACTGCAAGGGAATCTTGTAATAAATCACTGGTGCATTCTAGTGTTGCAATGTTGTTGTTGTTGCTTACTTCAAACCATGTCTATTTGTATAATGTTTGTACACTTCTACAGAGTTGTAGGGTGAAAATCTGTTGGCAGCACCCTTGAGGTAGCTCTAGATGACAATTGTGTCAGCTCAGTATGGCATTCAAGCCATTGTATCATGAACAAGCAAGGAATGTGAAATATTATATACCTTTTGCCAGAAGGAGGAAAAGGCCAACCTGTCACAAGTCTTGTAAGCATTTGTGTTATTGATTTTTTTTTGTGGTAAGACAGTTAAATCAATACTAATGTGTCTGCTGCATGCTTACCTTGTCAATTTTGGCGACTCTTCAGGGGTGAGCCAAATGGTTAATATGACTGGAATCTCTTGTAGGTAGCTGACCACTACTTTTATTCCCCTCACGTACATGTATATCTGCTGTAATACTAGGTCAAAAATCCTCGGCATAAAGGGCATCCAAAGGCACATAAAGTCATTCCAAGAAAGCAGCTACCTTTGTCGTTTTATTTGCCTTGCTTTTGGTAAGCATTAGGGTGCTAAGGCAATCCAAATGTGTTGAATGGAATGTATGTTTGTACAATATAGTGTTACAACTTACACATCATGCAAAAAGCTGATTTCTTATTCAAACTGGTGCTTTGTGGAAGTTACAAAGATTCAGCCCTTACCACAATGTAAATGAAACTCTAACAATGATCAAGTTAGTATAAATAAATATTGTGATTGCAATTGTATGCAACACAGTGTAGTGTTGTTTTTTTCTTTTCAATTTTACGAATTAATGGATTTTTTTCTTGTAAAATGAAGTATATTGATGCAATTTTATAAGAGCTGACTTGTGTAATAACAGTAATGCACACCTGTATTGTCTAGAAGACTGGGCGAAGTTTTAAGATGTTTTCGATCCCGACAATTTGATGCTGTATATCATGTTGTTTCCAGCCTCCTCGTAATAGATGTATAATACTGTACACAAGCTTGTGAATTTTTTCCTGTTTCACATGAGCGATGCATAATAAACAAAGTACAACTAGAAGTAGTCTTTTTGTTTGTGTCCGAGTGTTCTAGGCTTGTACAAAGTGGGTTTCAGTTAGCACATTATAGAATATTGTATTAAGCCTGTCACGCACAGCCGACCATGGCCTCTCGGCCTTCTCCAGTCCATGGTTTGGGGTCAGTCGTGGGCAAGATCATCTGTGGTTGAGAGTTGTTTGACAAGGTTGCCTAATAGGCTTTAAAAAGTTGTCTATACCAGATGACTATGAATTTTGGCAAATCAGCCGTGAATGTCACATTCTGCTTGGATGCAATCAGAGTAGCAAGCTGGGGCTAGAATAAGTTGGGGAAGGTCCTGAATGTGTGGTAGAAGATGACATATAACTTAAGAGAAAACAGATTTGCAGGGTACTCTCTGCCCTATGCTATGACGCTAGCAACCCAGGACTTCACTTGTTAAAAACTGCATTATGTTGAACCATTTCAATTTGCGGAGTTTTGAAAATTTATTTTCTGCGGGTGACTGAACGTGACCTTGGCACTGAAATTATTATCAAAACACTGGAGGGAGATATTAACAATGGAATAATTATGAAACTGAACAATAAAGGCAAGACATTGATATAGGTCAGGGTAGAGACTGTAATCATTAGAGATCCCAATCAGTAGAGATCGCAACCAGGATCTCTGCCAGTGCAATCAGTTATTTGATCGGTAGAGATGATTACAAATGTATGTCCATCCTTTCGTGCCAGGCCCGCCACGTGCCTTTATCGAGCAACCGGCCTGCGAGCCGTCCTTCTCACTGCGTTAGCGCTGGTCAACCGCCAGCCTATAAGATACGTATACCCCCTCCAGTTTTGGAGGGAAAGTTACCAGCCTCTTCCCTGTCCCTGTCGGCCGCGACGTGATTGGAGGGTGATGTCTGTCTGGCGCTAACGCAGCGCGAAGGACGAATATTCAGGCCGCGCCAGGGCTTTGGGGCCCCTAGTTCCGGTTTTGATATCTCGTATTTTGAACATGCCGTGGTCGTGATATTTAAGCGATAGATAGCTCTTTGGACCGAGAGTAAGTGGTGTAGGTTAGGGCCCACTAGCGGCTTTTTTGGAACTGCAGGGGGCGATTTTGTTTCAGACATTCATAACTCAGGACGGGGTTAACGTATCGTCATGGTTTTGGGGATCTACATAGTAAGATGATAATTGTGCAAGTCAGTCGCTAATTTGCACAACCAATGAGGATCGTTTATAAATCCGCTGCATCCCATGATAGGTCTCTCAAATATGTGACATACATAAGGCATTGGACCGGTGTTTCTTTTACGATTTAGTATGTAGACCGACACCCTGAGGCCGATGGGTTACAATCCCGCCAAGAAAAGTAGGACGGAAAATCGGATTATTTCGGCGGAAAGCGGTTTGTTGGTGCTTTACGATGTTGATGAACTTGGAGTAAACTCAGTTGCTCATGAAAATGTGAACAACAAATTGTGACACTTCAGTGTCGAGAAGAGATGTTCTTGTACATTTGTGCCAAATTTCAACTTATTTCATACAAGTATTAATCTACTATGATACAAAAAGCGTTTCTTTCTGAACGCGCCTCGTATAATAAATATGGTGAGGGTATGAGAGTTGAACTCTCGTTCAGATTAAAGAGTCGGATCAAAAAGACAGTGGACGGTGTATGTTCCCCCTCCCCGCCAAAGTGAGTTAACAAACTTGCTAGATCAGATCAACAGTAACCCAATTTAAGAACTTGACGTCAGAATAGGAAATATGCCAGTTTAACGGACAACATCTCTGAGTTTTCTCAAACAGGTCAAAATGGCAAGCCACAATTACAAGTGGCAGATCATAAAGATCTTTCCAAACATTTTCACATTTAGGTCCGAGGGAGCCATTCTACGGCCACGTCCTGGGGTACTATACTGGAAGCTGGACAACAACAACAACATCCTCTTCCTTAAGTATGACGATAAGAAAAAGGTACGTTGATGAAGGTTAGACATCCAGGTAATAAGGTACACCAATAAACAATTACTCAAGCAACTAGATGACAAAAGGTATTTTGAAAAAGGTATTTTGTCGCAAAAAAAACTAGAAGGTCGAGCAGTTGTCTTCAACAAAGGCGAAGCATGTTGTTTAATCGAGTGCCAGCACGTACAATACTGCCGGTTTTTTATAAAGCAAATGGAACACCGGAAAGTGTTTGTAGTTATGTGGATTCAATTGTCTTTTTGCGAGGGACTACTAGTTACTAGCAAGGAGGTTATAAACTCCTTGTTACTAGTAAGTCAAAATCAGTTTTTCAACTTCGCCAAGAGGGTTGGTTATGTTTTGGCTGTGTGTGTGTGAACACGATAACTCGCGAATGCGCGGGCGGATTGTCTTAATATTCTGTATGTGAGTAGGTCTTCATGGGACCTTAAAAGATTAGATTTTGGTCCCACCCCCAGCGGCTTGTTGTGGTACTGCAGCGGGACTTACAGTTTTGATATCTCATGTTCTGGACAAGCTATAGTCACGAATTTTCCTGTGTATAAAACGTTTATGCCAAATTTCATGCTTTTACCATAATTTGAGCATTTTTTGCACCGATCGCCTAGACTGCAGGGATCATGTAACAACACCTGTATCAAGCACAATGTATACTTGCTTAGTATTCTATTGTAGTTCTACATTTTCTGTCTCTAATGAAAGCTCATCTGTGTTGGTAGTAATCATAATACAATGCTAAACTTTCTTCCAACAGTAAAGTATTCACGGATCGAATTTTCGACGACCACTGTCGCCTTCTTCAGGATCAATAATGACCAATCACTGCCGAACGTAAACTCGCGAGAGTTACGGACACGTGACTTTATTGACAGGTGTCATTGCGGATACGTGACGTCAGCAATTGGTCAAACATGCCAGGAAGTTTATAACGCCCACTGTCTCTGTTGAGTGATGGCTGGAGTGCCCTGATTATCTGTCTGTGTTCTCGCCATTAGCTTTCGGCATCTATTTGTAACTGGGTCCCTGGTTGATTTTAGATCCGAGTTTTTTTTTTAAAACGGGGCCCGGCCGTGCCCAAAAATAGCCCGGTAGCCGCATGTAGGAGTCACGCCCGAAAGTGTAAAAAAAAACGTTAACTACCTGGCGGGGCCCCTTGGAGTATTGTCCAGTATCAGGGTGAAGTGGCAGAAGTTAGGGTGGCAGAAGTTGGCAGAAGTTACGATGATTACCGAGTAGTTTCGGGGCTTCCGTGAGTCAGATGTGACGTCATCTTAACTTCTGCCACTAGCCTGGGTAGGGTGGCAGGTGGCAGAAGTTGGCAGAAGTTGAAGAACATGCCAGGAAGTTTATAACGCCCACTGTCTCTGTTGAGTGATGGCTGGAGTGCCCTGATTATCTGTCTGTGTTCTCGCCATTAGCTTTCGGCATCTATTTGTAACTGGGTCCCTGGTTGATTTTAGATCCGAGTTTTTTTTTTTAAACGGGGCCCGGCCGTGCCCAAAAATAGCCCGGTAGCCGCATGTAGGAGTCACGCCCGAAAGTGTAAAAAAAAACGTTAACTACCTGGCGGGGCCCCTTGGAGTATTGTCCAGTATCAGGGTGAAGTGGCAGAAGTTAGGGTGGCAGAAGTTGGCAGAAGTTACGATGATTACCGAGTAGTTTCGGGGCTTCCGTGAGTCAGATGTGACGTCATCTTAACTTCTGCCACTAGCCTGGGTAGGGTGGCAGGTGGCAGAAGTTGGCAGAAGTTAGGTGACGTCATCCTAACTTCTGCCACTAGCCTGGGTAGGGTGGCAGAAGTTAGGGTGGCAGAAGTTTGCAGAAGTTAGGTGACGTCATCCTAACTTCTGCCACTAGCCTGGGTAGGGTGGCAGGTGGCAGAAGTTGGCAGAAGTTAGGTGACGTCATCCTAACTTCTGCCACTAGCCAGGGTAGAGTGACAGGTGGCAGAAGTTGGCAGAAGTTAGGAAACGTCACCCACTGTTCAAAACTGTAGAACAGTTATGTTGTAAACTTATGGTATGTATATGGTATATATTATGTGTAACTGTATTGATTTTAAAACGAACGCTTGTAAAAATCGGAATACAATTCAGGGAGGCATTAGCTAATCCCTGCTTTTGTACGATTTGTGTTGAATTGAATTGAATAAACATCAGTGTCAGTGTCAAGTAAACTTCGCTAACTTCATTAAAAAAATGACAGGATAGTTTCCTTTTCCATGCTTTTCCAAAAGACGGAAACTCTTTTCATGACCCACCTTCTCTCTTTACTGATTAACAATATTCAAGTTATATAGGTAGTTAAAGATATTCAAGACATATATCTTTAAAAGACTATCTAAAATATCCCCTGGCAAAAGTTAGGATGAAATCGCATCCTAACTTCTGCCAACTTCTTCCACCCCTAGCCACTGGCAGAAGTTAGGATGACGTCACTCCTACGTTCAGACAACATGGCATTTCTAACTTCTGCCAACTTCTGCCACCCCCAGCAACTGGCAGAAGTTAGGATGACGTCACTCCTAAGTTCAGACAACATGGCATTTCTAACTTCTGCCAACTTCTGCCACCCCCAGCCGCTGGCAGAAGTTAGGATGACGTCACTGCTAACTTCATACAGCATCGGATTTCTAACTTCTGCCAACTTCTGCCACCCCCGGCCGCTGGCAGAAGTTAGGATGACGTCACTCCCTACTTCGGACAACATCGGATTTCTTCCGATGGCTGACGGAAAATCCCGAAGTTATATATGACGTAACCCGATTTCAACTTCTGCCAACTTCTGCCACTTCACCCTGATACTGGACATGCATGGCCCCTTGACCGTAGCATTATGAGGCGTGGAGTAACAAAGATACTGATCGATTGGTATGTGAATTGTGTCGGAAGTGTCGGAGTGTTTTACATCATTACCTTCTATCGTTAACATTATCATATCCCACTGGGTATCACAGAGATTTTAGACTCCTACGAATCCATAGTCTGTGTGCCCGTGTGTGTTGTGTCTGTCTTTGTTTGCTTTCAAACGAGACAGAGGAAATGTAAACAAAGCCGATTCCATTGTCCATATCACAGGAAATACCTCAGATGACATTCAGGACCCGGTCTGCCTTTTTACCGGAATGCCCTTTTTCACCGGAATGCCCATAAAGGAGGGTGAATTCTACCGGAATACACTATGCTTTGATGAGTAAACATCACAGGTTGCTGTATTTTGGCATAAAATGATATATTTATGGACCAGGGAACGAGAAATTAGTGATGGCCATTGGCGTTGGCGCCCCCGCCTGTCGCCATGTTTGTTTTTATTGCGGAGCGAGTACAATCTTTGTTTAGCGAGAAATGCACAAAACGGAGGTGAAATGTCGCAAAAACAGTATGCTTTGGTAACTTAACATTGCAGGTTGCTATACTTTGGCATAAGATAACGTATACATGACCCTAGGATCAAGAAATCACTACAAATTCAAGGCGATCGGCGATAGTTCCCCGGCGAGTCCCCACGTTTGTTTTCATTGCGGATTACCCTGTTTTTAGTGGGGTCACAGTGAGGGGGGTGACAGTATGCTTTGGCGCAGATTGCTGCAATTTGGTATATGATAACTTGTTTATGATCCTGGGAACAAGAAATCGCTAACAAATTACTTACAGCCATATGCCTGCGCGTCGGGATTTACTAGTCGGAATAAACAATGTGGCGGATCTTGCTAAATGGGGGAAAATGTTTTTATTGCGGCCGTCAATGTTGGTGTAGCACGAGTGAGTGATGAATACTCAAAAACGAGGTGAAATGTCGCAAATACAGTAATGCTATAGTAAGTTAACATCGCGGGTTGCTATACCCCAGCCAGGGTCGTATATACGTTATCTTTATGCCAAAATACAGTAACATGCAATGTAAACTTACCAAAGCATACCGTATTTCCAAAATTTTCACCTCTCTTGTTATGCATTATCTTACTGTGACCACACTAAACAAACAGTACAATCCGCAATGAAAACAAACATGGTGATAACGCCGGGGAACTATCGCCGATCGCCTTGAATTTCTAGTGATTTCCGTTGATCCTAGGGTCATGTATATGTTATCTTATGCCAAAGTATAGCAACCCGCGATGTTAACTTACTAAAGCATTACTGTATTTGCGACATTTCACCTCGTTTTTGAGTATTTATCACTCACTCGTGCTACACCAACATTGACGGCCGCAATAAAAACATTTTCCCCCATTTAGCAAGATCCGCCACATTGTTTATTCCGACTAGTAAATCCCGACGCGCAGGCATATGGCTGTAAGTAATTTGTTAGCGATTTCTTGTTCCCAGGATCATAAACAAGTTATCATATGCTCTTGATCATATACCAAATTGCAGCAGTCGGGGTATTCCGGTAAAAAGGTAGACCCGTATTTTTAGGTAATCAATCACAGTATGCGGTATTTTGTCTATTGTGAACATCACATTAACCCGAAAAATATGGTCGTTTTAGACAAAGTGGCATGTATTTGGGAAACATCTAAGGTACCAACAAAAACGGGGTATTAAACATTGATATGTTAACCGTATATGGATGTGGCTAATGTTTTGCGTTTGGCGATACTTTAAAAATACATTTTGATAATTTTTTGTTTGCAACGCTGAGGGTATTTAGATTGTATTTATGGAAATTGAGTCGTTTGCAATCTATACCTATCTTAAGTATTTAAAAGAATGAAAAAATGAATTCCAACATTAGAAACGAGAGTTCGCTTTAAAACACTTAATGATTCAAACAAAAACGAAGGGTATATAATTTCCTACACATCTCAAACTAGAGTTCCACGACCTCATACCTTCGCCAAATGATTTTAACCTTTTTGACTGACGTATCAGGAGTGTTTCTCATCAATTATAAATCATACCATTGATCTTCTTCACCCAAAAAACAAAAGTATGAGCTTAACAAAGAAGGTTATGCTAACAAAGTAACATTTATCATGAATTATGCAAATGAGGTCCTTATTAGCATAATTTGATTCAACGATGTTCACATTCACATAACTTCCAAATGACACAAAGTATGAAATTGCCATTATTTACCTGAATGGAATTGTAGTAGTTTCTCATTAATTATGCAAATTAGGTATACACATGTGCATATCTTTTATTCATCAAAATTCCTCAGTAACAAATGTCACATATTTCAATAGTCATATCATGGAACACAGCGGGTTTTTAAAATTGTCTCATTAATTATGCAAATTGGAATCTAATTTGCATAATTATCGTCACATCATACATTTAGCATCACGTAAGCTATCTACATACCAAACATCATTAACATCCATCAAGCCCATCTTGAGTTATAGTATTTTCTCATTAATTATGCAAATGAGGTCTTCATTTGCATAATTGATATCTATTAATATTTCTCTCTTCTTCAGTTACATATGTCACATGTTTGAGAGTCCTATTGTGGAATTTGGCGGATGTATAAACTTTCCTCATTGATTATGCAAATTAGATACTGATTCGCATAATAAGTATCTAATCATGTACATCATCACTCAAGCTATCTACTTACCAAAAATCATAACCATCCATCAAGCCCTTCTTGAGTTATTCCCTTTCAAAGTCTGAACCAAAACCTGCTCCTGCAGTTCAAAAAAAGCCGCTAGGGGGCCAAAACCTATACCACTTACTCTCTGTCCAAAGACCTATCTACCACTCAAAAATCAGTTCCATAGCTTGTCCAGAACACGAGATATCGAAACAGGAAGTTCCGGTGCAGTACCGTAACAAGCCGCTAGGGGACCCAAAATCTAATCATTTCCTAGTCTCATCAAGACCTACCCACTTACCAAATATCAAGACAATCCACCCAAGCCTTCTCGAGTTATGCTGTACGTTACAAACCCACAAACACACAAACGCTACCCTCTGCATAACCTTCTCAGCGAAGGTAATAAACACAAAGGGCACAGAGACGTGTGAGCAAGTGTTCAGCTGGCTGTCCAGATTCAGTAGGATGGCTAAGCACATGAATCGAGAGCGGTTTATGTTTTTCTGCTCTACATCTGCCACCTGCACAATGAGCGAAAGGTTGAGAAGCTAACTAGAGCTCAAATGCTTTGAAGTTATGTTGCCCTATAGTAGATGTTTATACTCTTTACAACACATATTTGTTAGTTGATGAATGTTCGACATCCAAGTAATACGTTAAGCCAAAAATAATCATTCAAGCAACGTGATAGATTTTGAAGCGCCACATTAAGAGAACATGTTATTTTCGGCGTGCAGATTTGTTTTCGCAATGATAAGGTTTGATTTGTCAGACACATTTAGTTCGCCAGTAATGATGTCATAACACATTTAGTTCGTCAGTAATGATGTCAAAACATTGCGCACTGTTGGAATCTGTCGCAGCATTCGTCATTTTTAAGAACGAAAAGAAAATTCAATGTATGATACAATCTTCGTGATTACTTTATACATCATGCGCCTTTTCATCTTCTAACACTTAAAAAGGTAATGAACACTGTCGACATTTATCAAACTTTATGTACGACGTTAGCTTAGCCCACGTCACAGTCCATTACGTTACATCTTCGTAATTTGTAGACCGTACACCATGTATAACTATTAAGAGAACATACTAAAAACACCAGAGGAAATACAATTTGTGTCCTGTTTTGACGATCACATTGTACAATCGTCGTAATTTATACTTTTTGTATCATTTTCTTTAAAAAAAAGATTAAAATAGCAAACTTTATGTACAAAGCAAAAAGTAGGAAACTTTAAAATAGCAAATGTCACAATCTCTCATGTCATGACTACGTAATTCGTACATCGTACATGATATACAACACAGACAGTTTTAAGAGACCTTGTTAATAACACCGGAAGAAATACAATATGCGTCTTGTCTTGACGATCACATTTCAACAACTCAGCAAGTGTGTGATTGTGTTTCCATGTTTCTTAGATTTGTCGAGAAGGGAGTTCATTTAATGACGAAACAAGAGTTCCGCGACCTCATATCTCCATGAACTATTTTGTTTATGCAAAGGACTTACACATTTACATAATATATGCTTAGTCATAAACACCTTTATCTAACTTAGACATGATGCAATGTTGTCAGTCCTATCATTTTCCACTTGGATAAATTCTGGCACTTTTGCATTAATTATGCAAATAAGGAATTTATTTGCATAATTGGTATCTGCTGATGCCCACTTGCCATAAACTACATATGCTACATGTATTTGAGTCTTATAATGGAAAACACTGCAAATATAGATTTTCCTCATTAGTTAGGCAAGTCTATGAAAGCCACGCCTTCCGCACTGGTATTCCAGTGCTGAATCAACGGGCGAATAAGCCTCAGCACTGGTTTTCCAGTGCTGAGGTAAGTTCAGCACGCATTTTCAGAAAGTTCAGCACTCGTTTTCCAGTGCTGAACGGATGTGTTCCAGTGCTGAAGCTCTTTCAGTACTGGGATTCCAGTGCTGAAACTTGTTTGAGCACTCGTTGTCCAATGCTGAGTGGAGTTCAGCACTCGGTTACCAGTGCTGAAAGTGCGACGGGGCGGCGGTGGGTCATGTCATATGCCATTCAGCACTAGTTACCCAGTGCTGAAACCGCCGTCAGCACTGGATCCGAGTGCTGATGTATACAAAAGCCACACCTTCAGCACTGGATTTACCAGTGCTCGGGGACAAGTCAGCTCTGGAAAACGAGTGCTGACAAAAACTAAGCACTGGAAAACGAAACCTCAGCATTGGAAAACGAGTGCTAAAGTGTTTTCACCACTGGAACGTTTTTCCAACCAGTGCTGAGGGCGATGTCAGGCGTAAGAAATGCTGCAGGATTACTTGCTTTCTTTACCTTTGTGATTCCACGTTGATGAATGTTAGACATATAGCAATAATATACGCCAAAAATAATTACTCAAGCAACTGGATAAGATTTTGAAAGTGATTTGGGTAGCCCTGACAATCCTGTTTACGGCTTATTTTGTTGCCGTCATTAGGGTCATTCTGTGCACGTGAATCGTGCCAAATAAAGAGTTTTGAAGATACATGTAGTAATGGTTCGTTTGTTCAGTACCTCAACATTTTGACATTCAACAAGGAAATAAAATTTATAATTTCCCGTAGGCAAATGAGTTCCCGGGTGTCTGTACATGTAACTTGTCCTCAAACAATGGCATCTTCCACGACGATACAGTTACCCTTTAACCCACATGAAGACCTTAAAAATCGGTCACTTCGGGTTGTAGTCAGAGCAGCGTCAGAGCACTTTACCCCAGTAATATCGTAATTCAAATCTGTTATAGATATGCTCTATGGATAAATTTCAGTGAATAGTCCGGAAATGTACCACGTTTTTAAAAGCGCAAGTATCTTGGTTTGCAGTGCGTTCAATACTTGTCAACACTCGGTTTCCAGTGCTCACGTCGAGTTTTCCAGTGCTGAACTCCACTCAGCACTGGCTTTCCAGTGCTGAACTCCACTTAGCACTGGCTTTCCAGTACTAAAGATAGTTCAGGACTGGTTTTCCAGTACTGAAGCCACTTTCAGCACTGGGACCGAGTGCTGAAAAAGGAGAGCGTGGCTTTCGTAGTTTTGCATTAGTTATGCAAATTAAGTGTGTAATGCAAATTAATTGTGTACATCTCTGTCTAAGCTACCTGCATACTAAATATCGTGGAAATCCGTCGTCCCTTTGTTCAGTTATTCTCCTTAGAATATTTTCACAATAACACCACTGCAGTTCCAGAGCAAGCTGCTAGGGGGCCCAAACCTACACCACTTCTTTATTACATCACAAGCTATCTGCCACCCAAAAATCAAGACCACAGCACGTCCAGGTCAAAAGATACAAAAACGGAAGTTCTGCTGCAGTACCAAGGTCACATACCAGGGAGCCCAAAATCGACTTTGAATTTCGGCTTCACAACACCCGCCCACATACCAAATATCATCGTAATCCATCCAGAGATATGCTGACTACAATAGTCCGGAAACACAAACGCACAGACACAAACACGCCAAAAACAATATCTCCATTTTTTCATGGGGATAAAAAGACGCGGAGCCCCAAGTGACGCACGTAATAAGATATCACTTAACTTAGATACATTCGATACGGGTGTTGGTTGCGACCTGGACTTCTCTATCCAGGCAGATGAACGAAGTCTAAACTTTGACAGTGTCACATCGTGGCGACATTAATTTCTTACATCGAGCACCAGCCCCCGCCGTCTGTACGAAGTTACATTACGTCACATGGCGTGACGTCAGCTTCGTACAACTTCGTACATCGTACACCAGCCCCCGCCCTCTGTATGAAGTTAGATTACGTCACACGATGTGACGTCACATGGCGCTGCGCCAACTTCGAACTTTGTACAGTAGTCCCCGTACAAGTTCGTACACACTAACTTTGTACATTTCACCATGATACTGGACAATACTCCTTCTGTATCTGTATCTAAAGTATATAGCCGAAACAACCACCATTAGGCGTAACACACCAGCTTCGCAGGCACGCGGCGCGACAGCAGCTGGCTATATTTAGCAAGGAGGTTATATAACCTCCTTGTATTTAGTAATACCACCTCCTTGGTAATACACCGAACGGTCTGTTAAATTTGAACAAGTTTTTCCAAAACCTGTAAGTTGTAGATAGTATTGTCTTGATTATCCAAGGGATCTTATCTGATTGAAACCTCCTTGCATTATGTAACTTTCTTACAGTTATCTGAGACATTCTGCGTGGTTTGATAATGTTCCTATGAAAACCAGTACAGGAAAAATTTGAATTTCTTTACCAGTATTATGGTAATCTGTCATTGTTCCTGTCATTGTTCTGGCCTAGCAGACGGTCTAATCCTTCTATGAATGTATGTGGTTATGAGGGTCAATCCACCCCTCAAACTGCTTGACATGTCACCTCCTTTACGACTTGCCCCGGGTAAGGATCCGATGGTTTTAAGGATATACAGTGCATCGTTGCGAACAAAGGAACGACGGATTTTCATCATATTTAATATGCAGGTAGTTTAGACAGAGATGTACATAATGAAGTGCACATTATGCAAATTGGGACTTAATTTGCATAACTAAAGAGGAAAATCTATATTTACATTCTAGGCATGTTGTGGCAGCTGGCACCTTTTAGTTTCAAAACTGGGACAAGTATTCCCAAGAGGCCCCACAGCTAGTGGCCAAACCACAAAGGGATATACAACCAAACCTGTATACTTGTTTTTATTATGTGGATAGCTTAAGTGTTACTTGATTAAATGAAATGGTAATAATGCAAATCAGAATCTAATTTGTATAATTGATGGAGACATTTTATAAACCCACTCCATTCAATGGTGAGACAGCTATGTCAGTTATTTATACAAGTTATGCAAACGATGACCTAATTTGCATGATTAATGAGAAAATACTGTCATTCTATATTGGTAGATAACTGGAAATTCATGGCTGTGGCATTTGGAAGTAATGTGACGGTGAATATGGTTGAATATAAATCATGCAAATCAGGGCCCAATTTGCATAATATATATTTCATGGAGATGTGAGGTCACCGAACTCTTGTTTTTACCTGTGAAAAAAGTTAAGCTCTACATGCCAGTCCGCATAGACTGGTGAATTTTGGTTCCTTTGCTACAACATTTATTCCGACGGAAAATCTTACATTTTTATCCGATAGCTGAACATCAGACTAAGGCCACAACAAGTACATCTTGTGAATGAAATCCCCAAATCTAACACGAGAGCGCTAAAAAACAAACAAGATTTTCTAATTAGAGACCATAAACGTTAACTTGCAACAAGAATTGAAGTGACAAAACATGGTATTACAGCCAACCAGTCTTTTATTCCTGTATTCCAGAGGTTCGACACTAGTGTGGTAGCCTAGTATCACTACAACTACACTGGGGGCTACCACACTGGTGTCACTTCTATAACTACCGAACTAGTTTCACTTCTACAACTACACTCATGGCTACCTCACAAGAGTCATGTATACAACCAATGAGGTTCTAGTGATACAACTACTCAATGTCATCCATGAAATTTTCTTGCTGTGGCCTAACAATTGGTCTCCGGCCTGAGACAGGACCGAGGGCTGTCTACAGGCGCTCAAGTTCAAGGTGTCGCCTGTAAGGAGATATGTTTAATGAAAAGCCGCAAACAGGAGACTGACCATCTGTTAACGCGACAAGGGGAGAGTCATGTATACCAAGTGGAAGCGTTTTGTCTGGTAAATGCATTCGTCTGGGTGTAGTTGGGACCCTAGTCAAAACTTTCGTTCCTGCACCTCTTTATATGAACTCTCTCATTGGTCGCACCGCTAATTGCCATGCTATCATTGATTGAACTGTTCGTGATGGACAGTCAGGATCGGTCTATCAACGGTTGTTGACTCTTGGCCAGAACGAACCATGCCTGGGTTTACACACGCGTCTCCTAGTACACTCGAAACACACTCAGCCGAAGTCCGACTCAAGAGCGGTCTGTTTACACACACGGCCGCGAAGTGACTTCGAACGCCAAGCTACGCCGACGACCGCAGTGTTGTCTCACTTTGAATCATGACAAACATGCACCACAGAGTACACAGAATCATAAAACAGATACCGAAAAAGTATGGCACGAAGAAGCACATTTCCAAAGTTGCCCCAAGTGCCTTCACTCATTTTTATGACCCCTGACCTGAGCATGACATAACTCACCAGGAGTAGACTCGGAGTCAACGCGAATTGAATCCGACTTGGCCCAGGGGCTTTTTTGTCAAAATCTCCCCAGGAGGATAACTGATGAACAAAGGAATGGCGGAGTTCCATTTCTATTCATTATGCAGGTAGCGTAGACAGATGTACACAACGAAATTCAAATTATGCAACTTAGTACTCAACTTGCATAATCATGTAAGAAAATTAATATTTGCTGTAGTTTTCCATGATAGGACCTAAATACATGTGACATTTAATTTATGACAGGTCGGACATCTACAGATACTAATTATGCAAATATTGGCCTAATCTGCATAATCAATGCGAAAGTGCCATAATTCCTTTGTGGTAAATTGTGGGACTTGCTATTTGTACATTACTATTTGTATATTGTGTAAATGTGCAAGTCATTAGAATGATTTATGATGTTCTGCCAAAAGAAAGTAATTTCTCACATACAATGTATGTAATTTTGGTAGAGAAGACCATCATTTAGAATAGATTATGCCAATCACAGCCTTATTTGTATCATCATTGGGACAAGATAAAACAATAAATCTACAAAGGCTCAAAATGTTTTATGGAGGTATGAGGTCTCCGAACTCTTGTTGTGGTGAGGCAGTCAGGATCAGTCTGGTGTCAACGCTAAGGCCGTGCTCCTACTCCGCAAATTCTATGCAAATCAATTCGCATCAAAAGCGAATCAATTCGAACAGATTTTCCTGAATGTGAACAGCCCAATTGATTCGCATTCATCCCAATCCTCCTCTCGGGGGTGGATTGATTCGAATTGACTAGCAGCAATGTGTGAACACCCCATTCGGTTCAATGTGAATAGCTCTGACGTCTGGAAAAACTTCACAATTCAAATCTTACAGTCTCAAAGCCGACACATTCCAACACCACACCACACAGTTTACACTTGGATTTCTCTCACATGCGACTTTCTAGCAGGTCTTCAGGAATGTTGGCCCTACTACTTGATGCACCCGCGTCATATCCGCCTGGGGTCGTGGATAAATACTGTTTGCGACCTTGAGTGTCGACACAAGAGCGCGGTTTCAATGGCAGGTGTGAACCCAACCGAATTGATAGCTATTAGAATTGAAAAAATGATGCTAGTTGATTCGCATAGATTTAGACGATTGGGAATTCAAACACGGCCTAAGTCTTTTTTTTCTTTCTTCACAGCTGCAGTGAAAAGGCCTGGAAACGACAAAGTCGTTAACCGCCAACATCATCCTGATCCAATGAAATTTCCCCCTCGGCAGCCCATAGTTTGTACCGACCTGTCAGGTGCAATTTCCGAAGAGTACATGGATCACCCTCACACGGACTGATTAATTCATTCACTGTCCTGATAAAGTGAGAAGATTAGCAGGTGCGCCTACTGGCTGTTCACAGCAGACTGGCGCTCAATAACCCCACTCACCTCCGTCAAAACGTAGAAATGTGTGTGTCTGTCTGTCAACACGATAACTAAAGTAGTAAAGAAAGCCTGGGTGCATTGCCTTGATCTTTGGTATGTGGGTAGATCTAAACCTCGGAATTCTGTTACGATACTGCAGCAGGTTTTGATAGCTCGTGCTATGGACCAGAGAGAAACATCGATGGATATCAATAAGGCAAACGAAGACTTCACCTTCATAATTATCAAGAAAGCAATATGATACCATAGAGTTCAATGACGTGAATTTCATACCTGTGGCGTTTGGAATTCAACTAAAGGTGAACAACATTAGAGAAAAATCATGCAATTTGGGGCCTAATTAATGAGAAAATTATACAATAACCATCTTTGCTTAGATGATCTTAGTACTTAAGCCTTTCAGTCGCACTATGGACCTTTCTATGCTGGATTTGTTTTCGCTGTAAACTTGGGTAACTACTAACGTTAGTTCACCTAAAACCTTGATTTTTCCGATTATTGAAATTCAAAACTACCGTCCGTCGCACTCAGAATGAACGTGCACTCGGACTAGTGCTATCATTTTTCCGGGAGAGAAGATTCGTCACTCTTATCTTGCCGCTAATTACCTTTTTTACAACAGTTACTGTTCCATCCTTTGCTTGAAGAGAGTGCTAAGGATATAAACGTGTCCAGGCAAACAAAAAAAGTGCTTTTGAAAAAGCTGGCATTTTACGTATGAAAGGTTTCCTGCAGTTATTGAAATAAAATCTGCCGAAGAAAGTCACTCAAGGGCTGTCAAGTCTATGTGATGTTATTCGGGAATATGGGCGTCTTAACAGAGGAAGGCAGATTGGAGCAATTTTGAAGTTGTTCTTCTTGAAGCATTTCCTTTGTCAGGATTGTGACACTGTCAGATTCAGAAGCCATGATGTTCTACATGCAAGGAAAGAAATAAAGAAATCAGTCTTGACTTAAGATGTTAAAGTAGAAAGGCAATATTTTTGAGAAATTGCGGGATTTTCCCCTCCCATTAATAAAAGAAAGAATGAAATGGCGTTGTTGTTTATTCAAGCTACTTATATGTCCAATATGAAGGCCCTACTATTTACTACGAAAGAAAAATAAAGTGTCTGCATTACTTATGCAAATAAGGTACTCATTGGCATAACACACTTTCTGCTGTATTCACCTTTTCTAAAGCTACCTAAACCTCCAATAGGAAATCCCTACCATTGACCACAAAAGAAATATGAAGTTTCTGCATAGATTATGCAAATTGGATGGATGAAAGGAAAAAAAATCCCAAAGTCGGGTTTCGAAGCTATGATATCCTGTAAACCGACAAAATTCAGGCGGAAAGACAATGTAAAATACTGAACCATTTCCAATATGATAACGTTACATATTTTTAGCGAAGCCTGAGGGGCAAGCTTAATAGTATATTTTAGGCCCGATTTGCAAGAATTCCCAGAATTCCACAGGAATTTCAGGAATCCGTCCGGCCAACCCTGTGGATGCCCTCCTGTCACTTTTTCAAACTTGATACCTCATTAGCACGTCTGGCATCCAGGCACTCAGCTGTCGATGACAGATGACCTACTTTTACGTGGTGTCCGATTTCGTACTGTCCGGAGTGTGTCAGGGAGTTCACCGAATCTAGTATTCTAGCTTTGAAAAGGGTTTGCGCATCCCAGTTGATCTAGTATCACAAGAACGTGCTGAACATCATGCCTCCCACCAAAAAACCTCTGTGAAAACCAAAACTTGAGGAGATCCAAGCATATAAAGAAAGGCAAAGTTTTAAACGGAACGATAAATAACTTGGGTTACCGCTTGGGCAGTCTACACTGAACGCCTTACGGGGAGGCGTGCGGTGTCGGAAAAACAACAGTAGCTCCTCGAAAACACATCCTACACAGCTAGAATAACAACCAAAACGATCATAGGAGCCCCAGCATACCGATTTTCTAAACTTCCGGCCTAGTTTCTCACCCCACCTATCCAACAATGCCAGAGAAAAAAGACACTACAACGGGAGTGTACTCCGGCCTTTCCACATATGCTAGGAACTCCTCGAGTTACATGGTGCCTTTCTATATCTGCTTGGCAGATGCCTTTCTAATTTCTAAGTGCGTTTTGCACACTATTATGGCAGAACTAAGATCTAGAGTGCTACGTTGGTACTTTCCTTACAGTGAAGTAAGATCAATCCAGACACCTTCGCTATGGCAATAATTTTTAATTGCCACACTTATTTGGGTAGTCCCTACCAGACTCCGTGGGTAGCTACAATTGTATAAGTTGGCCAGCTAGGTTGAATAATCTACCAGGGGCCTCACCTTTTGTATATTCCCTACAACGCAATTCGCTGCACACGCGTGGTTAGAATCCTGACCCGAGCTCGTTATTATGAACGCATTTTCTCTTCCCCTGATATAATTCAATGCCTTCATTCCACACTGATCAAACGCGCGTGACTACGGTACCACCACTAGTCCACTGTTCAGCTAAAGTGTATACTGAGGTCGTAATGTGGCTTGGGGATGTCTTCTGGTAGCAGCGTTCGTTCACAGTATTCTTCCTCCTCCTTGCCTTTCCACCACCTGTACATGTCTGTATACACCTTTCTCTCTTGGGGACACGTCTGAAGCAACTTGTCACAAAGGTTGCACCAGCGCCCCCTATCCAACGTCACGTTCTTCCTAAACTGCATGCTCCGCCATCTGAAGTACTTGTTGTACTCCTTATCGTTTCTGGCCAATCGTTTTAGGTACGTCGCAAGATCTTTCGGGGACTTGAAGTCATTGGCATGGATAAAGGAATTCGGAGGAGCAATTCGGACGTAGTCTGCCTTCGGAGCTCCGAGCACAACTGGAACGACTTCGTTCTCTAAAGCATTTCGCCAAAACTTCTCCGTTATGTACTCTTTACACTTGTAGCTCTCGAAGGATAGATAGAATTTGTATCTTTTGACGGTCTTTTTGAAGCAGGTAGACCGGTAGCGCTTGTCTTCGGTGCAGACGGGCTTGCCGCACCGCCCAAAGACGTCGATTCGCATGTGCTTGCGTAGCTCCTTGGCGTAATGGTGGCGGGTGAGGTGAGCGTAGCAGTTACTGACGAACCACACCGCCAGGCGGTCCTTTTCCCGCGCAAAGTTATGGGGTGGTTTACCGGGACTAGATGGCAGCGCCTATAGGAAAGAAAAGAACATGTAAAACAATTGTATTGTTGTCGCCAGAAATTAAGCAAAAACAAAAACACAAGAAACACAAACAAATAATAAACATAGAACGAAGTGCAACCCAACCAGCCAGCCAACCAACCAACCAACCAACCAACCAACCCAACCAAACAGCTAGCCAATCAATCGTACAACAATCAATCGCACATTAACCAACCAACCAACCAACCAACCAACCAACCAACCAACCAACCAACCAACCAACCAACAATTATTCAATGAATGAATGAATGAATCAATCAATCAATCAAACCAGGCAAAAACAGGCAATCAACAAGCAAACAAACTAACCAACCAACCAACCAACCGACAAAAAAACAATTAACAAGCTAACAAATAAAAGACAACAGCCAAACGACAAAATAACCAGCCAACCAACCAACCAACCAACCAACCAACCAACCAACCAGCCTACCTACCTATCAACCACTCAGCCAACCAACCAACCAACCAACCAACCAACCAACCAATCAACCAACCAACCAACCAACCAACCAAAACATGATCCCTAAAACACATTTACCGGTAGGGAGTTGTACAGCAGACTTCTCGATCCGTATGACGTCAGCACATCAGAGTCTCCCCTGTACGTCATCGTCCAGTTGAACACACCTGCGTATGACGTCATGTTCTTACTCCTGGTGACGACGGGCGACTCCATGGAGAACAGCACCCACTTCTGACGGACCTTCCGTTTGGAGGGCATCATATCGGGGGTGTAGTTCGCCGGTAGAGTCGGCAGGTGGAAAACCACGGCCTCTGTGTACGAGACCCACATGTGTTCTCGTGTGAACTCGCAGTCAGGTCTCCGTGGGCAGAGCTTATACCATGTCCTGTTCCTGTCCTTAGCTGCAACGCCCGTTCTCCACCACAAGGCGTCGCTCCAGAGCACTATCCTTACACGACTTTGGAATGGGTGGTACGTCTGGTCGCTTGCTGCTTCTTCCCACGTTTTATAAAACTCACTGTTTCGTTGCCATGACTGTTTGGGCAGACAGAGGCTCCAGATACTTCCGCGAGTGGCAGAGTCCGTATCCAGCCCTGGCCAGCCCACAGTCGGCAGCCATAGACTCCACATAACGACGGTCGTCACGACAACAAGGTTTAGCAGTGATAGTGTGATGAAAAAACACCATCTAGTAACCATGGTTACTCACAACAGCCGTCCGATTGTAGAAACTCGACTTATATGACCCTAACTAGTTGTGTTTTTGTCTGAAGACGGACGTGCTCCAATACGACAACGTTGAAAGACAGCTTGAAATTTTGTCGAAGTACTTGGAGTCAAGTTTCAGTTAACACGGTCGTGTTAATGTCTTTAATCACAGGATCTTCCTGGCCTTATTCTGCCACTTTCATCTTGGCTACAAAATGCCACGGTCCCCGATGTAGTGTCTTGCAACCCTGAAATTTTGTGTATTAGATATGAAAATGTTTTAGTCTCTTCCAGACTAATAGGGTTACTAGGAAAATAGTAGCAATTGACCAGAGAAGTTAGCGGACATAGAGTTACAATTTGCAACCGGTGGACAAATCTGTATTCCAATGGCCGACCACGCCACCTAATATTATTTCCTCCCTATTTTAGCCGATTTCTACCATTTTTTCAGTCCGCAAAGTGGTCTGGTAGAGACTGGAAATGTTTAACTTGGATACTGTACACAAAGTTGAGAAAAAACACACATGTGCTAAACGGGAAAACACACACTCTTCAGACATAATACATATTATGCTCTATTCAACCAAATTGCAAGGACATTAAAAGGACTAACTTATTTCGTCACATGCCAGTCTTTGTGCAAGCAGGCGATAGCTATACTGTGTGTGTAGCACATGTATATGGAAGTCAAACCCACAAACTGACAAAGCGTAGATTGTATTCCGTATAACTACTAGCAGTTCCTATTAGAATAGTCCCTAGTTCCGCTTGTCACTGCCGTTAGCTCGCACTGTCTGAATACATTTTCTATATAGTGTTTCATGTTGGAATTAGGGCAAGACCTTGCAAATAAAACTAACACTAAGGTTTGACTTCAACTACTAGACTGTTGTGGCTTGACAAACTGCCTCTGCAGAAGCCCAATCCTGTCACTGCTGTCAGATCCAATGACTTCTGAACGTTGTTGTGCGTCAGTTGTCTCTGGAGTCTTCACACCGAGCCAAGGTCACATTGGCAGCGTCTTACTGGTTTAATGCGAATCGTCTGACATCTGAGCAAGATCTAGAAATGAGCGAGCTTCTTCTAGTCCCATCTTGACACCCACCCTGCAGCTGGAGGGACTAGCCATGGCCTTGCCCGTAAGTCAAGAATTCCCCCCAAAAGTGACGGGCGATTCTATTGGTGAAACAACTGTTGATTAAATCATCTCCCCATGGCGTGATCGTCCTAAATCCGTTAATCTAATCTGGTAGATTTGAAGTGCAGTACCTACCTCTGAAGAATAGACGTCGACAGCAACAACGTCTTAAATTCCGCCGTCCGAGACACAAAGGTAGAGCCTTTTGAGTACGAAATTGCCAAAGGCAAGCGGTGCAAAGAACGGAGGCGCTGCAAAGGGTTTTTCGCAGTACACGTTGCCCCTGCGACTGACTTCTCTCCTGTACTAAAGTGACGTTTTGCGTCCCCCCATCAGAGCCCTTGTCGGATTGTTGGCATGGTCCCAAAAAACCTGAGAAGGTGAACTGAGGACCGTTGTTCGTGGAACCACCTTCCAGACGGCTCAACTCTGCATCACCTCTGCCTCAATACCGACTATGTCAGGACCTCTGGAACCAAGCTAGTCAAATAGAAAACACACAGAGATGCGTTCCTGTTAACACTAGAGTGTTGAGTTCGGCACTGATATACACAGTAGTCGTTTTGGGCCTTTCAAGTAGTTCTCCAGTTTCATTTGAGCTAATCAAACTTGGGACTTATCCGTTTCAATCCTGTATTTAATCACCATGTCCTTTTTTTTACTTAAAAGTAAACGAATTGGCTTAACTAATACATAGTTTTTACTGCTGTAATATCCACTGTCTTCGCTCAATTGTGTGTAATTTACAGTTGTCGGTCCAGGGAAAAATCAGCTGCTACTATAATGAACGATAATGCTCCCCAATCTTAAAATACCACAAATTCTTAGACTTCCGACTATGTCTAGTAGAGTGTTTCCGCTGGGTGCTATACGTAAATGGAAGTAGTTAACGTCCACATGACCATTTCTTCTCCGGTAATACTAAGTATATTAAAAATTCGGGCTGTTTGTATACATATATGGTAACTGTGTAAAGATCCGTGGATCATGAGGTCCCGTGTTCGGGCAGGTGCCTCTAGCAGCCCCTCCCTGTAAAAATATACCCTGCTTCTGAAACAGCAAGGAAACTTGCTACCTTATGTGCCGGCCAGGAACTACAAGGGTCTGAACGAACGAACGAAGGCGCGTGACAGGTTCTTTCTTGCTGGGTCAGAGCGTTACCCGCGGGACGTGTGAAGCAGTGGAGGAAGGCTTGGCAAGTTTCCCGGGCCGGTCCCAGTGCGCTCGGGAGGCACGGATGTCTAGCCCGGGGCCGACAGACGAATATGACAAGGCCTAAGAAAAAAAGCTGTGTTTTCGGTTTAACAATTTTCAATTTGCCATTTAAGGGAAGAAAGTTCAAAACAGATTCCAACTTATATATTTTCCTGCAGACTTTGAACAGTTGATGTAGGAATGTGTAGTAAACATTGTACTTCTTCGTTCAGTTTATTGATATACTTGTGCTTGTACAATGTATATTGATAGTTGCTATATGGAAATTTTAGCCTAAATGTGAAATTTTACCTCAATGTGTTACAAAACCTCCCTATGGGGAGGGCGCTCTACTACACCGACCCTCTGACCTCTCCATCCACCTGTGTTAGTCGTAGTTCTTGTGACAGTGTTGGTCTACTTAGTGCCGGGTCACTGATTTAACATTTTTATTGATTGTTCTTGTTGTTGCTATTGATTATTAGCGATACGCAGGATGTAGAACATTAGACAGTGAGATATTGTGCCTACTATTGATCATACGGTAAATTTTCTCCTGTAATATGGGCATGTCACAACTTGCACCCTCCATTGTACTTTGTATTGTGATAATGGCTTTATCATCTGATCTCAAAGTGATCTACCTTAATGCTAGAAGTGTCAAATCTGTAAACCATTGCAGAAACAAATTGCTACAACTGGAGAACTTGATCCATCTTGAATCTCCAGACCTTTTAGCAATCACAGAAACATGGTTAACGTTGGGTAACCTAAATTCGTGGGGTACTTAAAGTCGGGATTTTTCGAAAACGGGGTATTTAGGGATATGTGCTAGATGCAAAATCAGTTATAACGCCAGCAATGCAAAGCAGATAGACTAACGTATTCAGAACACTGGCTGAAAAGCTTCGATAACCATGCATTAGAAGTTGGCGACGTCAAAAACTCTCCGTCCCTTATTGACAGAGTCTGGGGGCTTCGTGGGAGAATCACCCAGCACGGTTGTTCGCTGGTTTATAAGACAAATGTCACATCTCCTGCCTGCTAAACACAATTATTTATAAGACAACTTATTACAATCTCTTTTGCTAACCTGCAACTGGATTCTAAGTGTGACCAATCATCAAAACTCCTCTCTGTTGCTACAACCTACGGCACGTGTATTTTCCCGCCGCCATATTGTTAACCAGAATCCTGTTGTCAAGCAGACGACAAACGTTTGTGAGGAACACTTTTTGTCTAAATGCTGCGTGTGATAGTGGACTGAGGAAGATGTTTTCCTCAAAGTTTGCTCCTAACACAACAAGGAACACATGGACATAGTAGTATTACCATTGCTACGGCATCCAGCTAACTTCCCACGAATAATGTAACGTTACACGTTGCCCGATGATGACGATGGGCCGACTTTGAGTGAAGTTCTACCGACTCAACACACGGGTTGTTCCGGAACTGGCCTGATGTGTGCGGTACGGCCGTTTTTTCGTGTATTTTTTTTACTTGGACACGTCTATATCCATAGCACTCTCCTCAAGCCAAGGATAGAACGAATAGCTGTTGTATAAAATGTGATTAGCGGTAAGATATTCAAGACGAATCTTTTCTCCCGAATTAATGTGCCCCCTGTCCGACAGCACCGTAATTGTGCGTGCGGAGGACGGTAGTTTCAAGTTGAAATATTATGGTGTCAGCACGACTAGAGACAAAATCTACCATATATATGATTAGTGCAAAGATAGTACATGATACTGACAGAATAATAGAAAAAAAGGATGGTTTATTGTTCTGCTAGATTGATTTCAGTCAACCATTATCGGAAAAATCCCGAATTTAGGTTACCCAACGTTAACTCCTGACATTTACGATCAAGAGGTCATTCCATCTGAATTTGTCACCTATCGTAAGGACCGACATGCTACTCACAACGATAAGGCAGGTGGGGGAGTCCTACTAGCTGTTAGATCATCAGTATGCAGTAGGCGCAGACCGGACCTGGAACCTCAAGACGAAATCCTCGTTTGTGAACTCCACCCCCCTACCTTGGGGAAGTTTGCTATAGTTCTTTGTTACAGACCTCCTTCTGGTGACCTGGCACCATTTACACGCAACATGTTCTCTGTCTTAGAGAGTGTACACAAAGAATACAGCATGTGCTGTGTACTCGGTGACTTTAACCTGCCTCGTATCAACTGGTCCAGCTGTGTTGTGACAAACGAGGGTAAGGAAGCTGACTTTTGTAACCTGATCAACAATCACTTCCTCCAACAACTAAACCAAGTGCCCTCAAATTCGTGTCGGAACTTACTTGACCTCGTGTTCACAGACTTTCCTGGTAGTTTTTCCAAGATCAGTGAGCTACCCGCAGCCTTTGACACTGACCAAACAGTGTTGGAGTTCACTCTTCATTGTCGCCGACACAAGCGCGCCCTACCTCGGAAAGTGTACAACTTTAAGCGAGCAGACTGGGGTGGCCTCAATGCACACCTAGAGTCGTTGGGTTTATCTGAGTCTGTCACTAACTGCACCAATATCGATTCTGCATGGGAGGCGTGGTCTTCTGCTGTGCAATCTGCTGTGGACGAGTTTGTGCCATGTCGCAAACTTAAGTCTTCTACCACTCCTCCCTGGATAGATAGTGAAGTGCGAAATCTCCAGAACAAGAAGCGTACCGCTTGGAAAAGAGCAAAGCGTACTGACGCTCCCTCTCACTGGGTGAAATTTCGCAAGTTACGTAACAGGCTGAAAAATATCTTGTCAGCTAAGTACAACAAGTATCTGGCTAGCCTGTTGTCCACCCTTCACGAGTCACCAAAGAGATTTTGGGCTTTTGTACGAGCTAAGTCTAAATCTAAGTCGTTACCAAGTGTAGTTAACCTCAATGGCTCTGTCGCGCAGCCCGCACTTGACAAGGCAAACCTATTCAACGAGTACTTTTACTCCACCTTTACTCCATCAGACTCTATGGTTAAGAAGCCTACCATTGATGTTAAAGTTGTGGGCAGCTTGTGCAATCTGTCGTTTACTGTCGAATCTGTTACTTATGTGCTTACCAACTGCAACACTAGTAAGGCTGTAGGCCCAGATAACATCTCTGCACATGTATTGAAGAGTTGTGCGGGAACTCTTGCACCGTCCTTAACTCTGTTATTCAACAAGTCAATATCTCTCGGTCAGGTCCCTGGTAAGTGGAAGGATGCTAATGTGTCACCTGTCCACAAAAAAGGTGACAAGGAGAATGTGGCCAACTACAGGCCAGTCTCTTTGTTGTCTTTGGTAAGTAAAGTCATGGAACGATGCTTGTACAATACTGTATTTCCTATATTACGAGGGTCAATTCATGACTTCCAACATGGGTTCACTCCTGGCCGCTCCACTACCACTCAACTCCTCGAAACATACCACCAAGTAGGGTCCATACTCGACAGAGGGGGGCAAGTCGACATGTTATTCCTCGACTTTGCCAAGGCATTTGATTCTGTCTCCCATGCTCTTTTGATACATAAACTTCAGAGGTATGGTTTCAGTGGTAATGTCTTGGCATGGTTTGCCTCATATTTGACCAATCGTCGACAACGGGTGGTGGTGGAGGGATGCTGCTCTGAATGGCCTCCTGTTACATCAGGAGTCCCTCTGGGCTCCATCCTTGGGCCATTACTCTTTCTTTTATATATCAATGACCTACCTTGTATAGTGGAACACTCTTCTGTTGCTCTTTTTGCTGACGACTCTAGATGTTTTAGGGAAGTCTGCAACCTGAGTGACTGTATGAAATTACAAGATGATGTCACAACTATGTATAATTGGAGTCTCAGATGGAAGATGTCGTTTCATCCTTCCAAATGCAAGTTGTTGCGTTTGACTCGTTCTAAGAGACCAATCCTGTACTCATATTATATATCCGATACTGTTGTGTCCTCTGTTGATAGCATGAACGACCTTGGGGTCATTGTGCAGCCAGACTTACACTGGGATAGTCACATTGTAAAGATGGTAGCCAACGCAAATTCCATGTCTGGCTTCACTAAGCGCACTATTGGCTTTAACGCTAACACCGATGTTTGTAGAGCCCTATATACCACCTTAGTCAGAAGCAATCTAGAATATTGCACTCCCTTATGGTCTCCGCATTCTCGGAAACTAATGTCTTTAGTTGAGGATGTACAACGCCGGGCAACCAAATTCATCCTAGGACCCCAGGCTAGCGACCTCACCTACAAAGAAAGACTAACAACATTGCGACTACTACCACTTACGTTTAGGCGTGAGGTTTGTGACGTTATGATATTTGTGAAGTCAAGGTCAGTTGTGGGAAAGTATGTCTCGTTTCCCTCTAGACCCACAAGGAGTCTAAGATCCTACAGGCTTACTCCTATCAGGTCTAAGACCTCGGCGCACAGTCACTCCTACATTCCTAGGCTTGTTACCACCTGGAATAAGCTAAGTCCAGACCTTCGGTGTATTGGTGAGGGAGTAGCTCTCTCATCTGACATTATGTCATTTAAACATAAACTCCTTAAGGACACCTACAGCAGATTTAACACCTTTTACAACCCTAATCTGCCATGTACCTGGACCACTTCATGTGGGTGTGGCTCATGTGTTGCCTCAAGACCGCACTAGATTCATCATGACACTTTTATTGTATTCATTGTATTTATTCAGTGTACATTATTAGTTCCATGTTTGTTTGTATGACGATGTAATTTCATGATTTTTCTTTTAGAATTTGTATAAATATTTGAATGTATTGTATTGTTTGGGAGGGCAACTTGTAAAGGTGCGCAAGCACCTGTTTTGCCCTCCCTTTCACTTTGTGATGAATCGAAATAAACAAATAAACAAAAATAAACAAATATGTCTGTGCAAATACAACATCATGCTGAAAATACCAGTGTTCTAATTCGTTCCAGTCTTGAACTGTATTTGTTGAATCACTTCGGTCGAAATCTGAATCCTTACCTACCGACTGTGATTTTTCAGCACCGTAATACGGTAAATGCTACGGATGTCAGATTTCAGGCGTAGGTACCTTTAGGAAGGAGGAATACATATGGATCCAAATCATGCTAATGAGGACATTATTGGCATAATGTATGCAATAACTTGTATTTCCCTTACGGTAAATGCTACGGATTTAATATTGGAAGTGTAGGTACATTTAGGAAATATAAATTCACCTGGATATAGATTATGCTTATGAGGACCTATTTTGCATAACATATGCAGGAACTTATATTCTACATGCTACGGATGCCATATTGGAGGTGTAGGCGAATACACCTGAATGCGCGTTATGCTAATGAAGACTTCATTTGTATAATTTATGCAGAAAATTCATATGTCTTCTGTGGCCACTGGTAGGGATTTTCTATTCGAGGCATAGGTAGCTTTAGGAATGATGAATACAATGGAATGTGTGTTATGCTAATGAGGGCCTTCTTTAAGCTTTGCATAATGCAAAAACATCATTTTTTCATACTTCCTTCATTAATGGGAGGGAAATGGGAAATATCCTGCATTTTCTCGAAAATATTGCCTTTCTAGTTATAACTTACATTGCCAAGCACACAAATAGTCTACTGCTTCTTTGTTACATCTCTGTTGAGTTGACGATTAAGGAAAAGCATCGATGTGAGACGTAGTAAATCGGGAGAGGACCTGCTTATCTATGGTTTTTCCGGTAGGTAACCGATGCAGTGGATATCTAATGTATGCTACTAGAATCCTAGGTTGAGAGGCTAATTTCCGTCTCGTAAACGGTTGTCGCCATTCAAAGCGGTTGATGCAATTTTATGTGTATTATTAGGCCCGTCGTAAACTGTTGCAAAGCCGTGATGTTTCGTGGCGTAATGTGTAGGGTTTTAGGATTAGGGTTTTTGACCCGGGTTCGAATTACCGTTTTTGCCGACCCCCCAGCCAAGGTTATGATACTCTTGGATCCGGTATCGACCGGTCAGCGATATGGCATGGACCATTTTAAAATGGCAATGGACAATGTTTAAGTCACCTGACTGCAAACATTAGAATCCTGATGCACGGTACCTTCACAAGCCTGGAACTGAAACAGGATGACACTCAGGCTACGGTACTTTCCCTAAGCACGTGCCTACCATATTGTAAACCACCTCTACAGCAACTCTGTCAGTGCTTTCAGTGCTTGGGCTGCCAGCTAGGCAGTTGTATAAACGTCCAGTGAAGGTCTTCAAGTCGGAGGTTAGCTGCATGGTCCAGCCATGTGGTGCCCCTCGAATGAGTCTGACGCCGTCCTTGTAAGGTGGCCGAGTTGTTGAAGCCTGGGTGACCTATTTTCCTACGTACGCAGAGCCTCGCCCGCGGTCTATACAACATACCTTGGGGAGGCTCTGCTAAACCGGGGTTTCTTCTTTTGTGGGCGTTGCCTCTAACTAGCTGTTACCCAATCAGAGAATCGCCTCAATGTTTTCTTTAGGTGAAGAATATTCTCTGATTAGTTGACAGATCCACGCCCTCAAAAGTGGAAACCTCGGCTCTTTTTAGCAGAGCCTCTCGACGATATATTGCATTGGCCACCGGCAAGGCTCTGCGTAGGAGAATGAATTGGCTAACCTTATCTTGCGAGAGATGGAACTTGCTTCGTCATCTTGCAGTGTGTGGCGCTTGGAAATAGCGTCAAGAATCTCAAGATGTTGCTCCAGTGTTACGAGGACAGTCCAGGATTTTGAGCCATTCAGTAACATTATTAGAGAGAACTAATCAGTGTGTTAGCCTTGATTGAGAGTTGTTCATCTGACCAGAGATCACCGTTGCTGGTCATGGCAGTTGCCGCCCGGCCAATGCGGGCCATCTGGAATACTTCTGCAGCCCTTTGCAGTTTTGTTCCCAATGCATCTTAAGTTTTCTACAACTTCTGTTTGGACGTTGATACAATGTCTTGCCGGACGGAGGCTCAAAAGTCATTCAAACTTGGAATCTTGGTCTTTTGCCAGCTGATCATCAGTTGGATGGCTTACTTTGGTCAAGGACATTACTTAAGTAGTGGTCCTAACACGAAACCTTGTGGAATACATTCTCCGATCTTACTCCAAAGGGAGACTTATCCCTTTCTAATGTCATTGGTTTGGTGACTTGATATCATTCAACTAATACGGGTAAAACTCTAGTCTGACTAAATCGCGCTCCTAGCGGCCGGCCCGACGGATACCGCCCCCTTGGGCTAGGTAAAACTCGGCATGCCATTTTCATATCTACCACAAATCTGAATCCAAAAGACAAGCTAAGGCCGAAGCCCAGCTATAATAATAATAGCGTCTCGTTTCAATGTTCTGTAGTTCCGTCTTCTATAAGCTCGAGAGTCCATTCTCATATCTATGGCAAATCTGAATCCACCACACAAGCTAAGACTACCAGAAGTCCAGCTATGACAATGGCCGAGAGCAAAACGTCGCGTTTCAAAGTTCTGTAGTTCCGTCTCCTAGCCCCGTTCTTACGACACAACAGTCGTACCAGCTCCATAGAGGAAATATTCAGCAAGACAACATCGCCCGCCATGAAGGCAGCGTCCCGGTACTGTTGGTGAAACTTTCCCTTCGACTGAAGCACGCTTTCCACGAACTGATCCCTCCCCGTGGCCATGATGTGAAATAAGGCAATACTGGCGATAAATAAGAGCGCACGGGGAGAGATGGGCACAGCTTTGTCTATCTGAGACACCACAACCACAGTGGACGCCATCTCCGTCAGAGTAAAGGTTAACTGATGCCACCACTTCGTGTAGAAATCGTCGTTGTAATACCCGATGAAAACCCACCATGAGTAGTAATGGGAGTGGATGGCGGTTAGCAGGAGGAAGAGCATTGACGACCTGATCTTGCTTCTCAGGGCGACGCGCACGACATAAACGACGCATTCGTACGTCAGCAGGACAGCGACAATCGTCAGTGTCCACATATTCAGCGTCTGCGGCGTGACGTTAAAGTATATGTGTCTGTAGCTGTTGAAAACGATGCCCTTTTGAAACGTAGCGTTGAAGACGGTGTCCCAGCAACCGCAGGTGCAACTGTGCCGGTCGACGACTGGTTTCTTGGGCCAGACTAGTTCGAATAATACCCCGAAGTGAGCGTAGGGCAGGAGTGCGAGAATGAACACGGATAGAAGAATACCTACGCAGGTATACATCGCTGGGTGTTTTCGTTTGACCCGAGAAATCCAGTGACCTGTGACTTTATCTTAGACCGGTTGAACGGGCCCGACGGGTTAGGCTCGTGGATGACGTTATACGACGGGTGACCTTTGACACCTCTATATCGAATTGCCGTAACATTCAGATATAAAGGGAGGGCTTTAGAGCCGAGTAACATGCTATCCGATAGAGGTATTGTTTTGAGTGTGTATGTGTGATCGCACCTGTAGCTCAAGATCCTTTTGATGGATTTCTAGGAATTCTGGTATGTGGGTAGTTATTGAGGTCCCGACGAAACATTGTAATCTTTCAGGTCTTGTAGAATTACAGTGTAAATTAACTGTAATGCTATCTTGTAGCATTACAGTGTAATGCTACAAGACCTGAAAGATTACAACGTCTCTTCGGGACCTGATTACAGGCAGACACCCCCTTCCTGAAAGTAGTGTGGTATAGTCCATAGACAGCTGGTCTGCCTGGCAAGGCCAATTACCTTGATTTGGGACACCTCAGTGGCTTGTGACTTATTGTTGAGCTTCAACTTTTATAGCGCATGATAAGGCTAGGGCTATGGCATTAAAAAATTCACAAAAATATGAGATCTTCAATTTCTTTGTTTCTTCTAATCGCCATTTAATGACAATTCCGTTTTTGAAGGATGATAATATATACAAGGCTTCACAAATGATGTTTCCAGAGCTCTCTTTACCACATTGCACTACATGAGGCAGTGACAGATTTTGTCACCTGAACAAATTCTTTTTCCTTCAGACCCATTTTATTGACACCTATCATGTATACTGTATAGTAGTATCCATTCTTTGTGGAAAAAATAATCAAGAAAACATTATCAGCTTGAAAGTTCATCTGTGTTCGTAGAAATCATTCTGAAGCAATGTACAATGTAATTTCCAACACAAAAATATTTCTACTAATATAATGTTTCCCTTTCCTTTGAAAAATACTGAAGTTGGACAGTTGAAATTTGGGAAAGTCCAACAAATCTATCCACAATTGCAAATTATTTGTAAATGGAATGCTTTATAATTGTTTTAAACATTGAATGCAATTTCTCCGTTTCATTTAAAAAAGTCAAGAATGCTATCAATCTAACGATTGGAACAAACAAAAATTTCTCGATTCATTCCCCAACTAATCAATGGCTGTTTTACACAATACATCTCTCTTGCTGCAACAAAGAAGCTTTGCTACTGTATGTACTGCAGTCGGAATAACTTGCAATAAGCATATTCATCACTTAAGCGTATGGCCTTTACAATCGTCGTAAAGTTGTTGTACGAGTTGTCAATTTTTCAAGCAAGCTGTGACAGAACCTACCACCAACAAAGATCTAAGACAGCTGAACGACACATGCACAACTGTCCCAAGAGTGCCCTCGGTTTGCGATTGTACCGGTACTGTAAATAGTTTTAAGTTCACGGCGAATCTAGTTTTAATTCTGCAGTTGGGAGGAAATGGCTTTTTCCCCAGTGGTTTTAAGTTTGTGGTAAAGAGATTACTGTGAAAACAATGAACATTAAACCACCACAAACATAAAGGCATTTACAGTATCATGGTGAAGGTGTGGCATATATACATTTTGTCATCAACTCAGTCTATTCCATGTTTTTAGTACATGTATATGTGTGTAGTTACAGAAAGTTAGATGAGAGTGTTACATCCCATAATCAGTTTTTTTCCCCTGAAAAAATTGTACAAATTATTTCTGTCCTAGCTGTGAAGAATACTGGATGTTCTTATGAATGTCTAAACCATAACATTGCCTTTCAGCTTAACACCCCTCCATATCTATTTTTAGGATTGGCTTGTTAAATGTTATTGGAACTCAGTGCCAAGATTATTGAAAGTCTGACATGGTAGGGTAAGTGGATGTAGCATGATGTAACATACTAGTAAGTTCTTTATTTTAAAAACAGTTCCATGAAGCAAGTTTATACACCCTCAAGTTCTGAAGCTCCACCCTAACCAGATATCATATATTATTCACTTGTCTATGAAATACCAAAAAAACTTCCATAATCTATAGACACAAGCAATTTCTCAACCAGCTTTAGATGAAAAATAAACAGCAAGAAGTGGAGGGGTAAGGTAGATACAGCAACAGATACAACAGCTTTAACAACTACTATACAGACAGATAGATTATAATTTCATTTTCTATTTTTTTGCATAGAAACCCTCAAGGCTAGACACATATTCAATTCAAAGAATGACCATACAAGTAAGTAGTTTACTGGACCCTAGATGAATCAAGGCTTAATTGGAAAATCTCTATATTTTGCTGACTTGTGACCACCCTTCAAAGTTCACAAAGCTTGTGGGAAAGAAAAGAATTCCTACTAAGGTTAACAATCAAAATTTTACAATCAAATTGTAATATTCAGACTCAGACAACTACTGGTAATCAGACTCATGGTGGTTACAATTCACAATACAAACTGTCAAATTCTTAGGGTTGAGAACAGAAACCATTCTGCTTCTTGTTACTTTGATCCTTCTTTGTAGTAAACAAATAAGATTTGCCAAGAAAAAGCAATGGGACAAATATACAGATTACATCAATGACTGGTATAGTGACCATTGTGTCTTTGACAGCTATTAAACTGAGCAAAACAGATGGAACATCTGAGGAAGATGTTTACTGTTAATCTTGAAATGTTCCCAATGGCTTTATTTACACGAAATCATAACACTGCAACTGTTTTTGTGCTACAGTATTGCTTTGACACTGCAAGAACCTTTTTTCCATTCTTACTGCGAAATCTAATTCCAGTAAAAATAAATGAACCTACCCCCCTCCCCCCACAATGAGTACAACACACAATCACAAAGTACTGTAGATGCTCTGGTGCCTACAATTCATAATATCCAAGCAGATCCAACGGTTGCGAAGACTGTATCCAACTGTCAGAAGAAATTTTTATTGCAACCGTTGGATCTGCTTGGAGATTATGAATTGTACTACAATTCACATCTTTATAGAAATCACTACAACTTTTCATACATGCTTCTGTATATGTGCAGAATATTTCAAGCACAAGATGCAATTTACAAGATGGTTTTCCCAACTATTACAAAGTGTTGAAAAGTCACCCACAGATACCCAATTATCATGCTCCAGGCAGTACTTAAATAACGCTTAACGGGACACATTTCATCATTTGGACATTCAAGTCTGTTTATACACGGAAGAAATTCTGACCTTTACTAAATTACTATTTATTTCATTCCTTTTCAATCTAAGGTTCAATCTTCAATATAAGGCTACTGTCCTTATAAGTTTTATGCTCGGTCCCCTTTAATGCTCACATAAGCATTGGTGAGAGTGTACAAAGTAAGCAAGTGACTATTGAAGATGGTACCCAGGCTGGCAGAAGACAGGATAATAGCCCCAAAATTAAATAAATTTGAAATAACTGACCTTATGGTAGCTATGGTTTTGGTAATGAGTTCACTGGATTGTTCCGATGTATTTGTGGGGTGCCTGGCAAAACTAGGCTGCAAACACCGGCACAACCGGACCCTCTCCTGTGACTTTTGGGCAATCTGGAATTTGACTTTGCAAAACAAAATTTTTTTCAATGGTGCTTATAAATAACATGCTACTTAGAATTAAAGCAACCAATTAGGCTTCACGAATAATCTACTTACAATGCTTTACAATGTTGATTTAGAGCGGGTTGGCTATGATTAACAGTGAATAGGAAAAAAGGTATGCAGACCCTCATCCATATTGTTTCAATGGCGTTTGCCAGACCCTACAAAAGGTGGAGAATTTGCTGAAGGACTCTAAAATCTTTCGCTCATTGTGAAACTTGGCAATTTGACATGGCCCCTGTATCTCCTACTATGCCAAACAGATAATTCCAGCAATCCAGCATTGCACGCCTCCATCTGATATTTTGATTAAATTTACTAGTAAAATCTCTTCATGTTTCTTTCTTGTCGTTTTTGGAAAACTACGACTCCAACCACGATGCAGACTACGACTCCCAGCAGGCCGCAGAACACTATGGCTGCCATTTTCCACCCGGAGAGGGAAATGTTTTTAAAAGCTCCTCTTGGGTCATCAAGGTGATCTAAAGGTATAAAAGAACAAAACAATATTGTTACTATCAAAAAACTGTTACTCTACTTGTAAAAATACATGTGTCATGAATCTTGTGTCCGCTAGCATAGCTACTTGGCTATCCAAAGTGACACAAAAAGGTCTGTGTCGCACAATGTAAATGGAAAGTTAGCTTAATGTCTGACCTCTTGGAGGTGCAAAGAAGTCTGCCCCCGGCTCCTTCCAGTTGGGCAGGTCGTCCTGTTTGGGCGTGTCCAGCTCGTACATCTTCAGGGAGATGATGTCATGGTTGTCTGGGAAACAGAACATCAACAACGTGTGACGAGTGTGTTGAATGCAGCTTATTCTACCTGTAAGTATTTTGGTCTTGCTCAGCTCAGATACAGATTCTATATTTTACTCCCTCATAGAAAGAAGGGAATACTGTAAAACTTGAAACTTTTGCAGTGGCTTTGTTTTCAGAGTATTACTACTGTTACAGTACTACAGTCATCGGCAGTGGCTCGTGTCCGAGCATTGTACTACAGACCATGTAATTAAAACACTGTGAAAACCTCCTTTTTGCTTGTACCGCAAACTAAAATCCCCATGAAAGTAAATTAATTTACAGAACATTGCATTGTTTTTTCATGTTTCTAGATAGAGGGCAGCTGGACTTCCATTTTACATACACTGTGAGACCATTTTTCTGACTAAGCCATTTTCCCAGAATTTTATGGGCAAGAATAAGTGTAAAACGGAAACCTGAACAATTAATGACAGAATATGTGTCAGAATTCTGGGAAGCAAGAATACTTTACATCAAAAAGAGGAGGATAAGGAAAGTTTCCTGAATGCCCCTTTCCATCTTTGTGGATGGAAAAACTCTTAAGGACTAGCTGTGTCAGCTGCCTACAAGTCATGTACCTATTAAATGATACCTGTCAAATATGACTCAACACTGCCCCCTACCTGCCAGGTCACCAGTTGCAGCTGAAGCACCAAAGTAGTACCCCTGTGGTAGGCGGATTCCAGTCACGTCAAAACACTCCTTCCACTCATTCTTGTCATCAACATCAACCATTACCTGGCAAAAGTACAAGGTGGTCTTGTGGTTAGGGTTGTTGACTTAGAATCTAAAGGTTCTGGGTTTGAATCCCTGGTAGGCTGGAATGTTGTTCTCTTGGGGAAAGGTACCATTTCCTCACTCCACTCAGGTAAAAATTAGTACCTAGCTCCTGTTAGGGACACCCTCTTGGTTGGGGCGTAATGCTGGAGGTCCCATGTTTGAGGAGAAGAATGTTAAGGAACTTACCACACTTATTGAAAAAAGTAGGGGTCCATCCTGGTATGAGTGGATGAAACCTTACTGTCCAAAAATGGTGTGCTACACCTAAAGGTGAGTTTACTAGTTACATGCATGCAAGACAAACAAACAAATAAATAAATAAAACAATAAATCACAAACATTTCGCAAATTTGACCAACTCAACAAACTGTTATCCACAGTATTTCTAGAGACAACCATTTTCCTACTAAGAATGTCCCTATAGCTCAACTGATAGCAACATCACAGTTGAGTTGGGCTGCACCCATCCTTCTGAAGGGACGTAAAATGGGGTTCCCATGTTCTAGGTGGTTAAAGGGGAAGTACTAACAACCCCTCCCTGTAAAAATATATAAAATATACCCTGCAACAGAAACAGCAAGGAAACTTGCTGCCCTATGTGCCACCAGGCACTACAAGAGTCTGAACGAAGGAAAGAACCATTTTACTATAAGGCTTCTATTACGACTTACCGTTAGCCTCTGCTGAGAAGACATGTATCTGATGGCAGCGTGCGTGTCGTGGTCCTTGTTGCGGAACTGGGCGTGACATCCGGCCAGCTGGGTGTGCGTGCCGTCTATGTCGTGGTCGTATGTCAGGGAACCGTTGTTCACCATCGCAGAGACATACGGGTGCTGATGCTGTTATGGGATACAAGAAACTCATTACACTTTAAATACAACATTTCATAATTCAGGCACTTTTACATGGCTCAGACCAGCCATTCTGGAAAAAGTTATTGTTCGTATCTTTAACAGGGATCGAAATACTATAAAAGGGGACATGTTCACAGGGATTTAATTTCGCGGTAGTGAGAAAATGGAGTGTTCACCATTAAAACAGGTAGTATAAAACGGGGAACAAAAACGTTCATGGTGGTCCTAAGTTTGCGTTGAAGAGGTCACCGCATATATATATATATATATGTATATAAAACCACTGCAAACATTTTCTCTTTTAGTTTTACAGTACTGGGTGCATCATGCACTTTTGTGGACTCAAAATTGGAGCTGTTCCCCTAATTTTTGAATAGTCTGGTGCAAATATATATTACCTAATTTTTTTACATACAAATCACGTAAGGGTACCATCGTTGTTGTACATGTAGTATACCGCATACTGTTGACATTAGTGTCAGAAAACTTTTTATAAAACACTTTGTTGTATTACTTACATTGCGCATTTCATTTTTTCTCTATGCACCTCAGTGTTCTCGCCAGCCTGAAATTTTTACCCGTCATTTCAATTTTGTTTGAGGGAAGAACACATCGAGTGCTGAAGGCGCGAGGCGTCGTGCAAAAGGCGCGCCAATCCTACGGGGGTCCTGGGATTTCCTGGGATTGTCTCCTCTAGAAAATTTTGAAATCTTGAACCTCTGAAATTTCCTGCATTTTGAGGGGCAAATATTCTTGGTAGACTAAGCTTAGTTTAATGACATCTCTTTTGGTGAAAAATTACACAAGGGTTTCAGGCTTAATTTTTGGGGGAGGCATGCCGTCATCGCGGTTAGATCGAATGTTCACACACAAGCTACACTTCTATGTTGTATACAATCGGCAGAGAAAAAAAAATTTGCATAACAAAAATTTATTACGTATCTACGTCCTATAGAAAATTCACACAGAATAAGTCGGCAAAAAAAACACATAATTTTTCCAAACTTGTCCCCTATGCGCCCTGTAATTACTAAACATTATGAGGAATTTGACACCCTACTTTGAGAAAGAACGCCATAAAGACGTCCTACTTTTTCTCCCATGTTTTCCTAGGTAACTTCACTGAATTTGTTCAAAAGGTGTTGATTCAAACCTTCCAACAGCCGCTTCGTCGTGTGATCCTTGCGATCCCCGCCATTTCTGATAAAATATTGAAAATTCACGCTTAGCGCTGTTATTGGTGGAATAAAATATCTGATGTTTCTTTACCATTTTCCGCGGGAAGAAAGCGCATGTAACTCAGCCGGCTTGAAAATTTATGTTTACACAGATTACAGAAAGGCTGATAGCTATAGGAGTATTTCTGAATTTTTAGGCTAAGCTTTGATGACAATAACTGACGGTGAATTGAGAGGGACAAAACAGAAAAAAACGTCAGCCCGATGCGACCGGCCAAAACTGTAGTGGGGAGTGAGGCGCATGAAGCCGAGTATTCGGCGGCCACCAACTATTAACTAGCAACCACCACGGCGCTCTTTCTGTCTGGCTGGAGTTGTCGCTGGCGGGCATTACAACTGATCTTGATCGGCCTCGTCGCAAACTTTTGCTGATCTTCTGAAGATTTTGCAAAATTTTAAGCTCTGTCTGTATATCTTTATACGCCGATTTTTGTCCATAAAAAAATGACGGGTTGGGCAAAATTTTTGTCCGTCATGAGCAGAAAAATTCCGTCAATTGACAGAGGACGGGCGCTGGCTAGAACACTGATGCACGTACATCTCAAGGTTAGGTGCAACTGTGCACCTATTCCAAAAACTGAATTTCGAGCCCTGCACTAAAGTATTATGGGTTACCAATTGTTGCACAACACACATTGAAACAAGTTCAATCATCATCACTTACGAAAACTACATTTATACACGGGATGTCCCTGTAGCTCATGATCAACTGGTAGCAGCCTCACAGTTGAGCTCTTGATTTCAATAAGTTGCTAACTGGGAGACCCTGGTTCAATCAGAAGGGATGTTAAATAGGGGTTCTGTGCCTTGAGCATGTTAAAGGGGAAGGGCTAGCAACACCTTCCTGTAGAAATATTCCCTGCTACTGAAACAGCAAGGAAACTTGCTGCCCTATTTACAGCTTGGCAGTAGAAGGGTCTGAACGAATGATCAAACAAACATTTATACAGACTACTTACATTGTGAGGCCCATTGTGGTTGCTGTAGGTATCAAAGAAGATGGCCAGACCAACAAAATTGTCTTTATTCCCAAACACTGGCCCTGGAAAATAAGGAAATCCACAATTCATATATGACAGGCTACCATTTTTAAAGATAAAATACGATGTCTTGAAAAAAAAAGGTATTATGCTATACAAGAAACAGCATTAATAGACTATCTGTTTTGAAAAAAAGCTTCAAACTAATGGCTTGAGATAGATAGATATTCCTCGTAACATTGCAAACTCAGCAGGCGGTAAGTTAGAAAGGCCTGGGAGAATTAATGTTGCGTTTCCTTGGAAAAATTAGAGTTAGCAGATACTGAGATAGGGATGGTTTTTTCATTGCGGCTGAAGTGATCCAACAAATATAGTTTAACAATGGATTATCAGGATACTAATATTTCTAACATACTACATGTGTATCTTAATTATATACATTGTGTAAGCATATCATACTGAACAAAGAATTACAATGTTTCCTACACATTCTTACACCAACTGTCCAAAGCCTTAATCTGCTAACAGACTGTGCAATACAGGAAGTCTGTAAGAAAATTTGCAAGTGTACTTGGAGTTGGAGTTCTGTTTTTTTAATTTTCTCACAAAGATGTCAGATTTAAAATTCTACGTCCTAACCAGTGGTCAGACCCAAAGGCTAGGGTCCGCAGGTTTTTGCTTGCGTCAGTCACTAGAAACACAACATTTTTGCGATATTGACATCCAACAACCTTTGACCCATTGCTGACATTGCACATGAACAAAAGTCATGTGTTAGGAGCGATAGGGTCAAAAAGCTAGGGAAGACTGGGAGAACCAGTTGCCAATTCCGGTGAGTACTTTTGTTGAGTTTGAGAGCAGTTGAATTCTATGTAAGGCCACAGCAAGTAAATTTTATGGATGACATCAGCGCCCGCATTGGTTCTCGCCTGATTTTGAAATAAAAAACAAGACATTTTTTTGCCCTTTGGCAATGAGCAATATACCGAAAATGGGGCAATATGTTGCAAATGTCCGCTACTTCCATCGCAAAAACATTCTTGATGCTGTGAAAAGGCATTTGCACATGTAGGAATAGTGAAACATCTGTACTAAAGTGCATACAATTAATATTATTGTGTATGCAAGCTGTAATAAGATTGCTCCTTGTCACCAACTTACAGGAAGACACAGAGCAGCCCTCATGCCAAACTTGTAATTGGAATTAGTCTGTTATTGTTGTGCCATTAGTATCAACAACGTCTAATTATATTCCCCTTCCAGTGGGAAGGGGGATATACTGTTTTTGCTTGCCTGTTCTTCTTCTTCTTTCTTCTGCCAAAAACCAAGTAGATGTGCGGTAGTGGCTCTACTAATGGTATTGCAGAAAGTTATATGTAACTTATGTTACATGGTACGGATGTTATATTTGAGAAGTAGGTACCTATAGGAAAGGTGAATAAACCTGACAATAATTATGCTAATGTAGACCTAATTTGCATAATCTATGCATAAACTTGTTTTTCCCTTACCGTAAAAGCTGCGGATGTCATCTTTGAGATGTGGGTACCTTTAGGAAAGGTGAACACACCTGGACATAAATTATGCTAATGAGGACCTCATCTGCATAGTTTATGCAGAAACTTGTATTTCCCTTACCGTAAAAGCTGCAGATGTCATATTTGAGATGTAGGTACCTTTAGGAAAGGTGAACACACCTGGCCATGAATTATGCTAATGAGGACCTCATTTGCATAATTTATGCATAAACTTGTATTTTCCTTACCGTAAAAGCTGCAGATGTCATATTTGAGATGTAGGTATATTTAGGAAAGGTGAATGCAACTGGACATAAATTATGCTAATGATGACCTCATTTGCATAATTCATGCAAAAACCTGTATTTCCCTCATCGTAAAAGCTGCAGATGTCATATTTGAGATGTAGGTACCTTTAGGAAAGGTTAACACACCTAGCCATAAATTATGCTAATGAGGACCTCATTTGCATAATTTATGCATAAACTTGTATTTCCTTTACGGTAAAAGCTGCGTATGTCATCTTGAAGACGTAGGTACCTTTAGGAAATGTGAAAGCACCTGGACATTAATTATGCTAATAAGGACCTCATTTGCATAAATTATGCAGGGACTTGTATTTCCCTTACCGTAAAGCTTCAGGCGTCATATTTGAGATGTAGGTACTTTAAGGAAAGGTGAACACACCTGGCCATGAATTATGCTAATGAGGACCTCATTTGCATAATGTTTACATATACTCGTATTTTCCTTACCGTAAAAGCTATGGATGTCATATCTGGGATGCAGGTACCATTTGGAAAGGTCAGAAAACCTGGTCATAAATTATGCTAATGGGGTCTCGTTTGCATAATTTATGCATAAACTTGAATTTTCCTTACCGTAAAAGCTACGGATGTCATGTTTGACTTGTAGATACCTTTAGAAAAGGTGAATACACCTGGCCATAAATTATGCTTATGCCAGGCATCACAGTCCGCCATTAGTTGGTCTAGATCTTCAGACCTCACCCCTACATCCCCAGCAAGTTGGTCTATGTAGGTCCGTCGGGGTCGCCCGACAAAGGAGTGCCCATGAGTTGGTGCCCAGAGCAGGAGTTCGCTCTGACACACCTGACCATAAATTATGCTAATGCAGACCTTGTTTGCATAATTTATGCAGAAACTTCATAATACCCTTACAGTCAATGCTAAGGATGTCATATTTGAGTTGTAGGTAATGAGAGGGGAATATCCTGCATTTTCCCGAAAATGTTGCCATTCTAGTCCAATTTTTTTTTTCTTGAATGAAGTGAACTACATGTACTAACAAATCCGATAACAGGGTCAGATGAAGTAACTGATGCCATGCGGTTGGAGTAGACCATTGTCTAGCTGTCTGTCTGTTGAAGACAGAATAAAAAAACGAGAGATTTCTGAGTCACAGCAATTCAGTCAGACAGTCAGGACAGCAATACCAGCGAGAATTTCAGTTGAGACTACTGCGAGTTGAGACAAAGTGAGCAGAGCCAGCATTATGTAGTCACAGTCAGTCTGCCTCATGACTCAGGAGACTCCCTTGCCCAGTGTACGGGAAACCTTGTCTCTACGTTCTTGATGTGCTATACAAACCCGGATCTAACTTTACATTGATTTTAATGTTGACATCAGCGTTAATGTTTTATTGAATACAGGGATAAAAGACTTGCCGGTTATAATACCATGTTTTATCGCTTCAATTCTTCTTAAGTGCTTTATGGTATTCAAGTTTGAAAATGTGGATCTCTCTTTTTTTTGCCCGCCTTTTTTTTTCTGCCCACGCGCACTAAATTTGGAGTCTGCAGAGGATATCATCCATAAAATTTACTTGCTGTGGCCTAATGAAAACACAACACTTTTTCCCTAGGCCTACGAATATTAAGGTAGGAACTGTCTCACCTAGCTGCATCCTGTCTTTGACGTACCAGACAGCAAACCCGTCCCCAAATAGACTGCTGCCCAGGCCATGGACCTTGAAGTGGACGTGCATCTCCCAGTCGCGTACAAAACATGGCTGTGGGAAAATTAAAGTTTAAGTCAAAACTTATGGACGTCAGAGTTTCAAATGAGGGTAAGACAAGTGACAAGTTACTGCAAATATGCGTATCCAATGTATTATTACTGTACTACAAAATTGTTCCAACCGCAAATTAGATTCATACAAACGAGAAAACCTCCCTTTCCCTCCGACCATGAAGTAAAACCATTGCGAAAGTTAATGAATCTATAGTAGCTGGACACATCATTCAATATTCAATTCCCTCTTATACATGGCAGCTAAAACAGGTATCTCACTGTACTGCGCTAAATTGTGTTAGGAAATTGCATCAACGGTGCAAATTTCTGCCAATTCTCCCTTTCGGTCACTCTGACATGCAAGCCTCGGTAAAATATGTGACCTCTATAAACAAAATGGCCAAGTTTCAGCTCCAATCGTATACTACAGATAACTTAATTTGAAGTCACAGTGTTATCACTGAATTAAAACCAATGTACAGTGATTAAGATTCATCAAAAAGAGATTTGCACCTATCTTTTTGCCAATTGCAAATTTTTTTGGAAATCTCAAAAATAATTGGCAATTTCAGTCGACATAATGGCGCCACATTTAGTCCTGTGGGCTTCAGTCTCAGTCCGAAGCCTTACCACTTGGTTCCAGAGTGACCCCCGTCTGCTCTGGTGGTCTGGGGTTAACCGCACGTACTTGTCTGTAACCATGGTGCTGCCGCCAAAGTCCCACAGGGGGATGGCCATACTGCCGGTACCTGGAACAGCCACAAGCACTGTTACTATTACTAGATTTGCATCCTCCCACCTCACAATGATTAGTCTACATGTACATTGTACAATGGGCTGATATGCAACATCCTCTTGGGCTCCTTTAGCCAAATTGAAAACAAATCGATTTGCCATGGCCAGTTAGGTCACTAGTCCCAAGAAACTACACAAAACAAGCTTTCCTTTGACGTTGGCTCTGATGGTCTGCAAATGACCACCTCTTCAATGCGACCACCTGGCCATGGCGACTGCTTTTTCTCGGTCACGAAAATTTTCCCCATAGGCACAAGCATTAGCTGCCTACCCAAGGCGACCACCTGTCCAATCCGACCGCCACGAATTGGGACCGAACAGAGCCTTATACCTGACCATGGCGCCCGCCTTATTTCCAAGCGTGTGGTGACATCGGATCATTTTGCTGTCGGATTTTGCGGAAACGTTTTAAGACCTTGAAAAATAAAATAAAATCAAAATCAAATCAAAAATATATGAAATAGCGTTGATTCCTCTCACGTTCCCACTATAAACATTGTAAATATTAGTACAAATGTTTGTGAATACTTTAATATCGATGTTGTTGTGCCCATCGTAATCTTATAGTTTACCGCAAACTTGGTTCGGTTAAAACTCAATTTTCCAAACGATTACGTAGTGCATTGCATCGAAAAGTCAGATTTCACAGAAATTACTATCTATTTCTTGTATTTTCAACAAAAATGTGTCTGTGTCTTACTAAATTCTGCCGAAAAATGACTTTGCGGCGGGCAAAACATCGGGCGAGACATGGTGTTCCTTGGTCCCCGACGCCATCTTGGTTTTCGCGGCCCAGATTTGGCGTACCGCTGACCTTTCTAAAACACAACACTTTCGTATATGAACATTTAGAATACTTTCGTTATTGATGAAAATTATTATTCTTATTTTCGTTTAATTTCCATGAATCTCACAAACCTTTATGTCCTTTATTGGACGCTGTGCGTTCTGCTGCTTTCGATGCAGTCGCACAGAGCTTGGCGGTGTGGTGCGGCGCGACGAAATCATAATCTCCAATCTATGGGTTGCGAAGACCGTATCCAACTGGCAGAAAGAAGTCGCTTTTGCAACCCAAGGCTATAAAAGCTCCTTCTTCCAGTTGGATACGGTCTTTGCAATCCGTTGGGTCTGCTTGGAGACTAACAAAATCACACAGTTCCGTTTTCATATTCAGTTGTCAGATCGAAAACGTTTTCAAGTTTTTGCCCCTTTTATCCAGCGGTCGGCGCCCCAAAAAAGGCTGGGGTTAGCAGGTGTTTTCTAGAGATTTGTCTTAGGCCTTAAAACTTTGATTGTATGTGCGTGTGTGTGTGTACTACTTAACGTAACGTGTGAATGCGGGAGGGCGCGGCGAGATCATCGAGGCAAACATCGTTTTGTAGTCAAAATTATGACAAAAATTTGTACACGATGTAACGGTATACAAATATCACAATGATAACGGAAAATGTAATTTTTGTAGGATCTTTCTGTCAATGAGAGTTGAACCTGGTGGGGGTCATGCTGTCTAAAATCACATAATTTTCCATCCATCTACGTATACTGTATTTGAAAACCTCGACCTGGAAACATGGAGTGGAATCCTCTTCATGGCGACCACCTGTCCATCGCGACCGTTTTTGCTCGGTCCCCCGGGTGGTCGCCTTGGGCAGGTTTGACTGTATCTGGTAACAAATTGACTTTCCGTGCCCCGTAGCTGCCGACAAAACAATTTTTGCCTTCTGTAGTAAGTTAAAATGTTTTCAAACTGATTGTGACCGTTGACCGTTAGGAAATGGCCGGGTCAGTGAATACAGGGGCGTGACAACTCACTGCCGGGTGGCGCGTGCGGTTTATTGGCACAGTGTAATGGCAGTCCACGGGGCGTACGCAGCAGTTCACAAGTCCATGTCAATAGCCCCTAAGCGTTTTTTAATTTCCCTTTGCTGAGCCCAACTGAAAGCAGACTTGCTGGGAAAGGTGGTCGTCCCTCGACGACATAACTCCCTCGGCGGCATTAGAGAACCTTGGCCCATGTAAGAAATCGCGTCACCTCCCCTCCCCTCCCCCAAATATATACCCCCCCCCCCGTTCCAGGAAGTCTGCAAAGGAGGCTACTGCTGACCTTGGTTGGATAGAGGTCATTGACTTGAATTTGTGACAAGGACTTTTAAAATTCAAGGTTTTGAATCTTTGAGCTACATCTGAGGCTACACCCTTGCAGAGGTCTAAGTTTCAACTTCCATTCCTACACAAGTTGTGATGTGCTATATTTAGGCATTACACACCAGTTTTATATGTAGTAAGAACAGCTGTGCAAGACTTCCGGATTTACGTCCCAATCCAGAGGACGTCCCTTAAAGTTAACCAAAGGTACCTATCATTTTCACCCCAGTTGAGTGAGGAAATGGGTGTGAAGAGCCTTTCCCAAGGGAAGGACATTGGGGCCTGCTTGGGATTCAAACCCAGAACCTTTACTTAGATTATAAAATTCCTAACCATAACACTACCTTGCCAGTCCTTTTCCAAAATACATATTCAAAATGATTTATGACATAAAAATAGAGACAATGGATGTTTAGAAAATGCAAAAAATTAACTGACTTTGTAGAGTTCAAAACAATTGTAATCAAATTCAATATTATCGAGATGACTGCCCGGGTTTGCGCCCGGACCTGGACACGACTGGAAAAGAGTCACATTGTCCTTTCAAAGGGGGTAATTAGGGTGATAGGCATTATGGTTAGCTAGGAAACTAATGGCTAATATTTTACCAAACTGCGATTTTGAAGGTAACAAAAAGGTACCAGTATTTCTACCAGCGGCATAGAAAACATTGAACATCCCCATACATAAACATAACTCGGTAGGTTGCATCTTTGCATATTCAGGGTTCTGCACAAATTGGTCTGGGAAATAACATTTCTTTTCCTGCAGAAATGACCACAAATAATAATTTTCACACCATGATACCACAATTTCTTATTGCATGCTCTTCTTTTTCCCCTCCAAAATTGCTGGAGGAACCTCGGCCATTTATGCCTACTAGAACGTACCAAGGTGAACGTACCATGAGCTTTGCTTATATTTGTTTGTGTGTTTGTATTGTATACCCGGTAAACCGCCTCATGGCGTAACACACCAGGTTTGTACTGAACACCTACAAGCTGCATATCTGGACAGATTTATTTGATCCACTCACACCAAGATGATCATGGACCCCTACTCTTTTCAATAAATGTGTGGTGGGTTCTTTAACATGCTCCTCAAACACGGGGGACCTAAATTATAAACGTTATCACACAAAGGAAGGGAAAATTTCCTAGCTAGGTACTCATTTTCACCTGAAATCCTAAAAAGTGCATTTTCCAAGGGCATAACGTCGGGGCATGTCAGGGATTCAAACTCAGAACTCTTAACAAAAGTTAAACGCATTTCATTCAACTTAACAGGTAGAGAGACTTGGTTTAATTTGAGGTGTGCACCTAAGATATAAACGTTATCACACAAAGGATGGAAAAATTTCGTAAGTAATTTGTCCATAATTTCGACTTTTTTGTGTTTCATGAAATACATTGGGTCTTATCCACACTCTTTTTTTGTTGAATTATTATCATTATATATTTTTGTAACATCTTACATATTGTCCTGACCACATACCTACCACACACTCAGCCTCAGGTGTACGCAAATTAGGAAGTACCAGTCACGTTTTGTTCGGGAACGTTCCATAATTTGTTGTTTCTTACTGCACTACCATTAAATCCGTCCGTAAAGACGTAACGTTACCTGTGTATGGCTTCATGAGGGAGTGTTCCCTCTTCATGTAGTCGCCGGGGCTCATGGTCTGCGCCTGGACGGCTAGGACGGCAAAGAACGCCGACAACAAACACGAACACCTCGTGAGCAACGCCATCACCGCCATCTTGAAAACTGTAAAGTCTCGCGTAGTATTGCGAGCTTACACGAGAGTCACCTGCAAAAGAAATAACGTCAACGTTACCGTAAAAGGGAAAATGTTCGGGCGGGGATTTAATTAATTTCGCGGTAGGGACAAAATGGTGTGTTGACAGTGGCTTTAAGTTCGCGGTTGAAATAAGGGGGCAGGCGGACAAAAAAATCGCGGTGGCTTTAAAAAGGTCACCACGAAAACAGCGAACGCAAAACCACGTACCGCGAATATTTCCCCTTTTACAGTATTGAGTCGTAACCCCAATCAAGGAGGTTAAAATAGGAAGGAGCTTCCTATTTTAACCTCAAACTTGGGACACCTAGCGGCTATTAAAGGCAAAGTAGATATGTAATGTAATTATTATCTCCATTATCTCCATGAAAAATGGAGATATAGTTTTGGGTGTGTCTGTTTGTCTGTTTGTTTGTTTGTTTGTCTGTGTTTCCGCACCACTCCAGTCAGCATAACTCAAGAGCCTCTTGATGGATTACAATGATATTTGGTATGTGGGCGGGTGTGGTGAAGCCGAAATTCAAGGTCGATTTTGGACCCCCTGGTACGTGACCTTGGTACTGCAGCAGAACTTTTTTGTATCTTTTGACCTGGACGTGCTGAGGTCTTGATATTTGGGTGGTAGATAGCTTGTGATGTAATAAAGAAGTGGTGTAGGTTTGGGCCCCCTAGCAGCTTCCTCTGGAATTGCAGGGGCGTTTTTGTGAAAATCTTCTAAGGAGAATGACTGAACAAAGGAACAACGGATTTCCATGGTATTTAGTATGCAGGTAGCTTAGATAGAGATATACACAATGAAGTGCAAATTATGCTCATTGGGACTTAATTTGCATAGCTAATGAGGAAAATCTATATTTGCAGTGTTTTCCATTATTAGACTCAAATACATGTAACGTATGTAGTTTATGGAAAGTGGATCATCAACAGATACCGATTATGCAAATAGATTCCTTAATTTGCATAATTAATACAAAACACCATAACTCATCTAATTAAAAAAATTATAGGACTGTCAATATGATACTTAGTATGTAGGTAGCTAAGACAGAGATATACATAAGGTCTCGGACCGGAGTTATTTTGCGATTTCGTATGTAGGCCGACACCCTCAGGTCGACGGGCTACAATTCCACCGAGAAAAGTAGGACGGAAAATGTAATCACATGGTCGAAAAGCGGTTTTTTGCTGTTTTCCGATGTATTTATCGGTATTGTCCGTTGTCCCTTTATTTTGGGTAGAAACCATAGTAAAATGTAAATTTGGCATCCGAAAATTATCATTTTTTTACACTTTTTTGATCGAACCTGCTCGGAAAAAACGAGTTTTCCTGGGGTCACGGCATATATGCTGAGAAAGCTTAGTAAATGGTGTCTCTGAAAAATGAAAAAAATAAAAAAGTCATGTGATAACTTTTTCGCAATCTCCGATGACGCAAATTCGGTGAAAATGCATTAAAAACGATGCTATTTGGGTCATCGGGCGAGAAAACCGCATCACCGTTCCCGCGGACTAATACAAAAAAGGCTTCGATAGCGAACCAACTGCACCGCGCCCAAAAATACTACAACTCACGGGCTTTCCAGAAGATTCAAAATATTCATACACAGCTAAAACCATCACCAAGCAATCTCGGGCAGAAATCAGGGTGACGACCACGCACTTCCGGCAGATTACCGGGTCATGACCCAACCCCCGGTCACAATTGAACTCCGACCCGGAACCATAATGAAGTGCAAATTATGCTAATTGTGACTTAATTTGCATAGCTAATGAGGAAAATCTACATTTGCAGTTTTCCATTATCAGACTCAAATACATGTAACATATGTAGTTTATGGAAAGTGGAGCATCAACAGATACCAATTATGCAAATAAATTCCTAATTTGCATAATTAATGCAAAAACACCATAATTCATCTAATTGGAAAATTATAGGACTGTCAATATTGCAACATGTGTAAGTTAGATAAAGGTGTTTTTGACCAAGCATATATTATGCAATTGTGAAAGTCATTTGCATGAATAGAATTGTTCATGGAGATATGAGGTCGTGGAACTCTTGTTTTCATAAGTATCTTAAGAAATGATACAACATCAAATTTTTCCTTTCACGATTCTGAAAATAGTCGTTTGAGTAGGAAAAGTTACACTAAAAGTACACGAAAATCTATTGAAACTTGATTACGCACGGTCAAAATTTGACAATATATAACCGTTTAATAGCAGACTGAAATTGAAGTTATTTTTCACGAACGTTTCCTTTCTGCTTACTTAAAACAAGCAAGTTGCTTAAAATCTTCCCGAGAAATTAAAGGGCGACTTAGATGTGTGTCAAGCTATCAAAAGTTAGGGTATTGCGGACAGTGTCGATGTCTGCCTATATAATGATTCTGCCACACGAATATCTGCTTGGAGATTATTGATTGTTTTCATAACATTAGATATTTCTGTTTTTTGCCTGCTGATACACATGGTATAGATCGTGCAAGGGCGACGTAGAATCATTTCCACAGCAAAATTTCTTTTGAAACTGACATACTCATATATCATTCATCAAAATTTGACAATGACCAGTGGGAAGAAGTGTTGGAAGTACAGGGAACACAGAACAAAACTACAGCGCTAGCCTTCTACAGAACGTTGAATCAAGCAATTGAAACACACTTTCCTAACAAAGTCATCAGAACCTACACCCAGGACAAACCGTGGATGTCCCAGAAGATCAAATATGCAATCAAGGCTCGTCAACGAGCATTCAATGCAACAAAACTGGGTTGAATGGCGCTCACTCCGCAATAAAGTCCAGTACGCGATCAAGAGGGCAAGAAAACAATTCTACAACACAAGAATCAAAAAGTTAAAAACGGAAAACCCAAGCGCATGGTTCAGCGAGCTCAAGGTCCTAACCGGCACCCAACGCAAGGACATGACGGTCCCAGTTGAAGGTGTTAACCCGGAAAACAACGATGAAATCGCAAACATCATCAATTGCAAGTTCTCGAATGTTACCACATCATTACCCCCCCCTGGACTTGTCCGAGCTACCGGTATTCCTTCCTTCACGACCTCCCCCCACAGTGCAGCCTTGGGAAATGTATGAGGAACTGAAGAAGGTGAAAACGTCTAAGTCTCCGGGTCCAGACGGTATCGGCGGCAGGTTGCTAAGGGAGTTTGCCTGCGAAAAAGCTACACCTCTCTCTGACATCTTTAACAGCTCCCTGCGTGAAGGAATAGTACCACAGCAGTGGAAAGAGGCGATCGTAGTTCCTCTGCCGAAGACTCGTCCACCGTGTCTTGACCAGCTCCGGCCGGTGTCCTTAACCTCCCTCGTCGCTAAGGTGTGTGAGGGGTTTATTGCCTCCTGGGTTCTTCAGGACATTAAACACACAATATCGCCAAGTCAATTTGGATGCCTGAAGGGTCGGTCGACCACTCATTGCCTGGTAAGCCTGGCAAATCAGCTCTACAAGTCCGCTGATAAGCGGGGGACATGCAGCACCTGGATTTTAACCGACTTCAGTAAGGCGTTCGACTTAGTCGATCACACAGTCGCGATAAAGCACTTATTGGAGCAGGGTGTCCGACCAGAAATCATCCCGTGGATTTCTAACTTCCACGAAGGCAGGAGTCAGAGGACTAGATACAGAGGGGCGTTGTCCCATACAAAACATCTTACCTGTGGTTTGGCGCAGGGCACCAAGCTCGGACCCATTGTGTTTATCGTTCACGTCAGCAAACTACCGGACATTGTACGTTCCCCGTCGTTGGCCTTTGTTGATGATCTGAACTTAATGGAATCCAGGCTTGTATCTGAACCATCTAGAGTTCAGGACGATCTCGATAGTCTGTCCCGCTGGACCATCGACAAGAAGATGAAACTTAACCCTGACAAGTGCAAAACTATGCAGGTCTGTTTCTCCCGCAACCCTCCCCCGCCACCTACACTTAACATGCATTGACGGCCACCAGTTAGCAGTGGTCAGTGTGGCCAAGTGTCTCGGAGTAACATTCCAGGCCGACTTGAAGTGGAACACTCATGTCACGGAAACAACCAAGAAGGGGAACCAAAGACTATACTTGCTTTGTCGTCTGCGCCAATTCAATTTGCCCACCGAAGATCTTCTTATTGTATATACTTGTTTTTGTGCGCCCTGTGCTTGAATATGCCGCCCCATTATGGCATCCGGGGTTAACAACAACGCAAAGAAAGAAGATCGAAAGCATACAAAGAGCCACCAGAATCATCATTGGCAAGGAGTTCACTAGCTACAAGACAGCTCTGGAGGTGTTACAGCTACAGACACTTGAAAAACGCAGAGTTGCTCTTTGTAGAAAGTTTGCAAAGAACATTTATACGTCTACCATCTACCAACACTGGCTGCCACAATTACAAACCAGGGGGGAGATCAGCGGGAGGACAACGAGACAACAAGCAAAACTTGACCGATTGCCAGCGCGCACTGAAAGATACAACAAAAGCACACTACCGTGCCTTACCCACCTCTTAAACAATCCCATATAGTTGGTCTAACAAACAATTTTATTAGGGTAAAGGTAAATGGTTTTATTGTCATTGTTTGTAACATGTTTTTCACATAATTCAGCCGACATAAGGCTACGAAGTGAATGGCAGTGTACGATTTTATTGTATGGTATTGTATTGTATTGTATTGTGAGTGAATTGAAATGAATAAACCAATGATAAAAATTCAAAATCCAGCCGTATTCTAATTCTGACAACCGATGCTCTCTGGTGTCCAACTATACAGTAAAAGTCGCCTAAGTTAGACCATCATTCGTTTTGATAGCTTTGAGGTTTGAAAAGGCCACTATTTTATTTTCAATCAAAAAGATCCGTACGTCTATGTTGTAACTCTCCGTCGCGAAGAGCTAAAAGTAGGAGAAGTAACAAACATATGAAGTTCTCATCTCAATAATGATAATGATCTTTATTGCATATCTATGTCCAGCATGGGCTAAATGCAGTGAGTTAGATAACTAAAGTAAAAGAGTAGAACTATTATGCTACATGTATATTCCATCTTTATGTACAAAGTCTCTTCCATCTTCTGTAGACAAATTACATAGTTTTTTGCTACATCGTAGTTTTTAGGTAACATATATCATACCTGGAACATTTCGTCCTTCATTAAACGTCCATATTTCTGGTCTATATACAGTACTAGTAGTTGAAGGGTACATTCTAAAACAAAACGTACATGTACGTACTTCATCTTCCACATCAATCGGATTATTGTTGATATGCACATGTAATGATTTACCCCCCATATCTAAAGTCATACGTTTTGCTGGTCATTCCTGGAGGAGTAAAGAAGAGATCGTAAGGGACGTCCTCCTGTGGGAACCAAAACATGGACATGCAAGTGTAGGCAGACCTCACACGACATACATACAGCAGCTCTGTGAGGATGCAGGATGCACACCAGAAGAACTGCCAAGAGCAATGGAGGACAGGGAGGACTGGAGGAGGAGTGTGTTGCCCATCCGTGACACTCTCATGACAAGATGATGATGATGATATCACAAGATCAAAGCTCATGATCAGCTTTAGGGTCACAGACTGTGCGTTTGCATAGAACATATGTTGATCATATCTCGGAATTGGGACTTGGCCTAGGCCCGGGCCCGTCAACGTGATAACTTTTACAAGTCTAACATTAAAGAGGGTCTGCATGGGGGTCCTGGCAAGATTTAACGATAGGTTCCTTACAGCTAGGGTCCTTACAGTTATCATTATTGTAGATTTATGTGGTCCGAGCAACGCCTGCGGGCAACGCTTAACGGTACACGTAAGTGGACCGGTAACGCTGTGTTAAGTGTTAAAATGTTGAATTACAGACTGAGGACCGGCACAACGGTTGACGGTAACTTCCTGAGCTCTGCCTCTCGGAAAAAGACATGTACACCCTCATTAATTAATTCACTATATTAGACACTGTAAAATGTTCGAGTGGGATAGAGAATATGAAGTGTTGCGCGCTAGTGTTGCGCGCTAGTTTTTTAAGTTCGCGATTGAAACTGGCATGCAGGGTTTATTGTAAGGTTAAACCTTATTGAAAGGTGAAAAGGTGAATAAACGCGAACATAAAACCATCGATCGCTAACATTTCTCCTTACTATGCTGAAATTTATTACGAAGTGTCGCATGCATTAACGACCATACATATCAGTCGTTGGACTCCACACTGATTGATCGTTGACCACATTACCAGCGGCGAACAGCCTTGGCCTTTTCAGTGACGTCATCTTAGACCATACTGATTTGATTCTATGGATGACATCTGGGCACTGCAAAACTGATGCGCGCATGGGAAAAATAAATTTTGGAACAAAAAAAGTTGCCTTCATTATGAAATTTGCGTGGTCAGGAAGGTTTTACAACTGAATGAACTTACAGACCACAGTATGCCAAACATTAGATGCGTTAATTTTGCTCTTTCACAATTTCTTGCAATGGAAGACTTTGGAAAACTTCGCTATCAGGGCTCGAAATACATGTTGTGCAATCCAAGGAGCAAGTTTACGACAAAATCAGAACATTTTATGATTGGAAAAGAGGCATAGTATGACAAAATTGTCTGTTTTCCTATCTTTTTTTTCAATTTATGGCATATATCTTTTGCAGTTTCTTTGTGCGATTTACACTTTGGTAGCAAAGTACCTTTACCGAGAAGGTTATGTTTTGCACAGCGTTCGTGCGTGTGTGTCACTGTGTACACGATAATTCAGCGCAACTAAAGTGTCCCACGGGTTGTCCATGCTATTCTCACCGAATACCTCATTTAAACATGGTGATTAGGCAATTCAATATTGTAATGAACTAAGTGCGAGCCTACGCCAAAAATAGTTACTCAAGCAACTGGATAAAATTTTGAAACAGTCTACGAGAAATGAGTCAAAATTTGGCACAAATGTAAAGAAACATCTCTTCTAGAGACTGAAGTATCACAATGTGTTTTTCACATTTTTACCAGCGACTGAGTTGACTTGAAGTTGACCACACCCTTGGAAGCTTGTCGGAGGCAAACAGCAGTAAAAGGGAAGTTCAATTAGCAGAAAAGTATGACCCACTTACAATTATTGTAGGAGACTGAAACTGCCTATGTATCAAACTGCATATTTGTATAAGCCACATACTTATTTTCATCTCTGAACTCCAATCAGTTTTTATATTCCCCTTCCAGTGGGAAGGGGGATATACTGTTTTTGCTTGCCTGTTCTTCTTCTTCTTCTTTCTTCTGCCAGAAACCAAGTAGATGTGCGGTAGTGGCTCTACTAATGGTATTGCAGAAAGTTATATGTAACTTATGTTACATGGTACGGATGTTATATTTGAGAAGTAGGTACCTATAGGAAAGGTGAATAAACCTGACAATAATTATGCTAATGTGGACCTAATTTGCATAATCTATGCATAAACTTGTTTTTCCCTTACCGTAAAAGCTGCGGATGTCATCTTTGAGATGTGGGTACCTTTAGGAAAGGTGAACACACCTGGATATAAATTATGCTAATGAGGACCTCATCTGCATAGTTTATGCAGAAACTTGTATTTCCCTTACCGTAAAAGCTGCAGATGTCATATTTGAGATGTAGGTACCTTTAGGAAAGGTGAACACACCTGGCCATGAATTATGCTAATGAGGACCTCATTTGCATAATTTATGCATAAACTTGTATTTTCCTTACCGTAAAAGCTGCAGATGTCATATTTGAGATGTAGGTATATTTAGGAAAGGTGAATGCACCTGGACATAAATTATGCTAATGATGACCTCATTTGCATAATTCATGCAAAAACCTGTATTTCCCTCATCGTAAAAGCTGCAGATGTCATATTTGAGATGTAGGCACCTTTAGGAAAGGTTAACACACCTAGCCATAAATTATGCTAATGAGGACCTCATTTGCATAATTTATGCATAAACTTGTATTTCCCTTACGGTAAAAGCTGCGGATGTCATCTTGAAGACGTAGGTACCTTTAGGAAATGTGAAAGCACCTGGACATCAAGTATGCTAATGAGGACCTCATCTGCATAAATTATGCAGGAACTTGTATTTCCCTTACCGTAAAAGCTTCAGGCGTCATATTTGAGATGTAGGTACTTTTAGGAAAGGTGAACACACCTGGCCATGACTTATGCTAATGAGGACCTCATTTGCATAATGTTTACATATACTTGTATTTTCCTTACCGTAAAAGCTATGGATGTCATATCTTGGATGCAGGTACCATTTGGAAAGGTCAGAAAACCTGGTCATAAATTATGCTAATGGGGTCTCGTTTGCATAATTTATGCATAACCTTGAATTTTCCTTACCGTAAAAGCTACGGATGTCATGTTTGACTTGTAGGTACCTTTAGAAAAGGTGAATACACCTGGCCATAAATTATGCTTATGCCAGGCGTCACAGTCCGCCATTAGTTGGTCTAGATCTTCAGACCTCACCCCTACATCCCCAGCAAGTTGGTCTATGTAGGTCCGTCGGGGTCGCCCGACAAAGGAGTGCCCATGAGTTGGTGCCCAGAGCAGGAGTTCGCTCTGACACACCTGACCATAAATTATGCTAATGCAGACCTTGTTTGCATAATTTATGCAGAAACTTCATAATACCCTTACAGTCAATGCTAAGGATGTCATATTTGAGGTGTAGGTAATGGGAGGGGAATATCCTGCATTTTCCCGAAAATGTTGCCATTCTAGTTCTTTTTTACCTTCGCCGTGAAGGTTATGCAGAGGGTAGCGTTTGTGTGTTTGTGTGTAGTGGCACAGCATAACTCGAGAATGCCTGGATGGATTGTCTTGGTATTTGGTATGTTGGTAGGTTTTGATGAGACCTAGATTTTGGGCCCCCTAGCGGCTTCTTACGGTACTGCAGCGGAACTTCCTGTTTTGATATATCGTGTTCTGGACATGCTATGGAACTGATGTTGAGTGGTAGATAGATCTTTGGACAGAGAGTGAGTGGTATGGGTTTGGGCCCCCTAGCGGCTTTTTTGGAACTGCAGGAGCAGGTTTTGCGTCTGACTTTTAAAGCGAATAACTCAAGAAGGGCTTGATGGATGGTAATGATTTTTGGTAAGTTGATAGCTTGAGTAATGATGTACATGATTAGATACTTCTTATGCAAATCAGTATCTAATTTGCATAATTAATGAGGAAAGTTTATACATCCGCCAAATTCCATGATAGGACTCTGAAACATGTCACATATGTAACTGAAAAAGAGAGAAGTATTAATTGATATGAACTATGCAAATGAAGACCTCATTTGCATAATCAATGAGAAAATACTATAACAAGATGGCCTTGGTAGATGGTCATGATTTTTGGTATGTGGATAGCTTGTGTGATGCTTAGTATGATTGGACGATAATTATGCAAATCGGATTCTAATTTGCATAATTAATGAGGCAACTTTAAAAATCCGCTTTGTTCCATGATATGACCTTTCAAATTGTAACTGAGGAAGAGAGGAATGTTGATAGATAGAACATATGCAAGTGTGGTCCTAATTTGCATACTTAATAAGTTACTTCTATAATTCCACACTGGCAAATGACGGCAATGTCATACATTTAATCCTTTTTTTGTGGCACCGGGAAGTTATGTGAATGTGAACATCGTTGAATCAAATTATGCTAATAAGGGCCTCACTTGCATAATTAATGAAAAATATTAGCATAACTTCCTTTGTTGAGCTCATAATTTGTTAAGCTCATACTTTGGACATGTTATATTTTAAGACAATCAACTGGTATGATTTATAATTGATGAGAAACGCTCCTGATACGTCAGTCATAAAGGTTAAAATCAGTTGGCGAAGGTATGAGGTCGTGGAACTCTAGTTTGTTCCTATGCCTAGGGTGGATTGAGGTATGAGTTGAATTCAGAGCGAGCATCAGCTAGGGTCCGGACTATGCGCTATGTTGATAAATCGTTTTTGTAGACTACTTTCCCATAAAATCAGAGAAATGAAACTAAGTACACGTTTTAATCGTTAAACACATAATATCTGTGTCAAGTTTCGTTTCTCTTAATTAATGGAAAAGTATGGTCTACAAAAGTCTCAACACATCACGTATTCGGCTATGAATTCAACTGGCTCTGATATCATACCTCACTCTATCCTAGCAGCTGTAAAACAGGAACTGTAAAGAAATCAAATCTGGTATGTAAGTTGTAGAGACATGCTTACGTATCATCATACAGGTATAATTTAAAGTACGGGTCATATTTGACTTATCTTTGGTTCTGACAAGCTTCCAAGGGTGTGGTCAACTTGAAGTCAACTCAGTCGCTAGTCAAAAATGTGAAAAACACATTGGGATACTTCAGTCTCAAGAAGAGATGTTTATTACATTTGTGCCAAATTTCAAGTCATTTCATACAAAAATCAAAAATGAACCTGCTATTAATTAAAGATGAAAAAGGCGTTTTTTTTTACCACCCTCGAATTCAACAAGTGCACTGGCTACCACGTGACATATATTTTCTGTATTTTTCTTGTCATGGTGACCAGTCCCTCCAAATCATGAGAAAATCAATGTGCGCCTGATGTCCGTCCGATCCATAAAATTCACTTCCTATGGCATATCGGAGGGATCTTTTGTAACGTTATGTGTTAAACTTTGACCCACAAATACAGTTAGTTTGATAGAGGGTAAGATGGCGACTCGCAGTGCCGCTGTGACCCACAGCTATGTCACCACTACCGGGGCTGGCCGCGCGGAGCTCAGGTGGAGAGCTCGAGCTGTGCCGGGGTCTAAGGACCCGAACACCGCCTCCTTAGTCGAACTAGGCGAACAGGTGAAACAAATCGTGAGCAGCAGCTCTTGGTGGGATCGGTACGGGGTAGACTGGTGTATCCTTACCGCCGGGTTAGGGCTCGCTTTCCTCGGCATGTACCTCGCCAGCTACCGTCACCCACTTCTCTTCGCTTCAGGGATGGTGGCTTCCGGCGCCGGACATTGGATCCTCGCGAACAAAGGAGCACACCTGGCGATACACAACGCCTTAGCAGAGTCCCGTAGGCTCAACACCTTCGCCGCTTGGTTCCTTGGTGAGCTGGCGGGGGCGTTCTCTTCTCGGGGAGGGTTTGACGTCCACATCAAAGTCCACCATCCTCACACTAACGTTGTCGGGCTGGGGGATTCCAGCTCGTTCCGTGCTCCCTTCCTCCCCAAGTACGTGTACATGTTCTGTGCGCCTCTGCTGGTCCCTGCCTTGTCCCCGCTGATAAGTGTCCAGCTCCTGTGGGGTCAGTGGTCAGCGATGTTGTCGTGCATCGTCACAATCGGTGAGTCAATCATGGTGTTGATCCTAGTAACTCTCTTTATTAAAGTTTTCAGAAATAACGTTATCATTTAAGTTTTCAGAACAGAAGTTCGAAGGTCTCATATCTCCCTGAAAAGAGTTTGAAGATTGCAAATTTCTTAAGTTTGTAAATTTAATTATCACATAGGTAGATGGCGTGGACCAATCACAAGCCTCCATTGCCCACAATAAGTGGTCTATTATCACGCCATAACACACCACTTATGACATCATGTCAGAACACAACCGTTCCATTTTGCAGAGGGGGTATCTTCTTTATGAATCTTTTTCTTAACCTTGTTTAAAAAATCTTTATAACCGTTGCATTTTGTAGGGGGGTATCTATTTGATGAATCTTTTTCTTAACCTTGTTTAAAAAAATCTTTATTGTCTTAGAATTCCTAAAAATTTCCTTAGAATACATGAAAAAGGGAAAACAAATTTAAAATTCCCAAAAATGTTCCGCGTGTTCCATTTGCTGTTGGCCAAAGAAACCACGTTCTATCTAAGGTTCCGCGCGTTCCATTTCCTGCTGGCCAAAGAACATGTGTTCTATTCAGGTTACCTGAGGTCATGTTTCAGGGAGATTCTTCAATGATAACATTTTCTGACTGACCTGAAACCGACCCTCCTATCCTGTGTGGTTGAAATAAATAAATCAGGCAACAGTTGTACATATTCTTCATCATCTTCTGTTAAAAAAGGATAAATGTGAATTCTGAAATGCATTCTTAATAGTATAAGGGATCTATGCGTCAAACAGAAATTGTCTACTCTTATATGCGTCAGTTTGGATAAGCTATATGATAATAACGTTAATGACCCGCCTCTCCCTCGGTGTATATGGTGTCCTAACGCCTGGTCATGTGCTATAACCACCTCATAAAACCACCTTGTTCGCTTCGCTCACTCGGTGGTTTTATTCGGTGGTTATAGCACATGGCCAGGCGTTATGACACCATATCCACCTCGGGGCGGGTCATTAACCCTTAATTGTGTCTCATTGATTATACAAATAAGGTGGTAATTAACACAATGTCCATTGTACATGTAGGTGTCCGCTACATATAATTTAGGTGTGAAAGTGTCAAATGGCAGAATGTAAGTCTAACATTTCCTCGTTAATTATGAAAATTACATCCACATTTAGATAAGCGATGGTGATGTGACAAGTAAGAAATAACTAGTTAGGAAATGTAGCATTTTCCCACTTATTATGCAACTTAGGGCCATATTTGCATAATCTATATCTAATCATAATGTTCCACTGGAAGTAAATGTCAAAGACTTTCTCTTCCTTCTGTGATAGCTGCGGGACTGTACATCAACCATTTCCTCCTGGTTCACTTCTCCGGCTTCAGCGTGCTGGGCGCCGCCGCCTTCATGTTGGCGTCTCGCTCCACCTTCGGCTTACCGTACATCCACGTCAACATCTTCCAACACATTGGGCTGCCCATGTACTCACAGGTGGGTTCTCACAGGTAGAACAAGAGTTTGGAGACCTCAAATCTCCATGAAATATATATTATGCAAATTAGGCCCACATTTGCATAATTTATATTCAACTATGTTCACGGTAACTTCGAAATGCCGCAAGTATGAAATTACAGTTATCTACCAATATGGAATTACAGTATATTCTCATTAATTTTGCAAATTAGGTCATCATTTGCATAACTTATATCTATCAATGTCCCTTTTTTTCTCAGTTACATATGTTGTGTTTCAAACTGTTGTACCATTGAACGGAGTGGGTTAATATTTATAAAATGCCCCCATTAATTATGCAAATTAGATACTGATTTGCATTATCACCATTTCATTATATCAAGTAACACTTAAGCTATCCACATAATAGAAACAAGTATACAGATTTGGTTTTATATCCCTTTGTGGTTGGACCACTAGCTGTTGGGTCCCTGGGGAATATTTGCCCTAGTTTTGAAACTAGATTTAGGATTTAAGATTCATTTATTGAACTTCGCAGTGAGATCACTGAATTACATTCAATGTGCAAATAACAAGGTAAAAGCTTTTACGACTTACAATATTGCACATTTCGTAGTAATTATTAAAAGTTTCAAGATTATTCCACATTTCCCCTTACACGGAATAAATAATACAGACATATATTCAGCACAACTTAAATGAAATAATATGTATGCATAAATTGCACTTCGTCTTTTTCTTCGAATGACTGAAAACAGGGGAGTGTTGACAGCATTATAAATGGTAGCGGCTAGCTGCTCATGATGAGAATTATTGTCCAAACTTATTGAGCAAATTGCACATGTATGGGATGGGAGAATTGCTGTATCTGTTTGTTCTTGCTTTGGGGCAGTTCAGTTTTTTGATGTTTCTAGTTACAAGGCCTGAAACCTGATGCCTGTTTGGTGGCAGCCAGTCTCTGTGCTCAGACTCTAGCAATGTCCTTGCAAACTTGAGGCAGAGCTGCTCCCTTTTCTCTGCAAGAGTTACCAGCCCAAAATTGCATATGCGGCAAGTGTGAAAGTCATTTGTGGTAAGTGTGAAATGACATCAAATGAGAACTTTGTTTGCATTTTTGGCATACACCACTTCAAAATACGATTTTGGGGGGGGTTTTGGGAGAGATAATTGGCTGCTTTCCTCATATGACCATGTATGGTGTTGCCATATATGGTCACATCTTTATTCCTATGGCCAGGTGGACTAATTCAGTCAGCCAATGAGAGAGTGCCTTTCAAATCACCCGATGAATTTTCAAAACTAAAGCTGATCGGTTGAAATAGTCAATCCAATTAGGAGCACTAACTCTTACATGTGCAGGGCAGAATGTGGTTAAAACAAGTCCACTGCCCCCTGACTCCCGTCCTTGTGATGTAATTACCTTCGCCGAGAAGATTATGCAGAGGGTAGTGTTTGTGTGTTTCTTTGTGCGTAGTGGACCAGCATAACTCGAGAATGCCTGGATGGATTATTTTGGTATTTGGTATGTTGGTAGGTTTTGATGAGACCTAAAAACGATTAGATTTTGGGCCCCCTAGCGGCTTCTTATGGTACTGCAGCGGAACTTCCTGTTTTGATATCTCATGTTCTGGACATGCTATGGAACTGATTTTTTAGTGGTAGATAGATCTTTGGACAAAGAGTGAGTGGTATGGGTTTGAGCCCCCTAGCTGCTTTTTTGGAACTGCAGGAGCAGGTTTTGCGTCTAACTTTGAAAGGGAATAACTCAAGAAGGGCTTGATGGATGGTAATGATTTTTGGTAAGTAGATAGCTTGAATGATGATGTACATGATTAGATACTTCTTATGCAAATCAGTATCTAATTAGCATAATTAATGAGGAAAGTTTATACATCCGCCAAATTCCATGATAGGACTCTGAAACATGTGACATATGTAACTGAGGAAGAGAGAAATATTAATTGATATGACCTATCCAAATGAAGACCTCATTCGCATAATTAATGAGAAAATACTATAACAAGATGGCCTTGATGGATGGTCATGATTTTTGGTACGTAGAAAGCTTGTGTGATGCTTAGTATGATTGGACGATAATTATGAAAATCAGATTCTAATTTGCATAATTAATGAGGCAACTTTAAAAATTCGCTTTGTTCCATGATATGACTATTCAAATTGTAACTGAGGAAGAAAGGAATGTTGATAGATAGAAAATATGCAAATGTGGGTCTAATTTGCATACTTAATGAGTAACTTTTATAATTCCACACTGGCAAATGACGGCAATTTCATACATTTAATACTTTTTTTGTGGCATCGGGAAGTTATGTGAATGTGAACATCGTTGACTCCAATTATGCTAATAAGGGCCTCATTTGCATAACTGATGATAAATATTAGCATAACCTTCTTTGTTAAGCTCATAATTTATTAAGCTCATACTTTGGACATGTTATATTTTAAGACAATCAACTGGTATGATTTATGATTGATGAGAAACGCTCCTGATACGTCAGTCATAAAGGTTAAAATCAGTTGGCGAAGGTATGAGGTCGTGGAACTCTAGTTGTATATACAATAACATCCTCTGACAACATTATACAACAAAAAATTCGTACACACTTGTTTTAAGAAGAGGGAAGAGACATGTAAATAATAGATTCAATGATAGCATAGCATTATATGTTTGATTATTACCTTCGCCGAGAAGGTTATGCATAGGGTAGCATTTGTTTGTTTGTTTGTTTGGATGTTTGTAACGTACAGCATAACTCGAGAAGGCTTGGATGGATTGTCTTCATATTTGGTAGGTGGGTAGGTCTTGATGAGACGTGGAAATGATTAGATTTTGGGTCCCCTAGCGGCTTGTTACGGTACTGCAGCGGAACTTCCTGTTTTGATATCTCGTGTTCTGGACAAGCTATGGAACTGATTTTTCAGTGGAAGATAGCTCTTTGGACAGAGAGTAAGTGATATGGGTTTGGGCCCCCTAGCGGCTTTTTTGGAACTGCAGGAGCAGGTTAAGGTTCAGACTTTGAAAGGGAATAACTCAAGAAGGGCTTGATGGATGATCATGAATTATGGTAAGTAGATAGCTTGAGTGATGATGTACATGATTAGATACTTATTATGCAAATCAGTATCTTATTTGCATAATTAATGAGGAAAGTTTATACAGCCGCCAAATTCCAAGGTAGGACTCTCAAACATGTGACATATGTAGCTGTGGAAGAGATAAATGTTAATAGATATCAACTATGCAAATGTGGACCTCATTTGCATAATTAATGAGAAAATACTATAACTCAAGATGGGCTTGAAGGATGGTCATGAATTTTGGTATGTATATAGCTGACGTGATACTTTGTATGATTGGACGAAGATTATGCAAATCATATTCTTATTTGCATAATCAATGAGACAATTTAAAAACCTGCTGTGTTCCATGATATGACTATTCAAATATGTGACATTTGTAACTGCGGAAGAGAGGGATGTTGATAGAAAAAAATATGCAAATGTGGGCCTAATTTGCATAATAATTTGCAACCGAAACACTCGAAAAGCATTCTAAACATTCTATAGAACCCCGTGTGATGCAGAACACTCGTAGCAAACATATTTGCGGCCCAGGTATGACACAAAATCAAATACTGCACACAGTACTTTTATACTACTAACTACTAGTACGACATGGACAATGGCTATATGATAATAATGTTAATGACCCGCTTTCCTTCGGTCTATACGGTGTGATAAGCCTATATTGATTTATTCTTCTGCTCTTCTGCTGAAGATAATTCCCAATACATGTATCTTAAAATTGCAAAATATATCAAAAGTGCAAAATATCTCAAAGTGCAAAATATCTTGAAAGTGCAAAATATCTTAAAAGTGCAAAATATATCAAAAGTGCAAAATATCTTAAGATTACAAATTATCTTATCACAAGTGCAAAATGTCTTACTGTCTTAAAAGTGCACGATTTTTCAAAAGTGCAAAATGTTGCCATTTCAGGAGACTCGACCAAAGAGAATTCAGCTGATGTCCACAGGTGTGTTGAACCTGAGCAGGAATGCCGTGTTAGACTGGGTCTTCGGCCACTCTCTCATCAGTTGTCATGTGGAACACCATCTCTTCCCAACACTCTCTGACAACATGTGCTTCAAGGTAACTTGACCTATGTTTGTTTTTGGTGATGCTTCAGGGGTTAGCTTCATAGTAATTAGTATACATCCGTTTGGCAAGAATTGTAAGAATTCATCTGGTTACAGGTATATTTCTGTAATTCCATGTACTCTTTATTTCTGTGGACAGCATAGCTCAAGAAGCAATGGACTGTTTGTAATGATGTTTGGTTGGTGGGTAGGTGTCAGGAAAACGAAGGTCCAGTTCAATAATTGGCCACCTAGAGGCTTTCTACGGTACTGCGGCAGAACTTTCAGTTTTGACATCTAGTGTTCTGGAAAGGCTCTGGTCGTGTCAACTCAGACACCGTCACCACGGAGCACGTCGCTGGAACTTAATGCTTATACGGCAATTAGCCTGCTATCTAAACCTATTATAAATGCCGAATCTCTTTTTTGTTCTCTTTGGTCAACGTTGCATCGGAGTAACATCCATTGCATAAGATATGTCTTTGGACACAACTTTATAAACCTATATGCGATATATTAACCTTAAACACGCGAACACGACCTTAAACGCTTACGGATCCTTACGTTCCGGCGACGTGCTTCACCACGGCAATATGTTTTATTACCATACTTTGGTAGTGTTCATGTGTCCGTCCATCTGTCTGTGTTTCAACACGATAACTCAAAAAGGCCTAGATGGCTTGTCTTGATATTGTGGTTAAGTCTTGATGAGACCTTGAAATGTGGTAGACAGAGACCACACTTTGGAATCAAGACGTTGTGTGCCTTTATTATATGAGGGTCTGCATTCTTTTTTCTGTGAGGCACATGCAAGCTATTTCAATTAATTGTTAATCGTAGCCGACCAGCTGTAATGAACAAGTGTTGTTGATAAACTATCCGTAAGGCAAAATTGGTTGCTAAAAGTCTACGTACCACGTAGTTAATGTTATCCTTAATTCATCGTTAAGCATTAGGGACAAATTGTTCGTATCGTAAAGTCATGTGATGTACCTTTCCCAAGGGCACAACATCAGTGGCAAGTCGTGGGATTTGAACCCAAATATTACAAACGTTACACAAACATGACGTTGTGATATAAGTGGATATGTCCTTAATGCAGACTCAGCATCAGAGATTTTATGTGTTCTGGGATCCTAAACTTTAATCCAACATGCGTGTCAATTCTACCTATTTGCCCAGGTGCGGCCCGTGGTGCGTGAGTACCTGACAGCCCATGGACTCCCCTATAACGAGGACACCTACATGGGCAGACTAAGGCTGTTTGTGGAGAAGTATGAGGAGTGGATGGTGAAACTTCCTCCCATTACGCACTTCGTCGGTCTGCAGTGAACCGGACTACTCTAAGTGTTGAAATGTTTGTGGTGGTTTAATGTTTGCGGTTTTCACAGTAACCTCTTCATCGCAAATTCAAAACCACTGCAAAAAAGCTTGTTCTGTCTTCTGCCTGCCTACCTCCTTGTTTCAACTAAAAGCCACAGTAAACAGTCTGTTTTCTCCCTACCACAAAAATTAAATCACTGCAAAGTATATGTATATTTATGTGTATATATATATATATAAATATATATATTTGTATGTTTATATATCTATCTATATGTATACATACATATACATACATATACATATACATACGTATTCATACGTATGCAAACTTATGCATACACACAGCGTTCTTTTGGAAAAGACGCACTCAAAATGCGGGAGATTGCGTTTCTGAAGGCTTGAACATCCAAAAAGTTTCCAGGGGGAGAATCACCCCGAAATAGCCTTCGGAGCTCCACCTGCCCATGTCATATTTTGGTGGACGCCCTCGATCATGAACCTGGGCTGGCCGGAACGCTGCATATACGCATACATACACGTATAGTACACGCATACATACACACATACATACACGCATACATACATGCATACATACACGCATACATACACGCATACATACACGCATACATACACGCATACATACACGCATACATACACACATACACACATACATACATACATACATACATACATACATATATGATGTTATATATAAAATCATATGTGTGTGTGTGTGCATGTTTGATTATATATAAATATGCAAGTTTGAATGTGTACATTGGTTAAGTAAATCTAATATCATGCATCTTATCTACAGTCATTTACAAATGTGAACATTATCTTAAGATATTAAATAAGAAAGTAACAAAGTACTCAAATAACTCTATCATCAATTTAGCAAATGAATTGTATGGACTCCATCAATGGGAAGATTCCATCCAATGACAATGTTTGTATCAAGGAGCAATGACACAAATACTAGTACAAAATGTAGTTGGGTCGATTGTATGAAATCATTCCATGTAGTTCTTACAGTGTCTTTGTTTATGAGAATGAAATTGACTACAAGCCATAAAAAAGAGATATCCCTATAGCTCAACTGGTACCAGCCTCACAGTTGAACTCCTGGTTCCAATTAGTTGGTAACTGGGAGACCCCGGTTCAATCCTGGGTCAGGACTTGGGGCTGTGTTCAGTGTTCGAGGAGTTGCCTCAAGTACGTTAAAGGGGAAGGACTAGCAACCTCTCCCTGTAGAAATATACAACGAAAGCAATGAAAATTTGCTGCACTTGTGATGTGCCACTTCTAAGGTACTACAAGGGTTTGAACAACAAGCCTCAAAAGAAATTTAGCAATTACTTTCACAAGATGTTCATTATTTGGATATCTATGTCAGAGTGTAATGGGTTGTCATGAAACTAGAACTTCTTGTTAAGTGTAGACACACACAAATGCAAGCCACTTGTGTCTTCTGTAGTTGGATTGAAATCAGTCGGGAATATGACAGAGAAAATAAAGTAGAAATAAAAAGTTGACTAATGCCATGGACCATTTTTTTGCAAAGGTAACGTTAAGTATAAGTAAGTACATTTTTTTAATCTCAGACTTCTCTTTCTTTTATTCCTTTCCTTCTTTTTCTCGCTTTGCCAGAATATCTTGATGCAAACTGTTTTGCTTGTCATGTGTCTCTTGAAGAATAATGATAAATTCGACACAAAATATTCAGAAATTTTATTTCAGTCGATCATATCTCTATGAATTCTTTATCGATTGTATTGTATAATATATCATTGGAAAGTTTCATGTATCACCCTTTAAACAAACAGTTATATATGTTTGTTATGATCTTAAATTCTTGGGTTGAGGTCCTCTTATGTTAGCAGGTCGTGAGAAAAAAGTGCCAAACTTTCCCTTGATCACAATTGTCTGTTGGTTTTTAATGAGTTGCATTATGTGTTACATAAGGCCATGTTGATTCGATATATGGATGACATCCTCTGGGAACCCCAAAACTGATGCGAGCATGCAAATAAAAAAAGGGAAAAAAGTCGCCTTCAATATGAAATCTACATGGTCAGGATGGTTGAACAATGACTAAACACAGAGTATGGTATACCGACTAATAGACTCCTCATTTTTGCTCTTTTACATCCTTTCTGACTTTGGAATGGACTTTGGCATTCTACGATATTAGTATTCGTTTTCTGCGATATGTTTTCTTCATTTTACGACATATATCTACTCATTTTGCGGCTGCTTTGTTTTATTTTCAGTAGCCTAAGGCTAATGGCAGGACGATCCTGCCAGCAGTACAAAAATGTGCACTGCTGGCAGGACGATCCTGACAGCAGTGCAAAAATTTGCACTGCATACAGGATGATCCTGCCAGCAGTACAAAAATTTGCACTGCTGTCAGGATCGTCCTGTATGCAGTGCAAATTTCTGTACTGCTGACAGGATCGTCCTGTATGCAGTGCAAATTTTTGTACTGCTGGCAGGATCGTCCTTTTTTTTCAATGCATTTTGGCAACCAATCAGGTCTTCCCCAGGGAACGGTGCTCGGTCCTCTCATTTTTCTCGCCATCATCAACAACGCGTGCCAAGATGCCACAGCATCGCGGTGGAAGTTTGTTGATGACATGAATCTGGCAGAGAGCCGATTGATAGACGCGGTCTCCACCTTACAAACCGACCTAGACCATCTGACCACGTGGACAAACAACAGACAAATGAAACTACACCCCAAGAAGTGCAAAGTGATGCATGTGTCGTTCTCCAAAGTCCATGTCCCACGACCACACTTCTTAATAGCTGGCGAACCACTGGCGGAGGTCAAGGCTGTGAAACTACTGGGCTTGCACGTCCAAGCGGACCTCGGCTGGGAACTACATGTCAACCACGTGGTAAAGCAGGGTAATCGGAAACTGTACCTACTCAAGCGACTCCGGTGTTTTGACCTCTCCAGGGAGGAATTACTGACATGCTACAAGACCCTTGTGCGTCCAGCATTGGAATACGCCGCCCCCGCATGGCATGCCGGACTGACAACAGCACAGCGTGCCAGGATCGAAACCCTTCAGAGAAGAGCCTGTCGGATAATGCTTGGCCCTGCCTACACATCCTACAGGGAAGCGTGCAGCACCTTGGACTTGCCTACGCTAGACGCCCGGCGCCGTGACCAGGTATGCCTCAACTTTGCAAAGAGACTGATTGAGACCGAGACATTCAGGGACTGGTTCCCACCTACCCGGGGCGAAATCAGTTTAAGAGACACTAGAAACAAAGACCTTCTGGCCACCATAAGAGCAAGGACAAAAAGATACCAGAACAGTCCCATACCATTCATGACGACCCTTTTAAATGAACAGACTCAGTAACAGAACTCCGACATATTGATTGCTATGATCGCCAGCTATAGAATTTACCCTGTTACTTAGTATATATATATGATAATTATGTTTGTATTTTACAAATTCCGACGTATCCGTCTTCAACCTACCTGTTTTAAGGTAGTGTTTACCTGCGATTTTAGAATGTATTAATGTTGCATTGGAGTGATGATATTGTTACCGTTTTGCCTAATGTCACCAGCTTTTTATGTAACACAATGTAAAAAGTACGCAATTCAGCCTATGGCTGCGAGGTACTTTCAGACATCCGATCAAAATGATCAAATAGAAAAACCATTCATTCATTCATTCATCAGAAGCTAGCATATGTAATTGCTACGGTAACAGCAGATATTAGGTGTTTCAAGATGTCGGCCATCATCACAGCGTATCTAAGGACCTACCAGGTGATATCAGCGCGATCCGATCGGATCCGGCGAACGCATGAGCTGGAAACCGGGCAATTTTGATTTCATAATTTCAGCTAGGCTTAACCTATTCATGGGGCATATTTCGGATCTTGATTATAGTCATATGTTTTATCTCATGTCATCGATGCTAGGTGCCAAATTTCTGACATGCTCCTGGGTACTGATACTCCCATCCGAGCCCTCTATTAATTGAGCTGAACTGTTACAAGTAACAGCCGTTTCGTTATCACAACTGACTCTTTTTTATTTTATACTTTTTGAAATTTTTGAATCCGTCGAATCGACAGCTTGAGAAACGCACTCTTAATAGAAGGAATCCACCCCCCTCCCACTGGATCCTAATGCCAATTGTTCAATAAATCCCATGACTTCATCAGACAGGTGTGGTTGTGCTCTATTATTACGAGTCATTTCTTGTTTACTGCTGGCCTCTTGGTACTCATTCAGTAACAGGGTGGCCTGGAAATCCACCCAGTTGGAAAACTTATCTCCGGCCTTCATGGCTGCCGCCATGTTCCTCGCTGAGTCCTTTCGCGCGGGCAATCTTTTTGCGAGCTCTGATTGGCTGAACATTTTTCCTGTCAGCAGTAAAATTTTTGCACTGCATACAGGATGATCCTGTATGCAGTAGAAATTTTTGCACTGCATACAGGATGATCCTGTATGCAGTAGAAATTTTTGCACTGCATACAGGATGATCCTGACAGCAGTGCAGATTTTTCTACTGCTGACAGGATCATCCTGTATGCAGTGCAAAAATTTCTACTGCATACAGGATCATCCTGACAGTAGCCACAACCTTTTCAGTATGGTTGGAAAATTTGTTATTTTGAAAATGGACGAAGATTCATGCGCGCGTGGATGCCATTCATGGAATCAAATCAACATGGCCTCATTGAAAATCTTGCTTATTTTCTTTTGAAATGGTACCTTGTTTGTTATGATCATGTTTTCGTGCAACAAGCACCATGACTAATTTCATTGGTAGGTTGTCCCCAACAAAGTGCCAAAATCCCCCTGCCAACCTCAGACACAGAATTTCTGTACTCTTGTTTTGTGAGGGGTTTTGTAGTCAGCTCTGGTGTTCAGCCTTTGAACGTAGGATCATGACAAATTTGGTATCAAGGTGCAAGACATATGTTTTCCAGTAATACATAATATCATACAATTGATAAGGTAACAACGGAGAAATTATTGATCTTTTGTGCTGTTTGTATGTTCCGATGTGAATAGTGTTCAGCACCAAGGATAGGTGTGGTTGTAGGTTTGACAGGTGTGTATGTATGTGTGTGTTGTAATAGTATTTAGCACCAAGGACGGGTCCCTTGTGAGTGGCCTAGTTGAATATCTTTGGTCGTCTGCTGGATGATTGATTGATAACGTAACGTAACGTAATCATACTTTATTCTATACTCTTTGCCGTTGACACCAACATATTCCTTTTTCAACAAAAACTTTAATTCTCTGATACAACTGGCCAATGAAGAATTGTGTTAAATAGATACATGGTTTGAAGCAAATAAGTTACCAATAGATACTACAAAGACAAACTACCTTATTTTCTGTAGTAAAAATAAGTTAGGATGTCAATAAGGCCAACATTTTCTTGCAGAAAGTTCCAATTACACAGGAGAAACAGACTAAATTTTTTTTGGGTAATAATAGATTAAAAATTAAACTGGAAAGCCCATGTCTCTGCCATAAGTAAAACAAGGGTGGTGTTTAAAAAACACTCCGGCGACGTGAAGTATGGAAGAAAAGTGCGGATTTTGTCGGTTGAGGAGGTTTCTTGTTAAGGGGCTATGTTCTTATTTGGGCAGGTCAATAAGGGAGTGTTGGTACTGTGAGCTGCCCAGCAGTCTTTGGGTTGGAATAACCACCCCTTACGTCATAACTTTATAAAAGAATTACATATCTGCCTGTAAGGAACAATATCATTTGACCGGAAAAGCTGATTTTATAGCGTTGGTACGTATGTTTCAACATTTTCAGAGGATATAATTGCTTGTACATGCTGCCAACCATTTCTTCATGTGTTGCACAGAGATGACGGAGGTAATAATGAGGAGACATGATTGGTGTTAAAAGTTTGTTGTTTATTGTTTTGATCGGTAAGTATATGTACATTGGATATTTGTGTTACTTGTTGGATTGGTAAATATTGCCATGTAATATGTTGTATAAGTTATGAAGGTATAGTTGTAAAGGTAAGTATGATGTTATGTAGACGTACTTTATATATGATCTATTTCATGTCGGATATTTTGAGTACTTCTCATGGTATGATGTAGACAAGTCAATGGGTCCGCTAATGGTTAGACATGTCTCTATGATCTATATCGTGAAGTAGTATAAGTTATTTCAATGACCAGCTAGGTACATATAAGGCGTTTCAATTACATAATTGTTATATGTTGTGATTAATAATAATAATGCTAATGAATAACGTAGTATTCTCTAAAATATGTTTAATGGTGTGTAATTTGGCATTATATCATTAAGTTATTTGTAAGAATTGTTGATTAAATAATTCTCGTATATGTAAGTAGGTAATATATATATATTGACATAGTTGATAATTTGTACTTGTATAGTAAAGTAATAAAATGTTAAGGATATATGATTACTTATACTAGTGGTTCTTATAGTGTGATTACGTACACTACTGTATATATAGCGTATGATAATGTAAGTGCTGATGATCTATTAATCTCTGAAAGTATACATAGTTATGATATATAACTTGGTATTATACTCTTGACTAACTAGTAATATGGTATGAATATATATGTCTTGTTAATAGTAAGACATTATCAATGTATAAAATGGAAATATATGTAGTTGACATGTAATTAATATGTAATGTTATGTTATGTTATATGTGAAGAATACGATCAAAAAACGAGCGCCGTGAGAGCGCCGAGAGAGCGCGCAGCGAGGGCGGTGAGCGCCGCGAGAGCACCGTGAGAGCGCCGTGAGGGCGCCCAATTGCAAGGTGGGATCAAAGAGCCACAGCGAGCGCTCAAGGATCGCAGAGAGCGCTCTACGAGGATTCAATGGTCTTAACTTTAGTTCAAACAAATTTCATTCTTGGAGTGGCATATATTGAATTTCTGGGAATTTTGCGGTCAAATCATAGTTTTGCTCATGGGTAATACAATTGACGAATAACTGCTTCCATTCAAATTAAATTCCTTCCAATTTTTATTGTCAGTGGTTCAAAAAGTATTTCAAAATTCTGTGATTTACGTTTCTATTATAACGTAGAATGATAAACTATATTTATTGCAAACAGGTAACATGACAGACAACACAGAAAAAATCAAGTTGAACATATATATAACTTATAAAGACACACACTGAGTGACCGTGCAGCGACCAAAATTGAATCTGTTTTCCCCTTGATTTTATTATTCAAATATGATGCAAGAGGTACAGGTATGACTGAGAAGACAACAAAGCACACAAAACGTAGACAAAATCTGTTCTTTATCACTGGAATTCGTTGAGTGATCTGTGAAATCTTTGGTCGCTCATAAAAAGTTGCTGACATTTGACATTTTGGTCGCGCTGAGAGCGCGCAAGGGTCGCCGTAGAGATTCCACTTGAGCACGTTTTCCAGGAGTTCGGCGCTCTCACGGCGCTCTGGCCAATTTTATTTTAGGTCGCCGTGAGAGCGCGGCGAGAGCGCCGTCCAAGTGGAATGGGGGTATCATGAACAATCACTGCCGAACGTAAACTCGCGAGAGTTAATGACACGTGACGTCAGCAATTGGTCAAACGTGCCAGGTAGTTGTTAACGCTCACTGTCTCTGTTGAGTGATAGCTGGAGTGCCCTGATGTATATGGCCTCCTTTATATCTCTCATAAAGTACTCCTGCTCAGTGTCTGGTATTCTGACTTTGTCCAGTGAAACGGTATGGCCCGGAGATGTGTTGAGAGACTTCAGACGAATGCGAGCTGAGGCGTTTGTGTTCAAGGAATCTAGTTCTCAATGAGCGTTCTGTCCCACCGATCTAGAATTTTTCGCAGGTCCCTTGTCTAGTGGTTCCCTGACACGGTATGCGCAAGGAGGTTGGTATGTACGCCACACTTTTCTTCTCTGGTTTTGTCGTTCGGCGCCACGAGAAGCTGTCACTGCACGAAATTTCCACGGATCCTGGCGGATCCGACAGGGATTCCTCCGGAAATATTCCTAAGGCCGTGTGGATACTGACGGATACTGACGGATCCAACGTAACTAAGGGATTCGAGGTCATTTCGTGCAGTGTGTCGCAATGTGTTCCCATGTGAAGCGGGGACGGACTCGTATGCCGAAGTTACGGGACCCGCCGTAATGTAACAATGGCAAACTTCATTTACTTCCGTGTATACGGGTAATGTTTAGGTCCCATTTCAAATCCGGAGCCCGGCCGGGCTGCTTGCGAAAACGAAAGATAAAGAATGCACATCAAGAAAATACACAATATATGGTTAGAAATAATCTTTTTACGTTTTGTGTCTTTTGTATCATATTTTGTCGTTCCCACAAGCTGTCCGGCCGGGCCTCGGATTGGGAATGGGACCGAAGCATAAGGCATTGTATGTGCATTTGATGATGTTCATGAACTTGAGTACTATTCACTGATACCCAGTTAACTAATTATACATTGTATTAGTCCATTGATTTTCAGAGTCACGGTACTGTAAGTCGTTCCAACAATATCCTCTTCTCCAGAGTCCGGCCCGTAGCACATTCCTCAATACTCTCCAACCATGCAAAGGTTATTGGGGAAAATTGTGACCTTTTTGTCCGTCCTCCCCAAGAACTTGCTGTAAAGTCGTACAACTTAATTTTCAACGTGTATTCTATTTATCTTATTACAATTAGTATCCAACTCCAGAAAACATGTTCCGATGAATTGGGAATGGGATGGTTTTACTGATAATCAATATGCACAGTGTAAATAGTATACAAGGACTTTAGAAAATATAAGAAATGAAAGCAGACGTGCAGAAATAAGTGGGTCGTGGTTGACACAAGCCGCACTCTCTCCGCAATGCACCTGCAGTTGCGTGCCTTAAAGTATTGTAGTGCAAACTTTCTCACGATTGACCTATTCCCGCGGGGGAAAGTAAGGGGTCTTTCTCTCAACTACGACACAAGTCTAAGGCTCTGATTGGATAATTTCCACTTGGTGTCGGCAAGTAAAGGCGATGATAAGCTGTTTGATAGGATACTGACAATATTTGGAGCGAGAACATGATGATACAGAAATAACTGGTTAGTTATGAGCATTTTTGTCATTTCCGTTATGCCCATCCCTGCCTGGTTTGTGAAATAGGTAAAAGAAAGGTTCCATTTCCTGGTACCGAGCGTTGTGATTTTAGACTGTTTCTGCTGCTGCGGCTCTGTTTCTGAACACATGTGACCAATCTAACCTCTACAAGTTTCCACAGGTCGCTGGAAAATAGTAGAAAAAATTGGCCAAATTGACAGGTAACATGCAATACTCGGAGTTAGCCAGATAGTACAGTTTGCGACCTAGCCTTGTAGAGACGGTCTACAAGTAGGGGGGGTTATTAGTACCAACTTTGTAAAATACGCATTTCAAAATATGGAGATGGTCTATCTTAGCACAGAAATCACAAAATTTGGACAATTGTTGGACTCTAACCCCCCTGTACATACCCCTTGAAGTTTGGATACCCCCCCATACCAATGTCACGTTGCTGATGACTGCATGAGGAGCAAACACTAATTGACATTCCTTCAGGTCTTTTTGCACAGGTAGTGTGGTGACATGGTCCACCAAACACCAGTGTACCTTTTATTCAAGTTTCAGCTTAATACTGTGTTGCCATGGCAACAGGGAAACACGTCTTGGGGTCATTTTCGGCGATTTGGCCAAGTTAAAAACATGGGAATTGGCATGGTTAAAGACCCTCTTTCGTGCAATTGTTTACAGATAACAGAAAAATTACAAGTGAGTACTAAAGTCAACTATTCAGCTACATTGAAATAGCAAACAAAGTTTACTGGTACAATGTATTTACATCCAAGGACATAATGTATGTCCTTGTTACAACAAAATGAAAGGAACCATACTCAGGTTCAGTATCATGATCAGTCAGGAATTAACACATTCTCACCCCTACATTGTTCCAAATGTACAGTGATTGCTTATTGCAAATAGTGTCCATGGCATGATTACATTCCTGTAGGGTTACATCTGCATTTGATGTGATGTTGTTCAGGTACAGTTTCAGGTTGATAGCATATGTGTCGAGAGGCAGCTTTTTGTAGGATTTCAATAGACGGAAAATGTCACTGATTTTAGGCAATGACAGCGCAGTGTCTCTGGCATACCGAACCTCTAGGTATAGTCGGCCCAACTTGGTGGTATCATCAGCATCAGTTGCTGCCACATACGTATCAACGTCAGCTGCAGTTGTGAAAGGTCCGCCCATGTTTTTCAGGGTTTGCAGGTCCTTGTTTCTCCGCCGATCAACAGCGACGTTTGCGATCTCTTTGTCCTTTAGTCCTTGCTTCTTAAGCTCCTCTTGCTTTTTCTCCCACGCCAACAGAATCTCTGGAATCCTGCCTCCTTTCCTGGCTTCCTTGCTGTAGTTTCTAAATGATCCAGGTTCTCTTCTTTCTATGAGATCAGAAGACTTGGCCTTCACTTGTGCGGCTGAGGCAACTTTTAGCTGCTTGGCACCTCTCCTCGACAGTTCATAGTTCACAAAGCCAACACTTCTCTCAGCATCCAAGTTGTGGATTGGTGCCTTCTCCAGCTTTTCCTTATCCATCTGTGTGACGGAGTGCTGTGCAGCCGCGTCATGTTCTCCAAAGCCAAAGATGTCACCCTTCTGCTTCTGAAAGCCCGTGGCTAGCTTGGGGAGGAACATTCTCAGTAGCCTTGTCACCTCAGACTGGTATGTGGTTGCTACTTGGACAATAGCACTGCAGATTTCATTGTCGTACTTTGTCTGTTGGAACCTCTCCTTAGAGATGAACTTGAAGGCTGGCTCTTCTGTCTGTAGCAGAGTGGTAGGGTTCACCACCATCAGCAACTCTGCCAAAAGTTGGGCAGCATCTCCCCGCGACCTTTGGGCTTTGCCTGCTACTTTCGGTTGTAGAAGGTATAGCATTGTCTGAAGAATATCTTTGCCCGTCGGAAGCACTCCATTCTTAAGTTCTGCCTCTTGCAAATAATCAACATTTACCAATGTCTTTCTGGTCTGCGACCGTGTAAAAGAAGCGGAAGCGCTCATTTTGGCCTGTAGACAGTTCGGAGACGTAGACGCATATGACGTTTTACATTCTGGTGACTCAGGGTGAATCATCAACATGTCATTCTGAATTAAAACGGTTTTTGGCAAGTATGGACAGGCCCTGTGTTGTACCAAGTAGATATGTTAACTTGTCAATCATAACTCCATTTGTTTGTTTGTGTGAATCTTTGTTTATTCATGAGAAGCTCAAATCGGCACGCAGGCCATATTTCATTGAGGACATGTACATACACGAATGGCATACTTCTATTTGAAACTTTCATCTATTCTATGTACATCAAAGGAATGGTACAGACAAGAAATCAATTAATGGCAATAATTTTGAAGTTCGTAAAGCAGTTACAAAGATGAGAAGTTATCAATTGAACGTAGAAATGGAAAGAGATTATATGGTTTCCTCCTGTCCATAGGTTTTGTCAATTCTGTGAAACACCCGTAGGCAATTTTTGACATGTTGTGAGTTTGGGATAGTCCATTTTTGCAATGGGGTGATTTTGGAATAGTCCATATTTGTATGGAGAATAGATTTAGGGCTCAGATATTTAATGTGATGTCTGCTGATCTCAAATATTCTGCCAAGGAATTTCAAAGTACAATCTTTTGGCATTAAGTATGTTTGTTAGTATACGTCTATACTATATTTTAATACATAGTCATCGTACAAACTTCAGGGGGTATGTACAGGGGGGTTAGCATTAAAAAATTTACCGAATTTTTACATTTTCATATTCAGATGGACCGTCTCCATATTTCTAGCTGCGTATTTCAGCAAAAACTGCATTTTTGCGAAATAGTAACCCCCCCTACTACAAGGCTAGGTCGACTCATCGATACAAACGTAAGATTGACGTGGATGTAGCCGGCGTGGTGCTACACTTAATACAAAATGTAATGTCATTATCAATGAAGTAATATAACAAAGCATAACAATGCTTCATGTATAGCTAATAGGGACCATGAAATACTAGTAAGCTAGCCTGATTGAATCGCCATAAAAAGCCGCGGACAGCAGGAGTTTGCGTTACAAAGATTACTACTGTACATCATCTTTATCATAAAGCAGTTCATTCAGGTCTACCAAGGAGGAAAGCCTCCTTGGGTCTACCAAAAACTTTTTTGTAGACCTGAATAAACTGCTTTTCTAGACAGGAGTCGTTGATGAACTTGTCCGTTGTAGTTATCGTTTATCTATTGCGAATGCACATGACACAAGCAGTGTTATGATATTTATCTTGATCCCAATTTTGTGACAATGTTGAGCGTTGCCCAAAATTTGAGACTCAGACATATCACAATTTTAGGCCTCCACGACGGCCAAAAGTCTGACAGCAGTCGAACCGCAGAGCTCTATGCGCATCTGTTCTGCGCAGCCTTCTTTAAGCCCCTGTCACACTTGTGCGTATAAGCAATTCCGTGTGAGGTCCGTATTAAATTTTGACAACACGCAGTTGTACGCTCAAAATATCGAATTTCTTGAGTTATGCGTGGCGCACTTATAGCGTGTGAGTAACGAATTGAGCGTATGAGACACGTACGATTTCCATATGAAGTGCGCAATACTGTTATCCTTGCAGCGAATAGCTGCGTATCAGGTGCGTATGCTGAGCGAATTCCGGACGCACACAACGTCTGTTGACCGCATGCTTGACGCACTTCCGACTTATGCTAATGGAATTATGAGCGTATTTGGTTGCATTGATATTAGTTTTTACTTAAACTGTTATGGGAAGACACCTCCACAACTGATAACAAGTAGGACCTTTTGCATATGTGTAACAGGGACACCAATTTAATTTTTGGAGCTCTCCATGACATTTAGAGCCATTTTTACCCTGTGGATTTGGTTGCGTTGATATCAGTAGTTACGGAAACTGTTATTAGAAGACGCCTCTACAAGTAACGACAGGTAGAACTTTTATGTGTATGTAACAGAGACACATTTGTGTGGGGCATTTCAATGATTATTTAAATCAAAAGTTATGTACACTTTGCTGGCTGTGTTTGTTTCCCCTATGAATACCCGACCCGACCAATGAAATAACAAATCTGAAATGTACCCCGGATGTTCGTCGAGTACGCTATATGCACGCTATACGTACCTTATCTGTGCGTTTGTCATATGTCACTGATACGTACAATGCGCTGCCAGGTCGCAGGACGAACGGCACTAATGCGTTACGTATATTCTTATAGCCTGAGTACCAACCTCCGTTGTGACCGCTGGCTCAAAAGAATTCGCTTGCTAACCGTGGTTGGTACTAATATTCTTATTACCTTCGCCAAGAAGGTTATTTTTTTATGCATGTCTGTGTGTCTGTTAGTGAACACGATAAGTCGAGAACGCCTGGAGGGATTGTTGTCGTATTTGGTGTGTTGGTGTGTATGTGGGAAATCTCAAGATGATTAGATTTTGGGCGAAGTACTTTGCATATTTAACGAGAAAAGTTAAAAAATGTGTTATATTGTATGAGTCTGCATACTAGCTGGCATGTGTTGGCTGTGTTGTTTGGAGGGGTCATGGATCAGTTCTAGGGGGAGGTGGGAGGCCTGAAACATGAGTTGCTGGGATAAATTGGCCTGTCACTCATCAGCTGTAGGCAGTGTGATCCATAACAGGAGTGGTATGAGGAAGCTAGCAGAACATAGTGGTTTAGAAGTTTGTGGAAGCAGACCAAAGTTGGATATACACTGTCTTACATCAGGAAGAACAATCAGTAGTCGAGTGTCACAGCATGGGGATAGGACGGTGTTCAGGGTAGGTGAGTTAACCATGTTATATCTGGGAAGGAAGAGGTGATTAATTAGTATACGTCATGCTGTCTGGTGTACATGGAGGTTGTGTGGAAGTGTGCACTATAAGAGTATGGATATGTATCGCTGAAGAAGTATTTGATGAAGGGTGTATGTAATATGGATTACAGGATGTCGTCTGATATTTAGAAGGTTTTGCAGAGGGTAGCATTTGTAAAAAGCAGAATAACTAAAGAAGGCCTTGATGGATTGTCTTCATATTTAGTAGGTGGGTAGATCTTGATGAGACCTAGAAATGATTAGATTTATGGGTACCCTATCGGCTTGTCACGACACTGGAGCGGAACTTCCTGTTTTGTTATCTCGTGTTCTGGACATGCTATGGAACTGATTTTTGAGTGGTAGGTAGCTCTTTGGTAAGAGAGTAAGTGCTATAGGTTTGGGCCTCCTGGCGGCTTTTTTGGAACTGCAGGAGCAGGTTTTGCTTCAGACTTTGAAAGGGAATAACTCAAGAAGGGCATGATGAATGGCCATGATTTTTGGTAATGAGATATCTTGAGTGATGATGTACATGATTAGATACTTATTATGCAAATCAGTATCTAATTTGCATAATTAATGAGGAAAGTTTGTACATCCGCCAAATTCCAGGATAGGACTCTCAAACATGTGACACATGTAACAGGGGAAGAGAGAAATATTATTAGATATCAACTATGCAAATGAAGACCTCATTTGCATAATTAATGAGGAAATACTATAACTCAAGATGGGCTTGATGGATGGTCATGATTTTTTGTATGTAGATAGCTTACGTGGTGCTTCGTATCATTAGAGGATAATTATGAAAATCAGATTCTAATTTGCATAATTAATGAGGCAATTTTAAAACCCCACTGTGTTCCATGATATGACTATTCGAATATGTGACATTTGTAACTAAGGAAGAGAGGAACGTTGACAGATAGAAAATATGCAAATGTAGGCCTAATTTGCATAGTTAATGAGAAACTACTCTAATTCCATACTGGTAAATTATGGCAATTTCATACTTATGGCATTTGGAAGTGGTGTGAATGTGAACATCGTTGAATCAAATTATGCTTATGAGGACCACATTTGCATAATTGATGATAAATGTTAGCATAACCTTCTTTGTTAAGCTCATACTTTTGACAACTTCTGTTATTTGGGTGAATACGATCAACTGGTAACGTTATGATTTATAATTGATGAGAAACACTCCCAATACGTCAGTCATAAAGGCTAAAATCATTTGGCGAAGGTATGAGGTCGTGGAACTCTTGTGCGTTATACGTTCGATCATCATGCGTTGTATCTGCGCTTCAAGCACGCTATGTGCACGCTGCGCAGAGATCGTGCCGCAAGGGAAGCGTATAACCGCGTTTGAAGCGCAAACACAAAGCGCGCTCGTACCTTACTCGACCTATGTCGGACGTTTGCACTGCGTTCTTATAACGTCTGAGCTGCGTCATAGCGTTCGCACGAAAGTTTTAGGTAGTTTCAAAAGTATCAAGCGTACTGGGACGTACCTCGCGTGTGCCGGCGTCCCTAAAACTTTCACAAAACGATTGAGAGACGCTTTAGGTGCGTATTGTGCGCACGCCGGCGTGTGACAAAAATGTTGACACGCAACTGACACGCACATGTTATACGATGACAGGGCCTTTGCGTTCGCCGGGTCACGGCCGGACCTGGGTTGGACCCTGTTGCATAGGTGTAAACAACTACCTGTGGTGCAACAAAAAGACCTCAGACCTATATAATGTTTATACTTTTTCATATCTACAGGACTTGCCTGGTACAACCATGGAGATATTCCGTGCATTGTAAAATGAAAGCGAACGCTGTGGCCTTCGAAACATTAAGGATATTTGGTCAGTTTATTTGTGCTCGTCTTATTTACAGTTCACCTGGATCCAATTAGATAGTTACATCGCGTGATAGTCCTTTTCCTCACCTTTAAATTGATGCCAAAGTCCCTTGGATAATTTTAGGGGAACCGGTTTTGCCCCCCAAAAAACTGCGACAATACCTACTTTGCGGTGGTGAAATTTCTGCCTAGTGATAGCTACAGATGCGTGCACTCCTGTGTTTTGGATACATTTAGATACATTTCGCGCGGCATAACAAAACCCATTTCTTGGTATCAGAAGCTGTATGAACGCGGCTACCACGTGCAATATGATAATTGACATAATAACAGTCAAGTACAGACAGACAGAGGTTTTAGCACATGGTACCTTATCTTTAAAAAATAGTCAAATTTGAAGTCAATCACTTGGAACTCCTGCGTTCGAACGACCGGACCCAGCCAGTACGTTCGATTTTCCTGCCGCGGGGGTCAGGCGAGGTCAGGTGCAATGTTGCAACTTTCGGCCGGTGTTGGGAACGTTGATGAAATTAACGGCTCAAGTTTTGCCGTCTAAAATTAATTTTCTGAAACACTTCAAAATAAGACTAATATCATCTTGAAGCCAGGAAAAGTGAGATTCATGTGCAAGTTGACCAATGCCATTAGATATGTTTTGAGTTCTGTAAAGCATGGTGAAAGTACATCGTGTTTGTTTTCTCCTTCAGAATAAGACGCAAATTGACCTGTTGTTCGTTTTTTGGGGGGCAAAACAGGTTCCCCTAAAATTATCCAAGGGACTTTGGTATCAATTTAAAGGTTAGGAAATGGACTATCACGCGATGTAACTATCTAGTTGGATCCGAGTAAACCGTCAAAATTACACGCACAAATATACTGACCAAAAATTATCAATGTTTCGAAAGCCACAGCGCTCGCTGACAATTTGCTGTACACGAAATATCTACTTGGTTGTGTTGGGCAGATCCTGTAGATGTGAAAAAGTATAAACATTATGTAGGTCCGAGGTCTTTTTGCTGCACGACGGGCGGTTGTTTACACCCATGCAACGGGGTCAAATCGTGCCGCGGCAAACGCCGTAAGAAAGAAAATAAAGCGTTCTACGGTGACCTGCGGTTCGACCGACAGTGCTATTTTCGGACAGCCCCTGGCAGACGACCCCTGCAGAACAAGGTGGCCGACTGAGGTCAATTAAGGGTCATCCAAACAAACAATGTTGACCTAGTTTTACCGTAGGGTGCTGCGTTCAGCGTTTTGAGGAATCAATCTGATCTAAATATTCAAATTCAACCTCACGTTTTAACCAACCAGTCGTGTGATTTAATTACATAATCCCTCCCACATTTGATAGATTGTACGCTCTGTTATAAAAACCTCCCCACAATCTCAGCATTCCAGTCCTGCCTTACATTACCTTCGAAATCCCACACCGTGAGCTCATCTTTGGCATGCAGGGGCGCGCTGCCAAGCGGGCCCGCCGGGCAGCCCGACAAGACCGTGGACTGGGCCCCCGAGGCACGTCGTCGGGACGGGGGAAAACTCGCACGGGCTTGTGTGCCAGCGATCGTAGGTGGAGCCCCAGAATTCTTTCAAGGTAAGTTCTTGAAAACTTTTCGTACGTTTAACTTCTTTTTATCTTGTGTTTCTCTGGCTTGGAACTTGTAGGTTTTCTACATTTAAGAATAGAAAGCATCTATTTGTACCTGGTATTGAATTTTACGAATTGAAAACTATGACTTACCACGACCTGCCAATCTCTACTAATCGGAAGGGTTGTGAGATATACTAGTCTCGGGGCTTGTGGCTGGGAGGGGGAGAATCTAGGTGTTTGTGTACGGGGAGTCGTGAGAGAGAAACAAGGATTGTGTAGAGAGTGGGTCCCGGGATGCGTTTTGCCTCTCCTCTGTCATGTCTGTTCCTCGCTGTAGGCTCCAGGCTGGTAGGCTTGGTGTCTGTCTTGTCCGGTTTTCTTTCGATATCCGTGTAATAGAGCTAGCAATGTTTCCTTGGACTGGAAACATTTTATTCCATGTTCGTAGGTGTGATGTCGATGCTCTGTTCAAATTCGTATGTACTAGTATCTGTTTCTGTTCGTTAAATTTCCCTCGATTGGTGTTTTCGTCTCGTCAAACCACGTTTTGAGCGCTAGTTGTACAACAAATTGAACCGTGCATATTGTATCTCCACCTTGGGCCGACGAAGGCCGTCATGTCAGGGTGAAACTTTCACTGAAAGGGAATGTCATAGAATAGAGACATGGTCCGACTCGTACAGTTAGCAAGTTTCTATAGAGGACTACAGCAGTCTCCTTCAATAGTTGTTTGTTGACTTTTTGGTGTTCTGGTGTAACTTTGTTTTCTTGATGTGGTCGTCCTTTTTTTAATGTTCCGTTGCACTTACCCGTGCCTTGAAGAATGGATGGAAAATTAGAGGTGGCCTCTGTGACATACTCCCACATATTTTTCCATATGGCTGGTTCCGGCTAGACCATCCCGCCTGGGCAATTGTTGTGTACTGTGCACTCTTATCCTACCTCCGGCTAGACACATGTGGTTACAAACCATCTTTGTTCGTACATGTCGTAAGGTCGGTGTTCTAGAAATCTCCACCCATTTGATTGACGTATGCTGGCTGAACCCTGCGTACCTGTTTTCACCTCACATGACAATACCAGTTGAGTACTTCATCATGAGTTACTTTTGTCTGTCGTTGGGGGCCTGATTTATGACTGAGACTAAGTGTACATGTAGCATCTTCTCTAGTATTTCTTTTCCCAATCGTGTTCCAATCGAAGGAGTTGATTTTTCTTGTGGTTGTTGAGTTTTTGTCCCGGTTATTCGACCGTTCTTTTACTGACCAAATGAAACATTTTCGGCATGTTGTCAATGTCGGGACATCCATGATTGCTACGATTCACCCACTGCCTGCTACTGGTGATTGAGTAAATGATAGATACTGTTTGTTTTGCCAACTAGTGACGGGCTACGGGTGGGCCCTAACTGGGTGACGACTATATCTGAAATTATGTTCGACGTTTGACCAACCATCTTGTACTGTTAACTCTAGAGGTTCCAGAGCTGTTTTTATCGACGACATGATGCTCAATGTTATGATACCAGGTTGTTACGTTGGGAGAACTACTGTTAAATTTCGTAGGTTATGTTTTGCTAGTTTTGTAAGTAGCAATTGTGTTGCGTTTGTGGTTGAGTTGTTCGTTTCGCCAAAACAAATCGAGCGTGTTGTCTCTGTTCTGTTCATGTACATATCAGTGCGTGTTTATGTATTTCGTATTTCTATGTGGTCAAGGTGTGCGTCTGTCCGTTGAGTATCTATATATGATGGCGTATTTGTGTTCCGTATTTCTCTGTGGGTATTTTGTATTGGCGTTTTGTGCTGCTGTTCATGCTATACTAGCGACGTATAATGTCCTCGTTGTATGTGTCCTCGTTGTATGTGTTTTGTTTTTTTTGCTTGTAAGTTTCGTCGACCCGACTCGATCATGATCCGTTGTGTAACCGAGTTTTGTAATTTGCTGCTCGGATGATAGTCAACACCGCATTGTCGATCGGTGGTGAAAGCGCCGGCCGTTAGATACTATAAGTAACTTGAGATCGACCTTGGACGACACGCCCTATAAAGCTGCCAAATACCTGCCGCTATTCCGTCTGGTAAAGTTTAACACTATATGTCGGTGCTAAAGTATTTTTTTCGCTAGTTTTCAGTGGTTGTGGAAAATTTTGGGCGAGTTCTCTGTAGCATTACGATTAGAAAGGCATGTTGTTTACGGACGGCCAGCAATGATCAGTAATATAACGGACAAAAGACCGTGTTCCCTAGGCGTCTGTTTTCTTCTATTTTCAGTAAACCGCACACGAGCAGCGAGGGCCCAGGACCAGAAAGGCATATTGTATACGGATTCTGGGGCCGCACAGCATAGAAAACTGCTTCGACCATGGTAAGTAAGTGAAACCGTTGTCGGGCATTTTAGATGTTATCGCTATCAACGGTTATTAACTTCCTAATGTCTACAGAGTTTCGGTGACAGAATTTGGTCGTTTTGAAATCATCGGTTCAGACATTTCCCTCTTGTTGTTCGATGACATGATGTTGTCTTCAATCAAGGACATTATATAATGTCCTTGCTTCAATCAATAATATTTCGCAGCACATCTTTTATTTGTTTACCTGGTACCGAATGTATGGTGATTGGTGATTAACTGCAAGTTTTGTAAGGCTTTGTGTTGTAGTATTAGGCTAACGTTTAGTGGGCTATAGTTGTTTTCAATTTGTACTTGTTGTAAGTCCTCTTTTTGTAACGGTGCCCATGTAGCAGTTCTTATTTCTATCCTAGCTGTCTTGATTATTGGTTCCACCAAGAAAAGTTTCTTCACGTTTTGGAAGGCACCGAACGCATTTATTTGTCTGCAGGGGCGTTGCGTTGATGTTGTTAGGTTAGTGGGCTATAGTCGTTGTCAATTTGTACTTCCAAGTCTTCTTTTGTAACGGTGCCCATATTGCAGTTGTTTTTCTATTCTAGTTGGCTGTGTTGATAAGTTCAATCAGTAAAAAGTTCGCCAACTGCACATGTGGTCCAAATTCCAAGTATTGGATTGTATGATCAAGTAATAAATAGTGTCGATGATGACTGGCTCATGTTTCTCTGGCTCAGTTCCTGTGTACCAGTTACCGCATCTGTTATATTTTTCACCGTGTAAGAGGAAATCGAAATTATGGTTAACGTTTTATCTACACAACGTCATGCTCCGCCGGGATTTTCCGGTCGTACCTACCATATATTCGCTCCTCTTCGACAGGACTCATCTGTCGAGATTGGATATTCCAGTAACGGGCTGTTTCCCTTCTTCAGGTCAGGCCCTGAATTCTGGCCCTGGATGGCCAGTAACAGCCCAGGAGACCCTGGTCCCGGGTGTATATTTCTCTTGCATTTTCAGTAAACCTCACACGCAGTGCAGCGAGGACCCAGGACCACTGTATCCAGGGACACGCTATGTTCTACTGTCTTCTTCTATCCCCTGCCCGTCGCCTATAGGACAACGTGAACATCGATGCCTTACAGCGGTAAGCCAACATAGACAATAGGGGTGGGTACCGGTACCGTGTACGGTACAAAACCGGTTTTTCTGTGTGGACCGGTCCAAAAAAAACGGTCCGGTAAAATCAGTGGACCGGACTTTGGACCGATCAGAAAATTCACAGTACAAGACTACCAGCAGGCGGTCACATAATGAAATATAATAATGTTACTGGTCTAAGAAAATACAAAACAGCAGATTTAACGAGTCGTGGTTGCTCTTTTTCGAAGATGTTAGCTGTGAATCATATCTAGAAACACCTGAAGGATGAGTCAACACATGGAGAGGCGAGTACAGTTAATTTTAAGACAGTGCGAACCTAAAAAAATTATATCGTTCCAGACATGGCGTTATTGTCCGACACATGCATACTTGCAATCAAGTAAATCACTCGCCAAAATATGGTGTACTGCCACACTACTATAATCAGGTCCAGGTCCGGACCTGGACCTGACCCTCTGGACCTGGACCTGACCTGAATTTTCTGTACCGGTACCCACCCCTAATAGACAATAGTGTTTCTGTCGTCTTTGTTAATCTGAGCAATATGCAGTTCTATATGTTGTGTCCCTTTAAGGTCTTTCCTTAATGACTGACAAACATATAACTTTAAACCTTTCTTTACGATTTGCGCTCTCTTGCGCTCTCTTGCATTCTGTGAAAATCATCGGCTCAAACACGTTGTATATACATGGATGTGAAACCAACAAATCCTTGAATCGTGTTCATACAGGGGAAGAGCATAGCTGCACAGACCATATTGTGACAAACAGGTTAATAGCATTGATTTATTTATGCCCTTTTCTCTCTTAGTGCCCGCAGGTGAACTTCGTCATGGCTACCTTCAGACTGCATAAGGAATCATCGTAGAAGAATTGGAGTGTGCGACGATAACATTCACCAAGGAGAAACATTGAATGAAGGACCATCGCACTGGGATAATTGCGAAAGCAAAATGAAAAAAACAAACAAAAAACACACACAATGAAATAGCACATAACAAAAACAAATGAAACACAAATAGATAAAAACTCTCATACACAACATGCCCAATGTTGGAGAGACCTTGTCTCTGCGTCCTTTCTTTATCCCTTTAGATGTTAGCTATAGTCTTCAGAGAGCATCTGAAAGAACCTGTATCAGGTACATGTCGAAACATAAAATCATTTATTGTAACAAGTCAAAACAAAAATATGGATGAAAAGCTGTGACATTGTATCATGATCTACATTGCAACATACCCTGCCAAACCATAATTCTATATTGTAGAAGTAAAAGCTTATCAAAACATCGGCAAAATGCTGTAATAGTACATGTAAAAACTACCGCCTTTCCTGTGCTTGACGCATTAGATTTGAGTTCCTCCCCGACAACTGCAAACGCCGTTCCCGCAAGGCATTGTCAAAAACCAATTCCCTGGGGAATGCGTGCGTGGAATATTTAGAATTCTTCCAAATTTGATCCCAGCACTATACAAACGGCTCCGCCCCTGAGGCGTCGCCAAAAATTGCTAAGACAATTGGTGTTATTGCGAAAATCAAATACACCATCCCTCAAAAGACTTTCACAAATATATACAACAGCCTTATTTGACTTACTGTAACATAGTTTGGGGATGCGCCTGCCATATAAGTCTACATCCTCTTATACATGTAACTCTCCAAAAGAAATTCACAAGGATAGCAACTGCTTCTGAATTTCGCTCACACACGGCTCCTATATTTCACGATGTCAATAAACTTTGGGCCCTCTAGCGGCTTCTTATGGTACTGCAGCGGAACTGCCTGTTTTGATATCTCGTGTTCTGGACATGCTATGGAACTGATTTTTAAGTGGTAGATAGATCTTTGGACAGAGAGTAAGTGGTATGGGTTTGGGCCCCCTAGCAGCTTTTTTTTTAACTGCAGGAGCAGGTTTTGCGTCTGACTTTGAAAGGGAATAACTCAAGAAGGGTTTGATGGATGGTAATGCTTTTTGGTAAGTAGATAGCTTGAGTGATGATATACATGATTAGATACTTCTTATGCAAATCAGTATCTAATTTGCATAATTAATGAGGAAAGTTTATACATCCGCCAAATTACATGATAGGACTCTGAAACATGTGACATATGTAATTGAGGAAGAGAGAAATATCAATTGATATGAACTATGCAAATGAAGACCTCATTTTCATAATTAATGAGAAAATACTATAACAAGATGGCCTTGATGGATAGTCATGATTTTTGGTTGTCGATAGCTTGTGTGATGCTTAGTATGATTGGACGATAATTATGCAAATCAGATTCTAATTTGCATGATTAATGAGGCAACGTTAAAAATCCGCTTTGTTCCATGATATGACTATTCAAATTGTAACTGAGGAAGAGAGGAACGTTGATGATAGAAACTATGCAAATGTGGGCCTAATTTGCATACTAAATGAGTAACATCTATAATTCCACACCGGCAAATGACGGCAATTTCATACATTTAATACTTTTTTTGTGGCATCGGGAAGTTATGTGAATGTGAACATCGTTGAATCAAATTTGGGCCTCATTTGCATAATTGATGATAAGTATTAGCATAACCTTCCGTGCTAAGCTCATAATTTGTTAGCTCATACTTTGGACATGTTATATTTTAAGACAATCAACTGGTATGATTTATAATTGATGAGAAACACTCCTAATACGTCAATCATAAAGGTTAAAATCATTTGGCGAAGGTATGAGGTCGTGGAACTCTAGTTTAGAATTATTTTCAATCTATTGTAATTATTTGAGTAAGACAATTGATACTTTTGAAATATTTTGAATTTGACTTCAACTTTCTAAACATTTCTCTGGTTTTCTAAAACCTTAGAATTATTCATAATGTGGAATATGTATTTACAATAGTTTCTAAATAGTGGTAACAGCATTCTACCATTATTTACCATTTTCAACCATTTCTTACCATTTTTTACCATTATTTGTAACATTTTCATAAATGGGTCAGAGGGCTGGAAAGTAAGTAATTTATACATCCTGCGAAGTACATAGGGACAAATGATGTCTACAAAGGGCCAAACAGTGTCCTGCAGTGAAATCTAAAGATGTACAAAAGCAGACAGAAGGGCCGGATTAGCACCTACTTTTATGGGGGCAATCACCATTCAACCATTATCTACCATTTTCTACCATTTTTTGTAAATATTTCTAAAAGTCAAAGAATCATATAGAGTCTTTCCAAGTCACCGCAAGGGTTGGTATTGTCATAATTTAAAAATATGTTCAATTTATTGTTATTATTTGTGTAAGCTATTTGATACTTTTGAAAGATTTTGAATGTGATTTCAACTTCATAAATATTTCTGAAGTTTTCTGAAACTTTAGAAATATTCATGATATGGAATATGACATTTCAAACAGTTTCTACATAATGGTAACAGCATTCTACCATTACAGTTTTCACAATTTCTTACCATTCTTTACCATTATCTATAACATTTTTATAAATAGGTCAAAGGGCTGAGAAGAAATCAATTCACACATCCTTACGAAGTACAGGGAAGAATGGTTTCCACAAAGGACTAAGCAGTGTCCTGCAGTGAAATCTAAAGATGTACAAAAGCAGACAGAGGGGCGGGTTAGCACCTACTTTTATGGGGGCAATCACCATTCTACCATTGTTAACCATTTTCAACCATTTTTTGTAAATATTTGTAAAAGTGAAAGAATCACATAGATGTTTAGATATTATTCTAAATAAAGAGATTTTTGTGCAGTTACTTTCAAAATATTTCTAAATTATCTAATTGAATTCAAATAAATTCATATTTCTATATTCAATCTTTTAGAAAATAGAACCATTGTCAGTCAGATATTCTTTTATCAGAATTTTGTTCAAAACCATTACAATTATTATTATTATAAAACCCTTGCGGTGACTTGGAATGGACTCTAGATGTTTGGAAATCATTCCAAATAAAGAGATTTTTAAATTATAAATCATCTAATTGAATTCAAATAAATTAACATTTTTATATCCAATCTTTTAGAAAAAAACTATTGTCACTCAGATCTGATCCGATCACTCGATATTCTTTTATTAGAAATAATTCAAAATTATTACAAATATTATTGAAAAACCCTCTCGGTGACTTGGAATGGACCAGTCTTACAACAATCTTCTCTTTTCTGACGTTGAACTTAAAAGTGCCCTGAAAACTCATCTCATATTTAAAGCCATCCTAGCCCCCTGTAGTAGTCACATACCGCTCGTTCTCATTTAAATGTACACATTTTGTAACTTCCGTTACCGTTTGAAGAAAGACGTTTCTTACGTTAAGATATGCCACATATAAAGTGCCAAACTGTCGTTTTTTGACGACTTAAAACTTTTCTGGCTTTTAAAAACGACAGTTTGGCTCCTAATATGTGGCATATCTTAATGTCAGGAACGTCTTACTTCAAACGGTAATGGAAGTTACAAAATGTGTACATTTAAATGAGAACGAGCAATACATCTATGTTCAGTTTAACTTATCTTTTGATTAACACCATTTATTATTTGATTATCATATATCGTTATCATATTCTATGTATCACTTTGCTATATTATCTATTGATTATAATAAATTTTTATTAGTATAGAGGAGGAGGGCCTAGTATAAGCTATATACGCTTTTTCCTTCCTCCTGCTCTGTTTTCATCTTTTTTTTATCGTATTGTGTTTTATTCTTGTTGTTCAAATAAATGTGTGTACGTGTGGGGGGGTATGTGCGCGCGCGTCCGTGTATCTATATACTGTTCAGCACCAAGGACAGATCGCTTGAGTGTAAAACTACCGTTTCGTCGTGTACTGAATGACTGATCCTTGTTTTGAACGCCAAAAAATCAGTCAAGCAACATCTTTCTGAATCAGTGAAAAATCGTCTGCCCATGGATCAATAGCGTCTCCTAGCATCATCAGTCGACGTGCATTCGCGACGACGGAGTTATACCACCCTTTACGGGGTGACATACCCTTTCGTTGGCTGTCATACAAGACGGGGATGCACAAGGTCTCCCGTCCGTGTGAATGGTATAAATCACCGTATGGCTGATACGACACGGAGGTTCGCCAGGCCTCCATCCGGGTGATTTGTAGTGAATTACTAACTCCAGACAGAAGGATTTGGACCATCGCACACCGGGGCATGCCCCTACTCTTTTTCGAAAGGTGTGGTGAATTCTGTTAAGTGCGCGGGGTGCGGTTCTCCCCAAACACGGGACCTCCATTTAACATCCTATCCGAGGGACATCCCTAACTCTAGATGAGCTAGGTACTCATTTACACTTGAGTGAAGTTAGGAAAGTTGTGTTAAGCGCCTTTCCCAAGGGCACAACGTCGGGGCGCATGTCCAGACATGTCTAGGGGCAGCCCGGGATCGAACTCGGGTCCCCCTGTTTTGTTTTAACCATTATGCCACACGACGCCACAATATTTACTAGAACTGCGCAATATTTTTGCGTATATAACGACTCTGCCACCGGAAGATCTGCTTTGAGATCATACACACGTGCATGTATGTATGTGCCTGTATGTTCAGTATACCAATGAAATATTTCTGGCTTTTACGCAGACAACTCCCTAATCTATGTGAGTGTTTGCTTGCTTGATATGGTCTTGATTTTTTGTAGCAGACAGCTTTTGATGTAAGGGACGCGTAGTGTAGGTTTGGGAACTTGCTCTGGACTGCAGGGGCTGTGTTTTTAAAATCTTTCAAGGAGAATAACTGAATACAGGAACGACGGATTTCCATAATACTATGTATGTAGGTAGCTTAGACATAAACGTACACATTGATTTGCAAATCATGACTAATATTAGGGCTTAATTTGCATAATTGATTGGAAAATCTATAGTTGTAGTGTTTTCTTTTATACATATGACATATGTAATATATGGCAGGTGGAACATCTGCAGATATACCAATTATGTAGATAACGCCATAATTTACTTAATTAAAGCTTAAGTGCCATAGTTTCTTTGTAGTATATGGTGGAAATTGTGTTCATCGCAGTGCATTGATTATGTAAATGTTCAAGTCGTAAATGCTTTATGATGAAATATAAACATGGTATTCTGTCAAAGGAAAGGACATTCATACATACTACTAGTATATAAGTAATTGCCTTCGCCGTTGGCAGAAGGGTATATTTTTGGTCGGGATTTGTGGAGTGATGGTGTTGGCGATATAACTCTTGATGCCATGGACGGATGTTTGTGATTTTTGGTAGGAAAGTTTCTGTTGAGGAGACGAAGGTCAAGTTTGAAGATGGGTCTTCTGGGGGGGGTTCTTTTGGTGCTGCAGTGGACCTTTTTTGTTTGTAGGTTTGTTTGTTTGTGGCATAACTCGAGAGAAATTAAATGAACCGTGATGAAATTTAGCAGGTTGTTTCGGGTAGGGAAAACAAAGGTCAAGTTCGAAAATGGGTCTTCTGGAAGGTTCCTACGGTACTACAGGGGGTATTTTTTATCTAGATTTTGGAGGAGTTTAACTCAAGCAGGGTTTGGTGGATTTAATTTTTTGGGGGGCTGGTAGAAACGTTTAGTGATGATTAACATAATGAGATGTATTCTATGCAAACCAGGCCCTCCTTAACATAATTAATGAGGAAAAGTTGAAATTCCTTTCAATGTGCTATTTTTGGGATGACGACCTATTTACGAGGACACCTATATACGAGGACACCATATGGACAGTGACTGGCTGGCCATATGGTGTCAACATGTGGGCAATGCTTTTCATATAGACATATGAACTGAGAACTGTGACATAGAGAGGAAACCCGATTGATATATCGATTATGTTAATAAGGACATAATTTGCTTAATTGATGAGAAAATGCTATGACTCCAAAGTTGTAAATGACGGTAATTAGATTCTTGCATTCGGAAGTTAAATGAAGGTGAACATCACAATACATTAAGTATGCAATCCATAACAAACACATCTTTCATACAAGTTAACACCATTCGGCGAAGGTATAGGATCGCCGAACTCTAGTTTTGATAGAGAAGACCGCCATTTAATATTGACTATGCTAAATACAACCTTATTGGTATCATCAATGAGACAAGAGAAAACAATAAATCTACAAAGTCTCAAAATATTTCATGGAGGTACGAGGTTTCTGAACTCTTGTTGATTTTGTGTTTTTCAACAGAGCGACGTCTAAAATCAAACTGTTGCTGTTCTAGTAAACATTGCGAGCCGACACTTTTGATCCTCGACCACAGCAAAATATGTACTTTTTTTATAGCTTCTAGTGCTTGTGAGTTTATTATTTCAATATTTAGAATAATGATAGAACAGTAGGGCTTAACGCTTCTTCCTCCACGTACACAAATACTCGCACACACAGACACAAACATATGCTTGTCCTACATACCCATATAACCACTTTCTACCAGTGCACCTGTAGTTAACATTGCTAGCCACGCTTTTGATCCATGAGGACAACGCCCCTATGATAGTAAATAATTGCAGTACTAGTAAGGATTTCTAGGCAACACTTTTGATCCATGAGAACAAAGCTCAGCTCTTATTGACACCATGCCTCTTTGATGGTAAATAGTTGCAGTACTGGTGACGATTGCTAGGCGACCCTTTTGATCCATGACAATGAAGCTCAAGCATCTATGCTGGTAGATAATTGCTGCATTAGTAATGAATGCTAGATGACGCTTTTGATTCATGACAAATAGGCACTTTAGCTGAAGATACTTTTCATCTATGAAGAAGGATGTTGATTGTTTCTTAATTTTCCAATAAAGGCCGATTATACAGTTTATGACAGAAAAGATTCAATTTGGCCAGTTTTCCACACATGCACAAGCCCGCGACCTGTCCTTGGTGCTGAACACTATTTAGATACACACACAAGCTTATATTGAATACTAACCATAAACGATCACACCTGTCCTTGGTGCTGAACACCACACCTGTTAGGCCCGATTTACACACAGGTTTTCGAAGTCGACCCGGGGCTGTGTATGAAGAGCTTTGGGCTACTCAAATGGATTTTTCCGACTAGAAAACGCTATTTGAATAGCCTAGGGTTCTCCTTGCACAGTCCTTGCATAACCACGCTTGTGTAAACCGGGCCTTAGACATACATATACATCCGTATCTTGATGCTGTTTAACACACCTGTCAGACACAAGACCACGATAGCATCATTTGCAGTTTCATGAAATGGAGCTTTGGAGAAAAAAGGACGATGTTTATTAAAGTGACTTTTTTACTTGTATCCGTTAGGAACGAAGGTACACAAGTTTAATGTTATAATATATGTGCAATGTTACCGAATAAGAACACAGTGTCCCACTATCTATTTCAAATCAAATAATCTATCATAAGTACATATACGATACATGCATGCGTGCTTGAACGTTACAGTTCCCATACATTTGCTCAACGTTTTGCTTCGAAAAAACACAGCAAAAAGTGCTTTTCAACCGAACGATGCCTTAAAACAAACTCCTGCTGTTCTACTCCATGAACATAGAGGTACTACAGCAAACGACAAAGTGATAAACAACACTGCAACGTTACACAATTTCTCATAGAATTGCATGCGTGGAGGATTTGCTTCGAAGTTGACGTTTTCCACTTTTTGAATTACAATCGTATGATTGTGCATGCGGGTAAAAACGCTTGTCTCCTAAGCTTCTTTCTGGAGGTGTTCTCGTCTTTCTCAAAGTTTCTGTTCTAGATCCCTTTCCATCATAATGTTTTTTTTCCATTCTTTGATAAATTAACAAGGAAACATTTTATACATCAAAACATACGAAATATTTTCTTTTTTGTTGTCATCAAGTCATAGACTCGACCTAAATTTCAAATCGATTTACAAAATCGGTAAATATCTCCAAAAGATTGTGGAGGATACCCACTCTTTGGGTTCAATGATTGGTGTATAGTGGATCATTTAGCCAACCCTACACAATTAGCAGTTCAACCAATGAGAGAGTGGCAAATAGCGGTTCAACCAATGAGAAAGTGACTGCTTGTCTGTCAACATATGGGTTCGGTTGTACGGATCAGAAAAGATGTCACGGCAAAGTCCAATAGACCGACCCTATAGCCCCGCCCATCTCCATCAAAACAAATGCAAAAATAAAAACATAAGAATTCAAATATTTTGACGGCCATGCAGCTACTCTCTCATTGGTCGAACCAATAATTGCAAAGCCATCATTGGTTGAAATTTAACTGATAATTGTGATTGACAGGGGGGATCAGTCTATTGTGCGTTTGTATTTTCTAGACAGCAACTGACGCAGCAGCTGCATTGAAAATTGACGTCACACGGCAGAGCATTGGTTGTCGACCGTCCACCTTCAGCCGGACGTACGCGTAGTGTCATTTTTCTGGCCTCTCGCTCGGTGCCGACACAGCAGCCTAGAAGAGGGGGGGGGGTCGGAGGGGAGAGGCAGACAAGTTATACACAATCACTTGTGTAGCTTTCACCCACGTGTACGTTTTACCGGTGAACGTGACAAACAATAAAGACCCAATTTGTCACGTGAAATTGTATATTTTCTTTTACAATGTCAAAAAAATCGGAATTGACAAAATGGCGCAAATCGGTGCAAAATGGTGAATGTCATTTTATCGCTGCGAATATCTTTGTGATGGATTTTAAATCATTGTAACCAACGGGTTGTCCTGATTGACTAAGGTCCGAGCTGTCGACGTCGAGGTGCTGAGTGGCCCTGCAGTACCATGAAAAAACAGAGTAACAAAACGAGTGCCAAGTTGTACAGTGGGTATCTCACTTTACTGCGCCTATATGAGTCAAACCATTGCAGCAACTTTGTGAATTCTTTCTGACGGTCACACTGACACACGGGTAAAATAGATGATCTCTGCAAACAAAATGGCCGCTTCCGGAATGTCACATTCCCAGTTTCGGCACCAAATCAGATATCAAAAACAAATCGCATTGTTGCCATTGACTTGTAAGTCCATTGTCCATTAGTTTAAAAAAACCCACAAGTAATGGACAATGATTAGAATTCATAAAAGGGGGATTGTGCCATTTTGAAAATTGCGAATTTGCAATATCAGGCGACAAGTGGCATCGTTTGGTGCCTATTGGCGTATTTCGCAATTTGGCGCAATTAGACGCAGCTCAGAGAGATGATCGCCTAAGTACCCACCGCTTGAAGGCTCGGCGGAAGTCCCTGTTGAAGACGGTGTAGATGATTGGGTTAGCGGCGCTGTTCAGGTAACCAATCCAGAAGAAGAACTTGAAGAGTAGTAGGGGGATGTTGTCCCGGCATGTAGTACATACAGCCTGTAAGAGTGATCAGAAAGACTATATCCGGCTGCTTGAGTAACAGCTATTTGGCGTATCTTATTCCATGGATGTCTAACCTTCATCGATGTGGTTAAGGTTGTTGAATTAGAATCTATATATTATCTATATATTGCCATTTTGCCGATTACGTAATTTCTTGTACGTGGCTACCAGACACGGTGCTCTGGTGACTTCCGTTTCTGCCTGTTTCTACCTGTATTTTCGTTTAGGCCTGTCCGTCTCGTAAAAAAAACGGCAGTCGACATTTTTAAACGGTCGATGCCATATCGCTGACAGGTAGATACAAGATCCGAGCGTATCAAAACCTTTGGGGTAGGGGGTGGTGGAGGGTCTCAAAAACGGGAAAAAGGTTTTAAAATGTGTGGCATTTTATCCCGTAGGAGCCTCCGGCAAGGGTGAGATTTTTTTAAACGTCACGTGTGTGTGCGTATGTGTGTTTTATTATAGTAATAATGTATAGCAGTATTTTCAGGTTTTGGAGAGTTATAGATCGACATCCACATCTTGAACATAGTGTGGTATTGCCCATTAAATCAGATGTCCTTTGCCTAATGGTAGCCTGTGTTATAAAATCTGGGGTCAATTAGCCACTCTCCAAGGCCAAGCCTCTGGCTTGCTACTGCCTTGGGTACTGCCTAGCGTTATAATAAACAACTGTCTGCATGGGTATAAATGGAAACAGGTTTTTAATCGTTATTCCTGGTATAGAGAGTACCAAACACCAGAGCCCACATCGTAGATACCATAATTACTTCACTGAGGTAGGAAGGCCTGATGGAGACTATGTTGTAACAATGAATGTGTGTATGTTTCCAATCTTGCACCTTGTGATGCTGTTCACCACCCACGACCACCTCCCTTTAATTAAGGTAGCAGAACACGGCCTATGGGGATTTCTATCGTTAAGCACCACAGGGTGACTGGCTTCGACGCGGTGAAAATTATAGTAGGGAGCACTAGAAGAATACGGAAAACGAATATGTTTGTGTTTAGGGTACAACCTACAATTTATTCAAAAAACAAAAAAAATCTGTCGGCGTATCGGCTTCTCACGCCCACTTCGAAACAGCGCTCTGTGTGAGGTCACTTACCTGCAGCCGACCGAGAGGCAGTTGCGCAAGGAAGCTGTGCATGAAGCCTCCCTGGTTATCTAAATCATGCGGCATGCTTTTTTGTCCATGTTTGCATGCGCGGATACTAATGCACGTACAATGGCATCGACCGTTACAAATTGCGACGACCGTTTAGGAGACGGACATTTAAGTGTAGGCGGTGATGGGTGGAAAAAGAACAGGTGATAAAAAATTACAGATAGAGTGCTAATCAAATCAGATCAGATCATTTCTAATCAAAAGTGGGTGGGTAAATGCCTTCTATCATCATCTCAAAGCAGCACAATTTTTGATAAGGCAGTCCTTAGAAGTCAGTCCTAGAACCCAAATTTCACATTCAAAGCAGTTTTTTAGTTGTTGTCTGAAAAGGTTCACGCTGAGCACTAGTACTGGCAGTCGTCAACCCGGTCCTTGTACTTTCGCCAAATAGCTATTGTCTCTTGCATGCGCAATTGCGTTGCAAGTGAAAGCGGAGCGACACGCTCTCCATAGATACACGCTCTTCATAGAAATGCGTGTTCGAACGCGTTTGATTTCAAGTTCAAAAACTTAAGAGAAAACGGTAAAAAGCAGTCATGCTATTAAATCGATGTTATTAACATCCACAGCACAGGATCACTGTTTAAGTCCACATTGAACTTAGGGCATACTGATTTGATTACATGGATGACATCCTCAGGGCACAAAAACATGCGAGCGTTCAAGGTTCAACCAAAAGGTTGGGCAAACAAAATTTTCTTCATTATGAAATCAGAGGGGTAAGGAATGCTGTACAAATGACTTAACACACAGAACATGGTATACCACAAACAATAGATTCCATTTTTTTCACATCTTTTTTTTTTACTTTGGAAGAGTTCACTCAGGACTCCAAATACATTTTTAGCTTACTTAATGCTGCTGATGCACATGGCAACAAAATTACGATAGAAAAAGGCATTCTACAACATTTAGATTTTCGATAACTTTCTTTGCAGTTCACAGCATGCATTTGCTCACTTTGCAGCTTCTTTCTTTGGTGTACAGTATGATTAAACCTCGAAATGATTAGATTTTTGACCTCCTAATTTGCATAATTAATGAGGAAAGTTTACAAATCCGTTATTTTGCATGATAAGACTCCTGATGTGGCACCTAACACCGGTCAGTTGATAAACTGGGGCAAATATTCCCCCACTGGCAGGGCCTGTCCCAAGGGGCCCTACAGCTAGTGGTCAAAACACAAAGGGATAGAAAGTATAGAACATGTATACAACTTGTTTTTGATATGTGGATAGCGCAAGTGATGCTTGATATTGTGAAATGATAATTATGAAAATTAGAATCTAATTATTATGCAAATAAGGACCCTATTTGCATGAATTATGTCAGTTGATCATCTTCTCTACCCAAATAAAACAAGTTGTTCAATGTCTGAAAGTTTATCTTAGCAAAGGTTTTTGTAGCATTTCCTCATAAATTATGTACATAATCATTTACATGATTTAGGTCTACATCTACTTAACTTTCAAATGCTGTAAGACTGAAATCCCCATCATTTACCATTATGGAGTTATAGTATGTTGTCATCAATTATGCAAATTAGGTATTCATTTGCATAATTGATATCAATATCATGACAATCAATCAAGGCATTCTCGAGTTATCGTGAGACACACAGACACACACACGAGCACTGACGAAAACATAACCTTCTAGGCGAAGGTAATAAACACTTATCAACGCACACACATACAACACTCTAACACGGAATGACGTACCTGTAAGAAAAGTGTGAGAAAGAACGGTAACCAACAGAGGATGAAGGCCCCCAAGATGACGCCCAGCAAGACGGTAAACCGCCTCTCCCGTACATGTGCGATGCGAGACCTGTTCCCTGGGAATATCTGTGCCTGGGCGGCGGTGCACTCCTGATCCTGTCCGCTGGCCGACTCGTGGGAAGGGTCATCTTTCTTCAGCCAAATGGACAGGGACCGGCCGCGGGCTATGAGCACCTGCTGGATATACATAGGGACCAAATTCTCACAGATATCTCTTTCCATAATACCTCCATGAAAAATAGAGGTAACGTTACGGTTTTTGGTCCTTTTATTTGCGTGGGTGCGTATGTGCGTGCGTGTCCGGCGCAGTATCTTAAAGAACCTCTGGATGGATTGTGATAATGTTTGGTATGTGGGTAGGTGTTTTGGGCCTCCTGATGGCCGACCTTGGTACTGCAGCAGAAGTTCCGCTTTTCGTGTCTTTGGTCTTGGACCTGCTGTCGCGGGTAGATTTTTATAATCTTTTCATGTAGTTCTATTTCTACTGTCTTCTCCTTTTTCAGCTACAGCAAGAGAGGACTGGTAAATAAGACATGAAGCAAACGACATGTCCTCTCCCCATCTCCTGAAATATGTAGATTGGTATCGAAAACGTGCACAACAAGAGTTCAGATACCTCACGCCTCCTTGAAATACTTAGAGTTTCACGCATGTCTTGTTTATTATTATGTAAATAAGGTTTGATTGACATTACATGTGTCCATTGATCACTGCCTGCCACTAAGGTGAACGCGACTAGCATGAAAAATATGTAATTGTGAAAACAGAGATAGACCGAAGAAAAAGCAATTCCCCGTAAATTAGTAGCCTCTCTCGTTTGCCCCCATGACCTGTTATGTCTAGTCTGATAGTTCCTATCACTCGCACAAGTCTGACCTTTCCGGTGACACAATCTTTTCACTCACTTTTCCTGCTACTCAAGTGACACTATAGTCAAATCATGAACTACGGACACACAAGAACGTTAAAAACAGATGCACCGATACACATTTAAGACTCTGTACAAGGTGGAAATTAACAATGGCGAAAAAGAATTGCTTCTCTGAAGTAGTATGGGAAGATTTCACAGCTATGCCGTTCATTATACATCCTCTGATTGGTTCGCCGCAAATGAGGACAAGTGTAGAAATTGTGTGATGATCATGACATCAATTGGAGAGTCCTCTCGCGAGAAAAACATTCTCGCGAGAGTTCAACCAAATGACTGTGGGGATGTATTAGTGTTACCTGAGCGGCTGGGCCCCGTGCAATGATAGAGTTCTTGGAGCGGCCCGGACAGGCAGAGTCTCCATTTTTATCTTGTTCTGTTTTTTCTTCAGCATTGATACCTGCCCGCTCAGCAATCTCCTGGGAAAAGGAAGAAGCAAGTCGGACGAAATTTTAACTTCGGTGAATAGTTTCATCAGGTTGGCAAGTCACTGGCTAACAAAATTCTTTGTACACAACCAAAATTTCAAGTGTTTTATATATGTAAATACTTTTGTTTGGAACCGCATCTGTAAGTAGCGACACCTATAGCTGCCGTGCCAAGTGAACCAGCCAGAATTGCCCTGATGAAGATGGCAGACGGTCGTCGAGACGTCGAATAATACACTTGGTTGTGAACAAAGAATCCGGTTATCCAAAAGTTTAGCTTGTTTCAATGACTGAATAGGATCTAGAAAATACATACATGTTGATCGAGCCATTTGAATCCATGATTGGCACACAAACATTCATGACGGCCATAGTTCTATGGATGACATCGACTCGCGTGATTTTCGTCTGATTTCGAGAAAAAAAGAAGCAGTTTTGTTCCCTTCGGGAGATGGTCAACATGACAAGAAGGGAAGATATGCCTTGATTGTACTTAATTGTAGAAGAGACTCAAGAGAGGTAGACATGAGTGTATTTGTCTTCTTGTTCCGGCGTTTATAAAAATGTAGGCAACGTGTTTTTTTACCAATCAGATGTCATCCATACAGTTTACTCACAGTATGGCATCCATTCTTGCATCACATGATGACACAGCACATTTGCGCATGGTAATGCTACGGTCACAATTGGAACTAGAAAGGCAATATTTGCGAAAGCAAATACAACATATTTCACCCATTTCCCTCCTCACATCGAACAAAAAAATGGACTTTTTCATAATCACTCACGTCCAAAATTGAACATTAACAAATGTCCCCGCATACAATAATGGACTCTTCCAGTGGCAAATGGATCAACAAGTATCTGGCACATTTCAGAGTGTAAACAACTACAACCTTGACGAAGATTTCTTCTGCGGAAGAATTTTCGCAATCCGAGAGTCCAGAAAATTTTGCATTACGCAGCGGAACCAACTCAAGTTGTGCAAAGGTTTCACACATTTCCGCAAGATACTGCACATTTCTGATGCGTATTTCGGCTGGCGCTACACCCCCTACGTGCACCGGCGCAAATGTGACCGTACATGTAGCATTACATGGAATGACAGATATTTGGGGTCGGTGGTGATTATTCTATTAAAACTCCGGCATTCAAATGTTTCTTCAAACGTTGTGTCGATAGAAACTAGAAGTGTGAAAAGAAAAGAAATCAACTGAACATTAAATTAATCTAAAATCGAGGAAACAGTCGAGAAGACTGTTGTGAAGGAGCTTTCAAAGGAAAAGAAACTCTGGGCCGAATCTCACGCCACAAACAAGTACATGTTGCTTCTGTGTAGTTTGGTCAGATCGCATACATTAAGCCCCCCTCTCACTGGGCTGCGGCACTGGCATACGGCGGCAGCTCATGACGGCACCGTCGCGAATTTTTCACCAATTTTCATTTGCACTCTCACTGACGTGCGGCGCATTTGCGTTTGAAGCCCAGATGAGCAAATTATTGAATGAACTTTATTGTTCGACAATCGTACATGGTACAATGTATGGCACCAAATCAACAATACTGCAAGGCTAATATATCCTACAATTGTAACTAGAAAATATCATCGAAACAGTGTAAGAGTTATGTATGGATGATTTTTTTCTCCCTTTTTTTTAATAGAATGAAGTACAATAAAATTGACCTTTGTAGGCGGTATATTTGATTTATTGGAATTGCAACAGTGCAATACACGTGGGACACAGGCAGCTATAGTGATGTCGTGACCCACACACATAATGTACCCAATTTTTACACTTGGGTGGAGTGGGGAAAATCGTGTTAAGTACTTTTTTTCCCAAAGGTACAAGATCGGTGGCAGCAGGGGATTCGAACCCGGAACCCCTTGGTTCTGAGTCGGAAATCCTGCCGTTAGGCCACACGACCCCACACCTATAGGCGGTATAGGAATTGGACATGACAGTAATACATGGAAAACATTGTTGTGTGTACCAGATAGGATGAAGTTTGTCTTAGTAGTAATAGTCTGTAACGGCCCATCTCTCTTTTTACCAAACGAAGGACAGGTCATCACAAAATGAAATATTTTCATTGTATGTGGGACACAATCTCTGAGTGCCGGGTGTGTTGTTTACAATTTCTAGACAATGTGCGCTCATTCTCAGTTTTGTTATGCAATTCATAATTACAAACGGTTTATCATTAACTGATGTGAGATATTCTTCCTTGCCAAAGTGCATTTTGATTTCATTATATGTGTGGTGTTTACTGATATTTCCGCAATAATTTCTAAGTGGTTCACTCTAGACAGGGAAAAACGTGTCTTTCAGACGTTTTTAAATATGTTTCCAAAACGGTTGGCATTAACTGCGGGGTTACGCCAAACATGTCTATATAATATGTCCTGAACGTGAGTAACCTAGTCATGTTCTTCTTCAACTGAAGTGTCGTACGCTTTTTCAATATCATCTCATTATCTCCATGAAAAAAGGCTTTTTCATGGAGATACTGTTTTGCGTGCGTTTGGTGTTTGTGTGTATGTTTGTGTCACCGGATGCTTAAAGTCAGCATAACCGTTGAACATGTACATGGATTGTAATGAGATTTGGTATGTGGGTAGGTGTTAGGAGGAGGAAGGTCAAGGTCGATTTTGGGCCCCCTGGTATGTGTCACTGGAACTGCAATGGCGTATTTGTAAAAATCTTCTAAGGAGAATAACTGAAGAAAGGATCGACAGATTGTCATGTTATTTGGTACACAGGTAGGTTAGACAGAGATGTACACACTTAAGTGCAAATTATGCAAATGAGACTGAATTTGCATAAGTAAGGAGGAAAATCGTTTGCATGTGTGTCGCCGGATGCTTAAAGCCAGCATAACTGTAGAACGTGTAGATGGATTGTAATGATAGTTGGTATGTGGGTATGTGCTGGAAGGAGAAAGGTCAAGGTCGATTTTGGGCCCCCTGGTATGTGTGAATGGAACTGCAATGGCGCATTTGTCAAAATCTTTTAAGGAGAATAACTGAAGAGCGACAGATTTTCATGTTATTTACTATGCAGGTAGCTTAGACAGAGATGTATACAATGAATTGCAAATTATGCAAATTGGACTTAATTTGCATAAGTAATGAGGAAAATCTATATTTGCAGTGTTGTCCATTGCATTGCCATCTGCTACTTGTAGTAGCTATTTATAGCGAAAGTGGGTCACCCCCCAACAGGTGTGGGTCATACCATTGAGCAATATAGAATGGGGGGAACTGGTTTAATAAAAAAACAAAGTTTCATGGAGATTTTTGGTCCTAAGACTCTTGTTAGGTATATTTTTCAATCTTAGCCAGTTTTTAATCAACTGTGTTTGACTGTCAACCAACTCCTCATTCACCCCAGAACAGACTTTTTTTTTAAAATTAAAAGTAACGTTACATATTCTAAGTCGGGAATTTCATATGAAACTTTTCTTCTTCTTCTGCTGTTATATTCTGGTTCCTTAATAAAGTGTCTGACTGGTAAATCACGTTCAATCTATCACTATATTTCTTGAATCGAACAAGAACAGGGTGAATACATGTAGACGAGGGGTCTGATATCTTTCCTAAGCGACTTACTCGCTGTATATCAACTTCCGATAAAAGAATGTTAACTTATGATACTTGGTGCAACAAAGGTAACATGTTATAAAATATACGAATAACTTTGAGCGCGGTGAGCTCCCGGCAAGCTCAGGGCGACCTCGCGGCATTTTGCCACTTGCGTTTTTTTTATTAAAAAAAAAAATCGCCATTTCAACCGGCACGCTGGCGGTGGTGGAGCGGCGCTGGAACGGCACTGGGACGGCGCAAGGGCGGTACGCTGCGTCTGTGCACGGACCATAACATAGACAGCAAAGTTAAACGGTATAATGTGAAAGTCAACATATGTTTAGATCAAATAAGAGCATACAGGGACATGAGGAATTAAAACAAAGATTAAAATTGTGTTTCGTCGATGAAGGTTAAACATCCAGGTAAAAAGATATGTAAGGTAACAGTTACGCACTGCGACACTCAACGATAGATTTAGGATACGGTCAGACGTTTCAGGTAGCACCCACTACCTTTTGTCAGTGGCACTGAGGAAGATCTGTAGATCAGCAGGTTTTTAACCAAATACTATGGGACTATCTCAAATTTGTCTTCAGCTTATTTAAATGTCAATTCATAGGTTTTGGTTAAAAACCTGCTAATCTACAGATCTTGCTCAGTGTCATAGAAGAAAGGTGGCGGATGCTACCTAAAACGTTTGACCGTTTCAAAAATCTATCCTGTTGCTTGAGGAACTGTTACATTGCGTATCTCGTTTTTGTGTGACGACTAAGTACGTTCATGTAACAAGATAGCGGGGATATAAACACTACAACACAAGTGGCGACATTGACTCACCATTCTCCTGAGAAAGTTGACAATCAAGACGTAGAGAAGACATACTAGCGACGGAGGATCTTCATTGAAAGAAAGACAAGGTGTTTCTATACAAACAGATCTGCATATTGTGAAGGACAGTTCTGTGACTTGGCAAGGCATGTTTTATTTTCGAAAACAAGACAGGAAAATAATGAGTTAATATGTTGTTACATAAAACAGATCATAGAAAGACCACAACACATTCAAACCACGGGGATGTCCCATTGTGTCAAGTAACATGCGACACGGGGTGCTTTCTTTGAGGATACCAAATGGTGAAACATGACAGATGAAGTTAATTAGCCAGGTCACGGTTTAGAATGCACGTGAACAGTTCGATGCATTGTGGGTAATTATAACATGTTAAAGTTGAAGGCCCCTGAGACATGAAACAAAACACGTCTGGACATGGAATGGTCTTGGCGAGAACTGATTAGAAATTACGGGCTTTGACCTCGCGCATGCGCATGTCAAACCGCGAAACGGCTTTTAATATATCAAACCATACAATGTTCAAGGAAATGCGCCCCCTAGCATGTGTCACCTGTATCATCTGTCCCAACTCTCCATCCACCGTCAGCCGGATGTGGTCCTTCTGTGAGGAGATGCCGGACGTATTCTCGTTCCCTGACGTCGTGGGGCGCATACTTCATATGGAAAAAGAAAGGCATTTCTCAAAGTCAACACCAATTTAAAATGCAGGTACACCGGCGTCATAATGTGGAACATCATATATAGCATAGGCTTGATTATTTCTTACGACTCCGTGACATTTTTCTCGTATGTCTTGTTTAAAGAACATACTTGTACTATAAAATCACCAATAAATTCAGCTGATGTAAACTACCAGATCTCAGTCTGCTCCTGACTGTGGTGGTCTTCGCATCGACGAGGGACAAGTATCGGAGTAACTCTTCAAAACGCTTTAGAAATGTACACAAGACAACAGTCTTGAACAAGGAATTGAAGTGTGGTTGCACATATACAAGTCAGCTTCACCTAACAAATATAAAGCATAGGCTCGCCACGCTCTGTCTGAGACATTGTCTGGCAGTCACAACTTATTACATTATACAGCTCTACAGAGCACGAGTGTGTACTGGTTTCTTTGACAACCAGGGAGATACCACAGTTATAAGCCATATTTCTAGGCACTCAACTATCATAGCTAGTTCAGCTGTGAAGAAGAAATTTTCAAGTTGCAAATATAAATACGATTTCAACTCCCACGAACTCACCCCCGCTTGTAGTGTAGTCGGACCGTCCCGCGGCCACGCTTCCGCACCGTCATGAAGATCTTTGTGTACATGGATGTCATCAACACAAGGGGTATAAAGAACGAGCCCACGGAAGAGAAGATGGAATACTCGAAGGAGGCGTTGATGTCGCATGTCCCGTCCGGGTGTTGGTCGTCCTTCCAGCCGAAGAGCGGAGGCACACTCACCGCCACGGACAACAGCTGCAGTACGTGAAAATATCCGATCACATCAATCCATCAATTACAATCAGATACCATACTAAAGTACTACATACACATGAAGGCAACATGTATGCTGGTCACACAGTGTATATTGCATAACCCTATCTAGACTGGGCTCTTTTGGGATTCCTGGGACTGGAGGGGCTCATTCGGTCATACCCATATGTTCGCAAATATCTGTAAAGGATTCATTACCGACTGGTGCATGCAGGGCATGTAGCCCATGGTTGACTCTCGCCAATATGGAGCTCTCAAGGGGAATTCTACATAGCATTACCTTACAAGCTTAGTCCACTTCCTAGCAAGCAAAATGGACAAACCTGGATACATCAATACACTCGTCCTGACTGACATGACATTACCCGTGCCTTTGATGGTGTTCATCACTCTACTGCCATCAACAAACTTCTTGCCATCGGGGTGCGCCGATCTATCATCCATTGGGTTTGCTCTTTCTTGTCAAACAGGCAACAACGTGTCAAGTATCAAGGAACTCTATCTGAATGGGAAACACTTTCATGCGGGGTTCCACAAGGAACTAAGTTAGCCCCCCCCCCTCGTATTCCTGGCCCTTATCAATGACGCTGTTCCGGCTCGTACATGTAGATGACATGTCGTTGGCCGAATCCCAGTATTCTTCCTTCCACAATGCAAAATGACGTTGACAGACTGGTGCGTGAGGGTTCATGAGAAACGTGAGCATCGTTGAATATAGATTATGCTAATAAGGACCTAATTCACATAATCGATATAGATGCTAGAATAGCCTTCTTTGCTCAGGTCATACTTTGGACAACCTCTGTTATTTGGGTGGAGAAGATGATCAACTGATATGATCTATAATCAATGATAAACATTCTAATACGTCAGTCATAAAGGTCAAAATCATTTGGCGAAGGTATGAGGTCGTGGAACTCTAGTCTTATGTATAGTAAAGTTAAGTAGTTACGCAGCCGGGCGTTCCAAATCGTGACGTATTCTAGACGGCCCCGTTTACTGATCGACCAGCTGTTCGGACTCTCCGAATCGCAATAGACCTCTTTCCAGTTACGGCGGCCATTTTGAATTTTCTGGGGTCAGCTGAGGGTCATGCACCAAAGTGAGGCTAAGGCTGTACTTGGATAAGCCTGCCCATAGTTAAGACATAGGAATTCCATCCTTGGTGGTACATTTTGCGCCTCTAAGGTGAAATGCTGCGGTACATGCACCTGGCATGTGAAGAAAATATTGTTGTGGACATTTGGACTTGATTTTGGCTAAATTCTAATTCATTTTTCATACTTTTTGACGTGTGAATTCAGAACATTATTGAATGCTTATATCCCCCATTAGTACTTTGCATAGATCAGACCACGTGAAATCGCACAAAAACATGCACCGAAATCTGGTTGATTTCCTTTTAAATTGGGAAGAAATTAAAGTTTGGTGGCTGTTCTAAACTTTCAGTGTCTTCGAAATTCTATCATATGTGCCTAGCCTGTTGGGGTGGCAGTGTGGTTTCTATAAATGTATTTAACTCTAGCCCGCTCTTTAGTTTGTCCCCTGAAATAAAACCACATACATATACTGTTAAATTTCTATCTAGTAGACAAAGATCTTAAACCATAATTTGCTTTAAGTGAAAATATAGTAAATTTCTACCCACACTAATCTCAAACCAGCATGTGCATGTTTTTGTTAGGCATAAACACCTGGTGTGTGGGTCAATCCAGCTTGCACGTGCACCAGGCCTTCATACAGTGGTAGAATTAAGATTTTTTGCCATGCCAATCTCAGAAATGCAGAAATTGTCAATCTAACAGAAACTAAATCTGCTAAATTTCATCCAACAATGATCTGGACTCAACTTTTTGTGTAAGTTTATGTCGCTAAAACTAAATATCATCGGGGCAAACTGACATAAGGATAAGCAAGGGGCGCACCCTGCGTACCCTGCCTTCCCACTAAGTTCTGCCCTCCCCATGGAGCTTAGTTTTCAGAACGGGATCTTGGCATCCAGAAATTGTCGGAAAATGTCTTTCTACAAAATAACTTACTACCCACAAGGATGCCAGCTGGGTGTATTTTCGTGTTTTTGTAGGGTTTAATCCTACTAGTGATCAGCTATTACAGCATACCACGGTCACCGATGCAAAGTAAAAATTGATTTACAATGTTAATGCAAACACCGATGCTATTAAAATGTTTCCAAGTCACCCGTCAAAAGGTGTAAAAAAAATTCAGCCAAAAGTCCAGAATATTTTCTACACATAACCGGCACATGTACCACAGTATTTCACCCTAGAGGGGCAAAATGTAGCACCAAATATGGCATACCTATATATTACATTATGATGATAGAATTATGAAGACACTGAAAGTTTAGAACAACCACCGAACTTTAATTTCTTCCCAAAAGGAAATAAACCAGATGTCGGTGCAGGTTTTTGTGCGATTTCACGCGGTTCCATCTGTGCAAAGGACTAATGGGGGACATAAGCATTCGATAATTTTCTGAATTCACATGTCAAAAAGTGTGAAAAATGAATTAGAATTTAGCCAAAATCAAGTCCAAATGTCCACAACAATATTTTCTACACATGCCAGGTGCATGTACCGCAGCATTTCACCTTAGAGGCGCAAAATGTACCACCAAGGATGGAATTCCTATGTCTTAACTATGGGCAGGCTTATCCAAGTACAGCCTCAGCCTCACTTTGGTGCATGACCCCCAGCTGACCCCGGGAAATTCAAAATGGCCGCCGTAACTGGAAAGAGGTCTATTTCCTATTTGTAATCTGCCGTAGGCCTTTCAAGCACATGTAATAGACCTTTCATTTCTTCAAATGTCAAGCCAAATGAAGTCACCACTCCTATTAACCTAGAGAAATGAAATTAGCTCTTTTCTTGTCCAAAGCTGCAGCTATCATCTTATTCCATTGGAGCCTTCAGCGCGGAATAGATATTTTCTCAAGTGATGACTGTGTCGTTCGTAACGTTACATCAAAGCACCTAGACCTGGGAGAACATGGCTCTGATATTTGAGGATCACACTTCTATTCGTTCGTTCGTTCAGACCCTTGTAGTAGTGGCACACGGGGCAGTAGTTTCCTTGCTGTTTCAGTTACAAATTACATTTTTACAAGGAGGGATTCCCCTGTAACGTGCTTGTTGAGGTACAGGGATATCCCATTTAAAAAGGATTTCGAAAGTTTTATTGTAGCTTATCTAGAGGACAGAAATATCTAGATTCCTTCTAGTCACTGTGTGTGTGTTAGGCAGAACATTTCCTGTTATAAAGTCTTCGCTCCGTTTCTTCTTCTTCATCTTTCTTTCCAAACAAATGGTCAATGACATGGACTAGACGGCTGTCACCATGGTTACAGGTGAAGTATTAGGCACCCATTATGTAGCAATCTTGAGTTTTTTTGTTAGATGGAACATTTTCGGTTTTGGCTTTCCCATTTCGGTAAAAGTGTGGTCAGTTCAACAATTTAGTTGGCGTAAGAACAAATGTCCAGCGGTTGGATCTGTTTATTATCTCCATGAAAAATGGAGATATAGTTTTGGGTGTGTCTGTGTGTGTGTTTGTCTGTTTGTTTGTCGGTTTGTTTTTGTTTCCGGACCACTCTAGTCAGCATAACTCAAGAGCCTCTTGATGGATTACGATGATACTTGGTATGTGGGCGGGTGTTGTGAAGCCAAAAGCCAGGATCGATTTGGGGCCCCCTGGTATGTGACCTTGGTACTGCAGCAGAACTTCCGTTTTCGTATCGTTTGACCTGGACGTGCTATGGTCTTGATTTTTGGATGGCTGATAGCTTGTGATGTAATAAAGAAGTGGTGTGGTTTTGGGCCTCCTAGCAGCTTGCCGTGGAACTGCAGGGGCGTTTTTGAGAAAATCTTCTAAGGAGAATAACTGAACAGAGGAACAACGGATTTCCATGATATTAAGTATGCAGGTAGCTTAGATAGAGATGTACACAATGAAGTGCAAATTATGGTAATTATGATTTAATTTGCATAGCTAATGAGGAAAATCTATATTTGCAGTGTTTTCCATTATCAGACTCAAATACATGTAACGTATGCAGTTTATGGAAAGTGGAGCATCAACAGATACAAATTATGCAAATAAATTCCTAATTTGCATAATTAATGCAAAAACACCATAATTCATCTAATTGGAAAATTATAGGACTGTCAATATTACAACATGTGTAAGTTAGATAAAGGTGTTTATGACCAAGCATATATTATGCAAATGTGTAAGTCATTTGCATGAATAGAATTGTTCATGAAGATATGAGGTCGTGGAACTCTTGTTTAGTCAGCAAATGGCAGGACATATGTATATATCAAACGATAACACACCAAATTATATACAGTATTCGCATCAACCAAGAGTGCCGGAGACCTACCACCATTTGCTTGCAAATGTTACCTTTCAAGTGTTAATCATATCCTGTTATGATCATGTTGCCACACATGCACCTACGTCATGCTGTTCACCCCCCACCACCACCTCCTTTAATAATCGTGCGCAAATTGCAGGAAGACATGTCAATTCATCACGACACGCACTGTGCAACAACACTACACGCTGTGCAGGATCAAAGCTGCCCGGGTTATCTATATAGATATCATGCGGCAATGTTTGATGCCTATGTCTCCGCTGAATTTTCGTCCGGTGACTTTAAACAAATTGAAGACATTTGAGAAACCTGTTGGAGTACAGATCTTTCTCAGTATTACTGGCGAAAGGTAGTTAATGCTACCTAAAACGTCTGACCGTTTCCAAAACCTATCCAGTTGATTGAGTAACTGTTACCTTGTGTAAAGGTTGCGCCATGTTGATTTCAGCAATCGCATTTGTTACCTCGAGACCTCAGGTGGAAAGTTGCTAATAAGAAATTGAAGACCTGCGTGAAATATTATGAGTTTTTGTGAATTTCTTGTTTTATCCATTTAATGTTGTGAATTTTTCGCTAAATCTGTCTATGCATTTTCCTGCTTTCCTGTGGGACTTTGTAACTATCTCAAGTCTGCGGCAGCAACTTTGAAGCCTTTTAATCCTTCAAGTCTCCAGTTACACCGTTCCATACATTAAGACCAGCAAACAAACAAACAAACAAACAAACAAACAAACAAACAAACAAACAAACAGAAAACAATAGGTCCCCTCTATCCACACATGGTCGCACAAAACTTCTGATAAGTGATTAGAAGAAGCACGCATACTGACCCATGCCACTGTGATCATGCCGCACACCCACTTGGGTTTCCTCTTGTTGGAGTGCTTGATGGGGTTGGTGACGGACCAGAGGCGGTCCAGACTGATGAGACACAGGTTCCAGATGGACGCCGTGCAGGCCAACACGTCCATCATCAGGTACACCTCACACCACACCTGTCCGAAGTACCAGTAACCCATGATCTCATTGGCTAAGGAGAATGGCATGATCAGGGCGCCGACCATCAGATCACACACCGCCAGAGAGACCAGGTACCAGTTCTGTACGGCCTGGAGTGGGGCATGAAATCTTTCAGCGCAGTAAAACATACGTAAAGCATAGTTAAATGGAAAAAAAACACGTAATGTTTACGCATGCTTTTATGGCGTGCTTTCTGGCATACCTTTGTGCCAAATTTCAACTCATTCGATAAAAAGTACAACCACATTCAGCACTCGTAAAACATACGTATAGCATAGTTTCACGAAAACCGTAACGTTTACGCATGTTTTGCGCCTTGCTAAAAAATAAGAAAATATTCTTTAATTCTGCTTCGCCCCATAAAAATGGGATTATTAGCAGTTTGCATATATATGTTGCCAATGTGAAATTACTAAAATGCATCAAAAAGAGATTTGCAGTGATTGCGTAAATGCTTTATCGAATGCATTGTATTATATGTCATTAGAGAGCCTGTTTACTGTCCTTTACGGTGATACAATACACATCGACATGTATGCATGACCCAAAGTGGACCATAATTGGTACAGCACCATAACTGGTAGCGCTGCGTTAACGTTAGGCCATGTTTATTCGATTATATGTCACCAGTTCAGAAACAAAATTAAAAAAACACCATACTGCAAATCATACAACACAGTTGCAAAATGAACTACATGTAGTAGATTGCGTGAATTGCAAAAAAACTAACAATATACAGTAAAACCTGCCCATGGCGACCGCTCGGGGGACCAAGGAAACGCGCTCGCGTTGGACAGGTGGTCGCCTTGAAGAGGATCAACTCACAACATGTTTCCAAGTTGAGATGTGAATCAACACAGTATTACATAGATGGAACATGATGCGATTTTAGACAGCATAACTACCACCAGGTTTAATTCCCATTGACAGAAAGATCCTACAAAATCAAATTTTTCGTTATCGTTTTGATTTTGGTGTGCCGTTACATCGTGTACTAATTACCGTCATACTTTTGACAAAATACAGTGTCCGCCTCTCTTGATCGAATAGCGCCCTGCCGCATCCACAAGTTACGTCAAATAGTACACGCGCACACACACACAACATCTTAGTAAGGTCTAGGAAAGAGCTTTAGCAAAAACCTGCCGACCTCAGCCTTCTTTTGGGCTCCGACCGCTGGAGAAATGAGGCAAAAAGTTTTCGATCTGACAAATGAATGATAAAACAAAACACGACCGCATCGAAAGGCGGAGTGCGGCAAAACGTACAGCGTCGACGATCACAAGCAAGCAGTGCCCAATAAAGTTTTGTGAGAGGAAGTAAAAAGAAAATACAAATCTTGATTTTCATCAGTAACGGGAGTATTCTAAATGTTCATATCAAGAAACGTTTTTTTGGAAACGCCAGCGGTAACGTCACCAAGATGGCGTCCGTCTTACCGATATTTTTGACCGCCGTGAAGTAATTTTTCGGCGGTAATCATCATCATCATTCCAGGGTATCATCACTCCTTTGAAGGAACCCCTCCCTTGCCAGACTCCAAGTTTTAACCGCTCGACAGAGGAAAACTTGGAGTCTGACAAGGGAGGGGTTCCTCCAAAGGAGTGATGATACCCTGGAATGATGATGATGATTTAGTGAGACACGGACAAATTTTTGATAAAGATACAAAAAATGGATAGTGATTTCTGTGAAACCTGACTTTTTATGTACCACATGCACGTATTCGTTTTGACAATTTAGTTACGAACCCGAACCAGACGCCTGCGGTATGACTGGTGGACACATTATTTTGTTCTATTTAGTATTTTAGTTATTTGAAATCCTCCCACACCATAAGGTGTATAGGCCCGTTTCATAGCTGTGGTGCAATTAATGCAGCAGGGGGCTAGTATGGAGTGTGTTTAACTTCCATACTGTTTCATAAGTATGTACCATTTTCATTAAGTCTTTGGTATGACCCAATGCTCCTCTTGTCCAGAGGTGTCCTACCCAGGAGTTGACCTCGGGCCTTCTGGTTCCAAGTAATCAGAACCAGATGTGGCAAGTAACAGAAGCGCAGACTACTACACCACAGGGACACCGTTAATAAAAAAAATTGTAAACGTTTTGTTAAAACATGTTATGGATGGATCGATGAATGTGTTCATCAAATATCTACCCAAATCGTTATTTTCAAACCAAAATTATTGTACAGTGTATAAATGTATACTAAATGTGTGTTAAGTTTAGTTATGAAACGACCGTGCGTTTGAAATTAAAAAAACAATTTTACCATCCACTACAACGGTGGCACAGGTCGGAGTACTAGACATCAGACTTCAGTGCGTTGCGCGTAGCAGAGGATTCAAATTCACATTCTTTTCGTTGTCAATCTTGGACCAAGCTGGAGACTTGTAGGGTGGGTAGGAACAGGTAGGGTGTAATAAGCCTTCCCATTTCGGTCAAAATTTGTTCAGTTTAGCAGTCTGGCAGTTAACCAAAATAGCCGAGGACAAAGTTAATCTACTTGAGATAAGCTCTGATCTTCCACCGCCTTTTGCCTTCCGAAAGTCAGGTACCCATTTTTACACCTGGGTGGAGTGAAGAAAGTCGTATTAAGTGCCTTTCCCAAGGGCACAACATCGGTGGCTTGTTAGGGTGTGTTTTGGGCCGAACACCCTAACCGTTACCGGCCAACACGACGCTACACATATGACCCTGTACAGTACCCACCTTAAGCGAGCGTTCCTTCGCCACAGCAACGCACACCAGACAGTTCCCCGCTATGATACCAACCATGGCGATAATGCCTGCTACAGCGACAGACACCGCTTCGGGAAAGGGTTTTGGTAGCGCCGAGAAGACGGCCGCCTGCCGCGACGTCCATACCGCACCGGTCGCGTTCACGACAACGGTCGTGTTCTCCATCCCTTTCCGCCAGAGTTAGTTGTAGCTGCCGGTACCCTAGCTTCTTACCTCCTGGTGACAGGTTTAGGAACAGAAATACGGATAAAGCGTCAGTCGTATTTTGATCTAGAGCAACAGGTGGAAGAGAGAAGAAAACAACACGTCTGCATCTAACAAACCACCACAGCGAAGAATATGTCATTACGGCTTAGGAAATGATATCAATGGCTGGTCGTCGGGAAACACAAAAGGAGAAATAATTTTCTTATAACATTTGACGTACATCCCCCGCAGCGTCTCCGGACCTGTTAATGATACAAAAACGACAGGATGTCGCTCCTTTCGGTGTCGTCTAAAAAATGTGGTGTATTTCTAATCAGCGTTCTCTGCTGTAACAGATGTATCAGACGTCATGATATGTTTGCAATGAACATTTTTCTATGCATAGGAGGTCCGAGTTGGGTCGAAGGAACACCTTTTGTTAACTTGCTACCTCAAATAGGTAGAATTTTAACGTTTTTACGACAGAAATTATCTAAACAATTATTAAAACAATTATATAAGCAGACGACAAAGATTTGTAAGGAACACTTTTTTTGTCTAAATGGTGTGTGTTATAGTGGACTGAGGGCGATATTTTCCTCAAAGTTTGCTCCTAGCACAGGCAGAAACACATGGATATAGTAGTATTACCATTGCTACGGCTGCCAGCTAACGTCCCGATGAATAGTGTACAAATTGCCATGACGGTGGGGATCGACTTTGAGTGACGTTCTACCGACTCAACAAACGGCTTGTTACCAAAGGCCTGATGTGTGCGGTACGGCCGTTTTGTCGTGTGTTTTTTGCTTGGACACGTTTGTATGACCTTAGAACTCTCTTCAAGCCAAGCTGCTATATAAAAGCTATTTAGCGGCAAGATATTAATGACGAATTTTCTCTCCCAAAAAAATGTTTGCACCTGTCCGAGAGCACCGTCATTCTGCGTGCGGCGGACGGTAGTTTCAAATTACAATATTATGGTATCAACACGGCTAGAGAGAAAATATAACATATATAGCCTTAGTGCAAAGGTAATCCATGATATTGACAGAATAACAGAAAAAAGGATGGTTTATTGTTCTGCCAGATTGGTTTCAATTCACTCGTATCGAAAAAATCCCGGTTTTACGTGAACCAACTTTACACCAAAATGTGCAGAAAGGATTTATCTTTTTACTTCATGTTTCAAGTGTCCCATGTGATGCGAATAAACGTAGTTTTTTTGCAAATCTCCTTTTTTCCGGTTATTAAAACAGACCCAGACGCTTACATTTAGAATAGAGCACATGGCTATTTGAAGTAAAACCTTTTTTTTTCAACGTTTTCAAAGACCTCTGAACAGAAATCATTGCCGTACAACGTTGATTTGCAAACGATGACTGACAATTTCTGCTAAATTGCTCGCCAGTACCTATTTATTACCGGTGATTACTAAGATCATGCTGTTTGAGGAAATTGAAGCAGGCGTATGTGGTATCCCCGGTGACGAATAACCACATAAAGCACTTCATGCAGCTTAGTCCTCCTCATGAAATATCACGCACACGACGACACAATGGCCTTGTGGTTAGGGTCGCTGACTCAGAACCTGGAGGCTAAAGAGTTCGAGTCAATAACAGTTCCCGATCTTGTGTCCTTGCGAAAGGCACTTCACACCGATGTCCTCTCTCGACCCGGGCGTAAATGAGTACCTAGCTTGGGCGAGGGCGGATAGGAGGTTAAATGGAGGTCCACCCCGAATCAAATAAATCTGTCGGTATATACTGCTCGTTGTCTTCACTACAAATCTGGTGTGTTATACCATGAGACGAATTGCCGGGTATGTAATACATACAAGATACAAACGAAGCGGACTGTCCATGGTACTGAAACAGTTGTGCCTTTCAACACTAAACGATTTCAGAAACTAAACGATTCCATAATTAATTGTGCTTTTTAACTAATGATGTTATCATCCCTTTCATATGTCAATCGCAGACACCTCCATTACGCAGTACCGAAATTTTGTTCGCACAATTTTTCACTTATTATGGTTAAGCATGCTTGAATACGGCACTATTGTATATTGTCTCGGTATGGTTTTGGGCCCCGTTTGTCTGTCTGTGTTTGTTTGAGTGTGTGTGTGTGTGTGTGTGTGTGAACGTTTGCGTCCGTGTGTGTGCGCGCGCGCGCGCGCGCGTGTGTGTGTGTGTGTGTACGCGTCTGTGTGTGTGTGTGCGCGCGTGTGAGTGCGTTTGTGCGTCTTCGGAGGCATAACTTAAGAACCTCTGGATCGATTGCGATGTTATTTTGTATGTCAGTAGGTGTTTTTAATGTGAAGGTCAAGATCAATTTGGGCTCCCTGGTATGTGACACTGGTACTGCAGCAGACAACTGCCGGCTTTCATATCTTTTGTTCCCAGACAAAGAAAATGTGCTTGTTCTGCAATAAAAAAAAGCATTTTCTGAGGGAAATTTAGTCCTACATTATTACTGGCTTATGGCTAATGTGATGATACTTTTTGATAATACCTGTATTGCAAAATCATACCCGAAGGATAATTGCAGAGCAAAACATTGGTATACAACGAGTGTATACTTAAAGTAGAAGGAAAATAAAATACATAAAATGAATTAAAAGGAAGATGATAACTACTCTGAATCTATTTCTACTTAAGTTAATAAATCAAACATTTGGGTAAATCAACGGATTGGATGATTAACCCTTATCCGACCGTATGGGGTCCGTTGCCATATCAACATTTTTCGTCTGAGAAAAAAATCCTTGCATGAGTTTGTTCGTGTATATGTCTTACAACTTCTGATAAAATTGTACCCAGATTGGTCCATTTTTGTAGGAGTTATACTGTAAAGTTTGCGTGTTGTACGCTGGGGTCCAAATTTTGCATTGTTTATTAGGAAATATGAAATAAATACCTGTCCAAAAACAGACATTTGCTATCATTGCTATCATAGCAACAAGCTATTGTTACGAAGAAAAGTAAGATACCAACTTTTTAAGAATAAATGTAGCATTTTAGTGTAACATGTGGTTTTTAATCATTTGCATGAATTGTGATAATGAGACGAATAAGTACTAATTTTTTACACTCAAGTCATGTAAGAATATCCTAATAGATTAATTGAACAATATATTAACAGAAAACACAAAAATAGCCAACAAAAAGATCTTTGTGATGAAAATTGACATATGCGTGTGTCTATGTGGCAGACTATGATGCATAATTAAATGATAAATTCTTTATTTTTCACATAAGTTCGACCATTCCTTATTCTTTAACATTCTTATGCCATAGTATGCTTATGGAAACAATATCATTATTAAGTGAAATAATAGGGCACAGAAACTGATGGAATAAGGGGGGCATTATAGATTTCTAAAGTAAAATGCGGTCTCTCCTCATTTTCTCCAAAATTATGATATTGAGCATTACTTATGGACGCCAGAACTTGTCAAAATATTCTCCATAGAGTATTGAAACAGTAGATATAAAATGATTACAAAAATCCACAAATATATTTATGAGCAAAACAAAATGGAGCCAGATTCGTCGCAATAATGTGTCGGTCGGATGAGGGTTCAGCAGTACAGTAAAGTGTTCCCTCGAGCTCGTTAATAGATTTTGTGTCTGCCCTTTTCTCTTTCTAGTGACTGAGCATTGTCAGTCTATAACAAGTGTAGCTAAACTTAAAAAAATGGCAGAGATAACTTTTCATCCTGTACCCAGATTTTAGAGTCTTAATCCCAACATTGGGGGGTGAAAGACTAAAATGACCCTACGTGATCCAAACGGACCCATTATGTATTTTCCAGCAATGTCTTCTTTTTACATTTCGGTGATCATTGCACGGAGGTTGCTTCTTCAATATAACATTTGTATAAGAGGATTTGTTTTTACATGATTACGTGAATAATTCTGGCTCATTATCATAATTTATGCAAGACGATCAGGAGGACCACATGTTGTACTGACCGTTCTAACTTTATCACCTTACCCCTTAACGATGATAACAAATAATAAACTACATTATATTGAAGTAAGTTTGCTTCCGAGGATAGAAATAGAGGACAACCGGAAATTTAATGTTTTGAATTTTTTTTGGGGGTCCGCTTACCCGGACTCAGCGAAGACTTTTCTTTCTGGAATTCAAAGCATTTGATAGTGCCAAATTCCGTTACAAAAATCAGAAAAGGTTATACTAGATTTTCAGTGACCAAGTTACGGAAGGAATTTTTCGGATGAAAAATATTCAAATGGCACTTCAAAATATTACGCATGGGATCCAAATGGACCCCGTTGGTGTTAATTTACCGTATTGACAGATTAAAGGTGTTATTGAAGTGAAATTTTGTAACGTGGAGTCTGATTTCCGAACTACGATTAAACGACCCAAAACAGTGCCTCGGTCGGTGTTCTGTCGAATAGTATTGATAGAAAAAATGTCCACAGACGCGGTGCCATGAAAGACTTGAAAAGCCGGAACTTTGAAATACTTACTACAATCGGTACCTTAATGTTCAACCGTTTGACGACATCACAGGAAGAAAGATACTCACCCTGCAATGATGACGTAGTTCCCGTTCTGTCGTGTGAAAATCACAGCTGGGAATCAAAACGGCACCAGTCTATAAAATGCACACAATTACAATTACAAAGAGCTCACAACGATTTGCGAAAGGAGTCCAAATCCGGATTTTGGTGCTTAGATGATACCAAAATGTAAACACCTTTGAAGAACAGAACGCGGTGCGCTTCGATTGTACTTACGACGCGGTCTCTGTGGTTGGAGGAATACCCAACCTTGAAGAATATGACATCAATGGTGCTGTGGTGGTTTGACGTGGACGTCACTCTCTCAACATCCCGGAAACGCAAACCTTCGAAGCGCCACAACGCCTCAGTTGGTACCATTCATGCTATGCATTAGAACTGCATTTACGTAGAGAGCGCACGTAACTGAAACGACATTCATAATAACATAATCATTTTTGCTGAACAAAAACAGAGTCTGACCATAGCAGCCAGAACACTGCTAATAGATACTCCATGGTAGACCTTCAGAAATACTACTTCATTCAGCGGCCTTCGACGGACAGCTTTTTGGTAACCCGTGGTTTGACATGTGACAGCTTCATTGATTGGTTTGTGACTAAGGCAGAGAGGTATGAAACCTTTACGCGAGATCAAAGACCTCTTATCATTGCGTTTGGATGATGTGCCAAATGTCAAGATGAGATTTCCCTTTGAAATGCATAAAGGTGTAAACATGGACGGCTTTTTCGTTAATACGTTGTAAAATCTTTCCTCGCGAAAACAGAAATTTAAGCCTAATATATCTAATGAGGAAAGCTTGCAATACCCTGTCCTTACCAAGCCTCCTACCAGAATATTAGGTGGTGGCACGATACAACACAAAATGATTATTACTGTATCATGAAGTAATTTTTCTGTCGACATATCTGTTAGTTATGGCTATAATAGTTAAAGAGGTTTGAGTACGTAAATTTAGTATCAAAGTGATACTTTGATTCTAACGAACAGTATGTGGACAATATTCAACAACTTCAAAAATGCAAATAGATACACTCGACCCAGTTTTGACTGAATTTCAATCTTTCGTCTCGGAGATCTGACAAATTGTTGGGTTTTTGAGTGTGCACTTCGCTTTTCCAAGCTGCCAGCACTTCGCCAGCACACCGGTCGTGACCACTTCTATGCCCAGTACATAACAAGTTAGCACTCTATCCCAGTCAGATGGACAGATTCGATTGTTTTGAACGTCTTTCAAACGGTGCAGCTCTTCAAATAGATGTAAAGCGAAAATGAAATGTGTACGAAAGTGTAATCATTTTTAGCGTATTTGGCGGTGTTTTGTATATTTCTTTCTGGAGATTGGGCGATTTTCACAAATGCTCGACTCCAGAAAAACGTACAAAACAACTACAGAAAAACGTAAACAGAAAGTAATAATCTGCTTGGAGGTCCATATTGTCCATCCGCATACAGTGTGTTGGCCTGGCCATTACAGTTTACACTGACTAAACTCAAGCAGCATCGTTTCTGGCAAGTTCTCAAGGCTTATCAGGCATATTGATAATTTGAATACGCTGTCTGACCCTGGAAAATACGTACCTCTAATTCTTTATGGTAGCGTTTTTGGTTCACATATTCTGTTATTGAAATAGGGATCAACAAACAGACCGTTGTGTTTCTGTTGCTGTGGAATGTTGTATCTATCTATTTAATATACCCGGCAGCTGAAGAAGTCTGGGTTCTCGTCGACTACAATGGACGAACATTACGAACATCATCATAACGTGACAGCACTGAAAAAAGGAGAACATTCTTTGTCCCTAACAGCAAGGTCAAGTTTTCTTCACGGGACAGTTATCCACGGCAAGGCTGTGTGGATCTATAGACGACTATCTCACTGGACTGCGCCAAATTGCCAAAGGTATTCGCGCAGTGGCACAAACCGAATTCGCGGCAAATTTGTATCCTAAAATTGCGAATTGTTTAAGAAAATTAGAAAAAAGATTTTTTAAAAATCGCAACAGGCAATATGGCGCAAAGGGGGGCAAAACGGAGCAATCACTGCATATCTCTTTTTGATGAATCTTAATCATTGCACATTGTTTTTTCATTCAGTGGGAACACCGCGATTTCCAATAATTGTCTTGTGTCTGATCCTATTTTAACCTCCTTGGTCTGATGTGCAGACGAAACTGAGAATGTGACATTCCAAGCGCGGCCATTTTGCTTGTAGAGGTCACATATTTTACCCGTACGTCACAAGTCAGTGTGATCGCAAGGGGAAATCGGCTAACATTCGCAAAGTTGGCTCAATTTCCGCAGTCCGTCCTCCTTCATCTTCAATGCAGATCCTCTCGAGGCAAATTGTTTTTTTACCTCCACGAAACAGAGGTATTGTTTTTGGTCTGTCAGTTTATTTGTCTTGGTATGTGTCCGTAATCATTTGAATTATTGCTGAGTGACAGGATGTAAGGCGGACTGAGATGGTGTAACTGAAGACTGCCTTGGATTGGGTTAAAAATTGGTCCCGCAGATTGTGAAGGTTGGCTTGGCCGGGTCTAAAGTTTCATAGGCAGTAAAATGCACAAGCAACATCAATGAGAATTTAAAATGATTGACAAAACAAGAAATTCACAAACATTCTAAATATGTCACTGAGGTCTGAGATGAACACACAGATGAAATGCTTCCGGAAGATTTTAGGATCACATACCGAGACCTCATCTCAATCAAAACATCGGTCCGTACGAAGACCCAACCACAGTGAAGAAGAGAAGTGAACTGAAGTGGTCCAGCCATGTGTCACGGTCATCGGGGCTAGCCAAAACTGCCATACACGGGAGCAAAAAAGAGGGGTGGTCAGCGGAAAAGATCGGAGGATAATATCAGAGAATGGACAGACATGATGACACTAAGTGAAGCACTAAGAAAACAGAAAACCGAGAAGGGTGGAGAAAACTGGTTGCCAGATCTTCTGTGGTGCCCCAACAGTCATATAGTTAACGTTGGGTAACATAAATTCGTGGGGTACTTAAATTCGGGATTTTTCGAAAACGGGGTATTTAGGGATATGTGCTAGATGCAACATCAGTAATACCGCTAGAAATGCAAACTTGATAGACTAACGTATTCAGAACACTGTCTGAAAAGCTTCGATAAGCATGCATTAGAAGGCGACGAGGACAAAAACTCTCCGTCCCTTATTGGAACAGTCTGAGGGCTTCGTGGGAGACTCACACTACATCGTTGTCGGCTGGTTTATAAGACAAATGTCACATCCTCTTACTGCTAAACACAATCATTTACAAGACAACTTATTTTCTTAAAATTGCTGACCTGCAATTGGACTCTAAGTGTGATCAATCATCAAAACCCCTCTTTGTTGCTACAACCTACGGCACGTGTATTTTCCCGCCGCCATATCATTACCCAGAATCCTGTTGTCAAGCAGACGACAAAGGTTTGTGAGGAACACTTTTTTGTCTAAATGTTGCGTGTGATTGTGGACTGAGGACGATATTTTCCTCAAAGTTTGCTCCTAACACAACAAGGCATGCATGGACATAGTAGTATTATCAATGCTACGACATCCGGCTAACTTGCCATGAATAATGTACACGTTGCCATGACGGTGAATGTCGACTTTGACGTTCTATAACTACCGACTCAACACACGGGTTGTTCCCGTAGGCCTGATGTGTGCGGTACGGCCGTTTTTTCGTGTATTTTTTTTACTTGGACACGTCTATATCCATAGCACTCTCTTCAAGCCAAGGATGGAACGAATAGCTGCTGTATAAAATGTGATTAGCGGTAAGATATTCAAGACGAATCTTTTCTCCCGAATTAATGTGCCCCCTGTCCGACAGCACCGTAATTGTGCGTGCGGCGGACGGTAGTTTCAAGTTGAAATATTATGGTGTCAGCACGACTAGAGACAAAATCTAGCATATATATGATTAGTGCAAAGATAGTACATGATACTGACAGAATAATAGAAAAAAAGGATGGTTTATTGTTCTGCTAGATTGATTTCAGTCAACCATTATCGGAAAAATCCCGAATTTAGGTTACCCAACGTTACATATAGACTAAAGGATGCTTACTTGCTTGCCTGCTTTTGTCGACTCCGGTCTCGAGTCGTGATGGCTGCCCATGGATAGATAATATCTTTGACATCATGCTGTTTACGTATAGTGCGTTTGTATCATGGATTATTTACGTAATTACATCCAACGTGAAGGTCCATTACATCTTGTTCAGTATTTGTGGTATATGTCATACAGCGGCCCGTAACAACAGGGTACGTGGCGATGACTTTGTAATTCGAACATCCAATGGAATTATCTACGATGACGACTCAAGAACGCACAGGCCATTTATTTATTTATTCGTTTGGCATGCACGTAACGTTACAATGTACATGTATTTACATGCCAGGGTTGCCCAACTAGCTTAAGCTATTTCAAAGGGCAACCCTAGGGGGAAAACATTATAATTACATTAAACATACATATAGATTGCTACTAGGTTAAGAGGTTGACATTCATATTTACATTATATACACGAATTAACTATTTTAGACATTGCAGAATAAAACTTCTTACATTCTATCGGAACGCTTACAAGTAATTATAACGTTTAACAGCTTTTGCACAGGCCATTGAACTAGAACTCTTCCGAATCAGCTAATTACACGCCATCAGGAGTGAATGATTTGTTACTGTTAGTAACAAGGACCTGTCCTTGGTACTATTAAAGGCCTAAGAAAAACGTTGCATTTCCGGTTACTCGACCGACCTGAGCAAAAACCTGCTGATCCTTGCCTTTTTTGGGAGGTCGACCGTTAGCAAGGGACATAAAATTTTCTATCTGACATTTGAGTGATGGAAACGCTGTAGAATGATTTTTCAACATGTTCTGCTTTCTGTTACAAAGCGATATAAACAGGCCCACCAAACCTATGTCCCCTTTATGTTGACACACTGCATAATATTGCAAACTGCATCTGTTGAGCGGAAATCTACAAAAAAGAGAATCCCTAACTATCGACCCTAATTTCTTTAAGACCGTAATCGAAAACATGCATTGTGAGACGGTGCCATAATCCTCCTATAATTGTAGGGGACTTGCCTTTTACCACTGCTGCCTGCTCTCTTTCTTCCAACAGAGTCTTTATCCAGTAGTGTAATGCTTTGAATTCGATAGTATTCGAGCTTCGACAGAGTAGTGGACTTTGGTAAAAGAATCGCCATGTCTTTCTGCTGTTTACTGTTCAGTATGTTGTGGTGTGCTGTTAAAGGAATTAAGCTGATGTCTGTTGACATTTACATGTAACGTTGGGTAACCTAAATTCGGGATTTTTCCGATAATGGTTGACTGAAATCAATCTAGCAGAACAATAAACCATCCTTTTTTTCTATTATTCTGTCAGTATCATGTACTATCTTTGCACTAATCATATATATGCTAGATTTTGTCTCTAGTCGTGCTGACACCATAATATTTCAACTTGAAACTACCGTCCGCCGCAAGCACAATTACGGTGCTGTCGGACAGGGGGGCACATTAATTCGGGAGAGAAGATTCGTCTTGAATATCTTACCGCTAATCACATTTTATACAGCAGCTATTCGTTCCATCCTTGGCTTGAAGAGAGTGCTATGGATATAGACGTGTCCAAGTAAAAAAAATACACGAAAAAACGGCCGTACCGCACACATCAGGCCTACGGGAACAACCCGTGTGTTGAGTCGGTAGTTATAGAACGTCAAAGTCGACATTCACCGTCATGGCAACGTGTACATTATTCATGGCAAGTTAGCCGGATGTCGTAGCATTGATAATACTACTATGTCCATGCATGCCTTGTTGTGTTAGGAGCAAACTTTGAGGAAAATATCGTCCTCAGTCCACAATCACACGCAACATTTAGACAAAAAAGTGTTCCTCACAAACCTTTGTCGTCTGCTTGACAACAGGATTCTGGGTAATGATATGGCGGCGGGAAAATACACGTGCCGTAGGTTGTAGCAACAAAGAGGGGTTTTGATGATTGATCACACTTAGAGTCCAATTGCAGGTCAGCAATTTTAAGAAAATAAGTTGTCTTGTAAATGATTGTGTTTAGCAGTAAGAGGATGTGACATTTGTCTTATAAACCAGCCGACAACGATGTAGTGTGAGTCTCCCACGAAGCCCTCAGACTGTTCCAATAAGGGACGGAGAGTTTTTGTCCTCGTCGCCTTCTAATGCATGCTTATCGAAGCTTTTCAGACAGTGTTCTGAATACGTTAGTCTATCAAGTTTGCATTTCTAGCGGTATTACTGATGTTGCATCTAGCACATATCCCTAAATACCCCGTTTTCGAAAAATCCCGAATTTAAGTACCCCACGAATTTATGTTACCCAACGTTAGTACTTAAGCCATGCTGATAGTCAGTTGAGATGTTGTGTACTTCATAACATGGCTATGAATGGTATGCTCAAGTTGTTTACAATATGTACATGTCTATGTCACTGCCTGGTTGGTAGTTGATGGAATCGCTCTGGCTCGCTTTACGAATATGGCACTTCTTCAGTCTTTGGCTAGCACAAAGCGTAAGGCGATCTCACCGGCTGCCATTTTAATGAAGAAAGGTGGGATCCGGTCCAAAAGCATCAGAGAGATTGAGACCCTGAAGCACTTTCCCACTCCTTTAGCTTTGGGCATTTTGCTTTTAAATTGGACCGACAAAGGCTTGTCTCTTTGATAAATGAAAGTGGTAGATCCCTGACAATATGGCTTTCAAGGAGGGAATATAGTTATGATTTCTGAGAAACATTTTGATGAGATGCCGGTAGGTACATGCTATATTAGATGCCATGTAGATTCAGTAGCCAGCAGTATATTTTTTACTGGACCGCCAGAGAGGATTGGTCTGGTAGATGAAATTCATGGAGAAAATCTATTTTCTTATTACTAGTTAATACATTCGTTTTTATTGTACCTAACTTCTTCACTTCCTATAAACAATTGTGAGTTTCTTTAGGTTGATATGCGTGTCCGCAGTTATTTGAGTGGCAGCAAGTGATTGGGAAGATAACTGGAGAGGTCATACTTGAAAGAATGGCAGAAGGTACACGCCAGAGGTGGTAGAGCAAGTCATTAATCAGACATAGACGGGCCCAGGTAATGGGAGAGGCTACTGATTTACAGGGAGATATTGTTTTTGGTCTGTCTGTTTGTCTGTGTTTTCGAAGTTATATAATTTCAATGTACTAATCACGTTCTCTGTAGAGTGACAGGAAGTGATCAGTGGGTAGATGTAATGTTAACTGAGATTTTATTTGCATAATCAATTAACTAAAATTAAACTAAACAAAAGAGAAGGCGTGAGATCTTCAAACTCTTGTTTTTGTATGGTCCTCTTGATGCAGTTTCTGCACATCCCACATCCGCCACCCTGGTCACTATTAGTCATTATTGATTAGATCAAGATGTTATTGATTAAATCAAGATATGGGATACCATGTCTATTCTTAGGTCTCGCCATCGGCAACCATATGCATGTCACGAACAGGGTTGGTTTGCTCAAGCTGAGGTATATTTCTGTTCTGCTGTGAAAAAACAAGGATCTGCACATTGTAAGTCAAATTTAGTGTCTCTGCCGATACTTTTCCCGAAAGAAGAAATAAAAAAGGACGACAAAGTAGGATTTCGGATGATTTCGGATTAAGATTTGATATGTACAGATGGCTACTGGTTGTTGTAATGATATAATGTTATGCCGTGTATCAAAGAAGGAATGCATATGGGTGAAGCTTTATTTACGTGTTTTTCGCGTCATGTGCCTAGTCTGTGTGAGCTTTGGGACGCATTTGCGTATGAAGCCCAGATGAGTCAAACAAAATGGCCACGTGAATGGGTCACATTCTCAGTTTTGAATCTTTCGATACAAGATAACTTTATTGAAATTAGTCAGTGTTGCCACTGAATTAAAGACCAATACACAATGATTAAGAATTCATTAAAAATGTTTGCTGTGAGAAAAGGATGCTCACTGTTTTGTTCCCATTTGCAAATTGTGATTTAAAAGTGAATTGTGAAGAAAATATATCAGACTCTAAAAAGCTATGGGGTACTATGATTGGGGAAATCTTACCAAAGACAAACAGTGTAGTTACCAAGACACTGACCTGGGCAGGGGAACAGCTCTGTAGTCTAACTGACATATTAAAGGGCTTCAATGAGTTCTTAGGCTCTCATTGGTCGAACTTCTAATTGTGATGGACAGTCAGGTTCAGTCTATTAGGGCTTGGATTTTCTATCAGTTCTCACCACACAATGACATCGTATCTTTGCTCCTTTAATGTCGATATGTAATGGTATAGTGTTATTGAAACTTACTATGTGTAGGAATGACTAGAAATTGGACTTTTTTTTCAAGTTTCAAGCCTCATGAAATGCTCTGGATGCCTTAAACTGAACTGAAGGGACCACCCTAAAGATTAATAAACAAACAAAAAATAAATATATAAAAAAAAACGCCATTCTAGGCAACAAATTGACTGATTGACAAATTGACACAAATTGGTTTGCGCCACTTTGCGAATGCCAGGTATAATTTGGCGCAGTCAAGCAAGGGAGTCAAGTGAGATACCTGCTTTACCTACCCATGTTGAGACAGATCAGCTAACTCTACCTTAAACTTTTACATCTTTAGCAAGCTAAGCTGATCTTTGCTAGCCTATTTAGCTATTCTCTGACACGGATCTCATAATTAGCAGCAAAGTTGGGTATACATTTAACTTAAAAACGAGTATTGTAAGGTAATGTACTGATACTTATTTGCATGTATTATTGTTGTAATGTTTTATTGAGATATAGAAAAAACTTTTCACTGAGGTTTTGTAGTCAGTCGGTGTGTTTGTCTGTTTGTTTGTTTATGAGTTGTGGCATGTGTGCGCAGTTCCACAATCAGCATTTGAATGCTAAGGTGCATCGGGGACATTAACAGGAAGTCATGGGTCAAAGGTTTCACAAAGGTCCCAGAAAGGTGATAGGAAATGGCGTTGGCCAAATTATAGAGTTTTTCCCACTGCCTGGCTGGAAACAGAACCAAGCCAGGTCCAGGATAAAGGCGCCTCAATGTTTTTTACTCAATTGATTACTAAGATAAAGCAAGAAATCACCGAAGACTCTAGATACCGGTACTCAGAGGTTTGAGGTCTCCGAACTCTTTTCCCCAACTGTCACATACACATACATGTATCTCCCAGGGCACATTCAACACCTGCCACATCCACCAGTCCTTAAGGTCACCCTAGCGTGACCTTATTACAGTAAAACTAATGATGTCTCTGGGCACAGACCATTAGTGGCGATACTTGTCAGCACTCGACTACACTCAACCCACATAGTACTATTTTAGTAGGCAGGGAGTCTGAACAGATAAAGATAAGTACAATGTTGTGTATTCTCTTAACCAACCAACCCTAGCAAAAAAAAGAGTTCAATGACCTCCTACCGTCGTGAAATATGTAGAGGTTGGGAATTGATATTTCTTGCTTTGTCTCATTACTGGTAATCGATAGAGAAATCACGATAATATAGGCTGCTTTGAACTTTGGCCTATAACCCAACTGTTAATATAAGTGCTTGTATGTCTTCATTTTACAGTGTATCCCACAATTTCCTTACTAAAATACAAGAACCAAACCTGCAACCTTTCTGAAACCTTCCTGACAACTGTAACATACCTTCCTGCTAGTGTCGCCAAGGTGCCTGGCATTCAAATGCTGATTTGCGGAAGTATGGACACACACCACTGTCACAAACAAAAAAAGACACCAAGTTACTACAAAACCTTCTTTTCTTCCAAAGGTAACCAGAGGATCCAAGCCTTTCCTAGCCTCCATTGCAGGCCTTCTGGGCGGAGCCGGTGTATTTTTTGAGGGAGTGCTGATTAGCAATGTTCAACTTATCAGTGTCAGGTTCTTTTGCTAGAGAAACGTAAAAGACCCTGGCCCTGATAGGGTGAAAATCGCGAAACAGCGGTCCCCCCAAAAAATACACCAGCTCCGCCCAGAAAGCCTACAAAGGAGGCTATAGCTAGCCTTTCTAGGGTTTCATGTGCTGGCAAGGGACTAAAACTCTTGATCTAATATCTTTCCAACATGTTGTCATTTCTGTTGTGCCGCTGTGCCTTAGGCAATTCTTTGCACAGTTATATCAATATATTGTGCCTGTAAAATGTGTATCTGTATAATCAAAATATGATGTTGCAGAATACCAGTGTCTTGATGCATTTCAATTCTACATTTGTACATACAACTGTATTAAATTTTGTTGGATCACTTTGGACCAAATCTTTAAAAAAAGAAGATAATTCCTGCCAACCGCAATTCTTTCAGGACTGTAATCTGAAACACAACATTGATTTTCTTAGGGGGAGGGACCACTAAATGGACATACCAATATCACATACCAGGGGGCCCAAAATCGACCTTGACCTTTGTCTTCCCAAGATCTACCTACATACCAAATGTCATCGTAATCCATCAAAATCTGGAAACACAAACACACAGACAGACTGGCCAAAAAGTATTTTTCATGTGGGTAATAACAACGTTCTTTATTCACAACCAGGGGGTGACATAACAGCCGACATTTTGGTGACCGTCTGTTACCATCTTCAGGGCAATGCTGATCAGTGTTAGGGCCAATCAATGCTAGGGGCAATAAAATTTGATAACATCATCTCCATAGTCCAAAACATCATATTCAGACTTTTTTATTTCATAGATCTACCCAGCTATCAATATTCAGTACATATACAGTTATTTCTTAATCTAAAAAAACAAACAATTATGGAAAGTCAAAATGCCAATTTAGCCTGGAAGGAAGCCTTAACATTTCATTGACCCTAATATGTGCCTAAAATATAAGCCCTTTTCTGCATTTTACATTTAAGTGCTTGTGACGCCGATTAACAGAATTTCCTGATTATACATGTCCAGTCTCAATATGTAACAATGAACATAGACCTTCGTTTGAAATTTTACTGAACATTGAATCTTACAGAAATTAAATCATCAAATCATCTTCCAGCTCTTGATGACGTCACACTGAACACGGTTCCAAACCTGGCATCGCGGCTTGTGAAAAAAAGTTACAGAAGATAAAGAAGAAAAGTCCCGTCTATGATGTAAAAACAGAAAGTTCTTCTTGGTGATTTCTTGGTGAAAGTTCTTCTTGGTGATTTCAAACTGGTCTCATCTTTGGATAGTCTTGAGTTGGTCTTGCAGCGTGTCTGTGACCTCCACACTGAGGAAAACACAGGAGCAAAAAAATAAAGTTTTGATTAATATCTCATGTGTCCATTGTGGTATTACCAGTATTTTGTGGTAGGAGGGGAAAGGGGTTTTTGCACTGTGTTGTAAATTTGTCGAGTACAGTCGTCAGACATATTTGCATTTGAGTTTTGAATTCACGGTGATGAGGTCACTGCGAACACTTAAAAAATGAAACCACTGAAAATGTTTTCATGTCTATCATGGCCTTATCAGTATGAGACTATTACAGAGACTATTAAACTAGCCTCCTTTGAAATGTGTCGTCAAATAGCTGAGTTTTATTTCTGGAATTTCTAGGTAGACATTATGTCCTAGGATAAGGCACTTAACATGACTTTCATCACCCAGGTGTAAAGATGAGTACATGACTTAGGTTGGGGAGGTAAAAGAGAGTGGAAGGAGAGGGACGGACTCCACCTTGCAATACCGTGCCTTTACACAGTGGATAAAACCCGTGGCCACTGTCCCTTCGGCCTCAGAAAAGGTTACTGGACCATTACTTTTTTCACCTTAGCAGGCTCTACGACTCGGGCATTATTTTCTTATGGCATATCAGTTCTAATTGTGCTCAATTTCTTCTGCCTGGCCTCTGGTTTCCACCAAGGAATGTTACAAGAAAAAAAACGTCATAGGAAAAAAAGGTCGTTCCGATGGAACTCGAGAAAAAAAAGACAAAAAAACAACACATTTTCCTGGCGGTGTGAGTCAACACAAACAATACAAACAATTATGTGCCCCAGAAGAAATTCTACTAATGTTGGAAAGTGTGACAAACAGAACACCTGACACGCACAATACATGACCAACATATGTCTGAATACATGTGTCTCATCATGTGTCTCCTTTTGACTCCTTCCGTAGCATTTACTGTAAGGGAAATACAACTTTCTACATGAATCATGCAAACAAGGTTCTCATAAGCATAATTAGTATCCATGTGTATTCATCTTTCCTAAAGGACCTAAACCTCCAATATGGCAACCGTACCGTAAGGTTCCGGGTCGGAGTTCAATTGTGACCAGGGGTTGGGTCATGACCCGGTAATCTGCCGGAAGTGCGTGGTCGTCACCCTGATTTCTGCCCGAGATTGCTTGGTGATGGTTTTAGCTGTGCATGAATATTTTGAATCTTCTGAAAAGCCCGTGAGTTGTAGTATTTTTGGGCGCGGTGCAGTTGGTTCGCTATCGAAGCCTTTTTTGTATTAGTCCGCGGCAACGGTGATGCGGTTTTCTCGCCTGATGACCCAAATAGCATCGTTTTTAATGCATTTTCACCGAATTTGCGTCATCGGAGATTGCGAAAAAGTTATCACATGACTTTTTTTATTTTTTTCATTTTTCAGAGACACCATTTACTAAGCTTTCTCAGCATATATGCCGTGACCCCAGGAAAACTCGTTTTTTCCGAGCAGGTTCGATCAAAAAAGGGTAAAAAAATGATAATTTTCGGGTGCCAAATTTACATTTTACTATGGTTTCTACCCAAAATAAAGGGACAACGGACAATACCGATAAATACATCGGAAAACAGCAGAAAACCGCTTTTCGACCTTGTGATTACATTTTCCGTCCTACTTTTCTCGGCGGCATTGTAGCCCGTCGACCTGAGGGTGTCGGCCTACATACGAAATTGCAAAAAAACTCTGGTCCGAGACCTTAAAAGGACGGCAGCGGCTACGTTGATGACGTCATAGATGACGTTATTTCAACGCATTCGAAAGCTTTTATCAAAATCTGTATGTTTGTTTGAAAAAAACCCGAACTTTGCCCTTTTTTCTCTTTTAAATTCGATATATCCATGGACAGGTGCTTAGCGCCCCCCTCCCCCATGTGCCCCCCCCCCCCCCCCAACCTCCACTACGGCCATCTTTAATCACTTCTGGCCGCCAAACCGTTTTTAAAAGGAATTCACTGACTACGTCATTTGATGGAAGCCCATGTCTCAACTTGACCTTCGGTATGATTTTTGCAATGCCCCGCCTTCATGATGACTTAAATGGGTGAATTAAGCTAAAATCTAAGTGCTTTAAGCCTTCTTAAGGCGAAACTTGGTTTTCTGACTTTTGGTTCATCGCTCCTTAACGTCGCGATCTTTTCTTCTTTTGATGGTGTGAAGTGACAGCCTACTAGGCGCGCTACACATCTCGGCCGCACTTATTTAAACTGCCCGCTTCTAGCTCTGATGATATGCTCCAGGTTGCGCTTTGGACTGTGTCAGAATGCATTCTTTTACACATTTGGGGAGCATTGTGCTGCTTAAGGGGCCTTTACGGCGAAGTAGTGAAGAGTGTGATGTCGGACGCGTTTGATTCGGAATGTGCGACCTGTGGTCTACCAGTCTATACCAAAATTTGACATATTCTTCGTTTCAGTTAAAAGCTACGAACTTAAAACACGACCCCCTGCTGTTTTCCTCGAGAACCATGACGTCACTGCGTGACGTCACCGACGCCAACTCTTAAAGAGGCTTTTCTGCCAATATGCAGCACCGAAACGACGGAAAGTCCGCATAATTCCCAAGCCAAGGGCATGAGCAGGCTATCCATCCCGTTTTACCTGTTTTTTGAAAAGCGATGTCCTGAAAAATGATGTTTTTATCAATTACCCTACTGTAACGTTGTTAAGGCCTGTACGTTGGCAAGATAGCAGATAAGCCAAATTTGGATATATGGTAGATATAACTTTTCTGAAAATTTTGAACAAATTTTAAGAAATAACATGTTTCTTAAGGTTCCGGGTCGGAGTTCAATTGTGACCGGGGGTTGGGTCATGACCCGGTAATCTGCCGGAAGTGCGTGGTCGTCACCCTGATTTCTGCCCGAGATTGCTTGGTGATGGTTTTAGCTGTGCATGAATATTTTGAATCTTCTGAAAAGCCCGTGAGTTGTAGTATTTTTGGGCGCGGTGCAGTTGGTTCGCTATCGAAGCCTTTTTTGTATTAGTCCGCGGCAACGGTGATGCGGTTTTCTCGCCTGATGACCCAAATAGCATCGTTTTTAATGCATTTTCACCGAATTTGCGTCATCGGAGATTGCGAAAAAGTTATCACATGACTTTTTTTATTTTTTTCATTTTTCAGAGACACCATTTACTAAGCTTTCTCAGCATATATGCCGTGACCCCAGGAAAACTCGTTTTTTCCGAGCAGGTTCGATCAAAAAAGGGTAAAAAAATGATAATTTTCGGGTGCCAAATTTACATTTTACTATGGTTTCTACCCAAAATAAAGGGACAACGGACAATACCGATAAATACATCGGAAAACAGCAGAAAACCGCTTTTCGACCTTGTGATTACATTTTCCGTCCTACTTTTCTCGGCGGCATTGTAGCCCGTCGACCTGAGGGTGTCGGCCTACATACGAAATCGCAAAAAAACTCCGGTCCGAGACCGTAAGGGAAATATAATTTTCTGCATTAACTATGCAAATGAGGTCGTCATTAGCATAATTAACATCCAGGTGTATTCACATTTCCTTAAGGTACCTAAAACGTAAATATGACATCCATAGCATGTCTTGTAAGGGCATGTTCAGCCATAAATTATGCAAATGAGTTCCTCATTAGCATAATTTACTTCAAGGTTTATTCACCTTTCCTAAAGATACATGTGTACCTACACCTCCAATATGACATCCATAGCATTTACTGCAAGGAAATACAAATTTCTACATAAATTATGTAAATAAGGTAATTATTAGCATAATCTACACCTAGGTGTATTCACCTTTCCGTAAGGTACTAGTACTTACACCTCCAATATGACATCCGTAGCATGTACTATAAGCATAAGGAAAGTATAATAACTTTCTGCAATACCAGTATTAGAGCTACCACCCTACATCTACTTGATTCTTGACAGAAGAAGAAGAAAGAAGAGTTGTAAGATTGTACGTGTGTATGATTTATTCTTAACTAATGTAACTTGTATTTTTAACTAATGTATTGTATTTTATCATGTACTTTTGCAGCAAGGCTGGCCCCTTGTAATAGCAGTAGCTAGTCGGGCAGCCTTGGCTGCGGTACATTGTACGCAGCTGAACAAATAAATAAAAAGAAGAAGAAAATGCCAGCAAAAACAATATATTTCCTCCCTGTATAGGGAGAGAAATATTCTTGAGCTATTTGGCTAAATTTTGTGCTAGGTTTCCATATAATTGTGATTCATTGAAGATCACCACAAAGGTTATGCGTATAAACTGTTATTGTATACTAAGTAATATCTGTCGGGAGACTGCCCTTTCTCAAACGAAGCAATTTGTGACTACAGATCTGAAAGACTTTCTTTCAAATTTGATTGGAAGCGGTGGATCAGTCAATTCACGAATCAATTTGCTTCGGAAATAGAGGCATAAAGTGTTTACGTCAGTAAAAGCGTTTGTCGCAAATTTGTCAAAAGAAGTGCGATTCTCCCCAGTCGCTCTGTTTCCCGATTCGATCTTCCTGTTCAAAGAGAAGCGTTAAATCCCTGAGGGATGCATCAGTAACAAATTGCAAAGTACTGTAAATGCTGAAATTTTTGCTGCAGTTTAATGCTCAGTTTTCAAGGTAACCTCTTCACTGCAAACATAAAACCACCACAAAAAAGGTTGTTGTCTTTTACCTGCCTACCCTCTTGTTTCAATGGCAAACTTAAAACTATGGCTTACACTCCATTTTCACCCTACTGCGAAATTAAATCTCCAAACATAAAGGCGTTTACAGTATAAGAAAAACAGTAACTCAAGGCTAAAAATACTCACCAACAATCTGCAATTTAAAAGTTGAAATTGAATGTAGAAAGTGTAGAATCTTACTGTGCCCTAGTAGGAAAGGCACTTCACACCTATTTCCTCACTAGAATCAGGTGAAAATGAGCACCTAATAATAAGCTATCTAACTCTAATAAGCTTTGGTAAGGGACGTCCTCTCGGATGGGATATAAAGCCAGCGGTCCTGTGTTTGAGGACAGACACACCGCGAACATGAAGAACCCACCACACTTATCGAGATGAGTAGGGGGTTTATCACAGTGTGAGTGGATCAAACCTTACAGTCCTGTCTTACGCAGCTTGTAAGTTGTGCTTGCTGTACAAAACTGGTGTGTTATGCCTAAAGGTGGTTTACAGGTTATGCAAATTTTGCAGTAGTTTTATTTTTGCTTTTATCACAGTGACTTCTCCAACCCGAAACCATCACACTGCCAATATGACGGTCGTGATTTCCATAGTACTACTGTAGAATTGTTCCCACCACGAACTACAAACACCACAAAAACCTCCTTTCCTCTTCTACCTCTGAAAATATACAATGAATTTACTCTGGACATGGGTGAAATTGAGCCCTACCAAGCAAAGCTCTTTATGAAATTATGGCTATACTGTATAATTTTTGGTTATTACAGGCAAGCTGTCCTAATTTTTGGCAATTTGTAGGGAAAGTCTTTCATTCCCGTAATTTGTGTCAAGTCAGCCAAATTTTGTATAACTTGCCACCTGAATTAAGCGTAATTTGTAGGCGGTCCCACCAAATTAACCATTAAGACAGTGTTGTCAGTTATGGGTGCAGTGTGGCAGGAAATTTACTTCTTGTGTGCGGAAATTTACTTCTTGGGACGGAAACAAAATTCACCCCTTCCATCCATTAAATCTATAAAAATGTATTTTCTGAGGTTAGACTGATTCAACAATGAAAATTCACAATTTAGGCTTCCCAATTCCAATCTTTTTGATTTTGCCTTTTCATTCGCAACACCCCAACCATATATTATGATCGAAGGCGTGCGATAAATAAACATCGCGGCACTCAGCACCAGCATATTGAGAGATGTGGTCAGAACAGAGATTATCGAAGCATGCTTACTGTGTGGTGCTTACACTGTACAATGTAAACTAATATGCTACTGAGGCACCCCAACCAATCCATCTCTTTGAAACTCAGATTCGAATCAGCCATGACTTGACAAATCGCTCTCTAAGTTGCCTTAGCGACTACATTGGGCAAAATAAACTCGTGGGAAGGTGTCAGCTTTAGAGGATGTTTACAGATTGACAATTTTGGTACTTTGGAAATGATACAAGCCAACCTTTCAAAAAAGTAGTTTCTACTACTTTTCTTCAAAGGTTTCATGGCGGCTTGTATCGATTCCAAAGTGCCCAAACTTTGTAATCTACCACTATCTACCAAGACATCAAAACAGGAAGTTTTGCTGCAGTACCATAATATGCCACCAGGGGGCCCAAAATCTAATCATTTTCAGGTCTCATCAAGACTTACCCACATACCAAATATCAATACAATCCATTCAGATCTTCTACATGTACGCACATACATACACACATACATACAAACACAACCCTAAACAAATCACAATGCAGGTGCCATAACAACATGGTGGGACATCATTGATTAAACACATAGAAGACTGTCGTACCTTCTCTCTATGGCATCTGCCCTGTGGAGAAAGAAACAGAAAAATGTTATGGCTACTACAGCCAGTTTCTAATAGCAATGGAAGACAAAATTATCACTTTTGCCAAGAAGGTTATGTTTTCGGTGGCAAATAAAGGGACAACAGACGATACCGATAAATACATAGGAAAGCAGCAAAAAAACACTTTTTGCCAATATGATTACATTTTCCGTCCTACTTTTCTTGGCGGAATTGTAGCCCCTTGGCCTGAGGGTGTCGGCCTACATACGAAATCATAAAAAACTCCGGTCCGAGACCTGGAGACAAAGTTAGCAGAGCCAGCATTATGTAGTCACAGTCAGCTGCAGTCTGCCTCATGACTCAGGAGACTCCCTTGCCCAGTGTATGGGAAACCTCTCTGCGTTCTTGATGCAAACCCAGATCTAAAATTATAATGACTTTAATATTGACATGAGTGTTAGTTACTGTTTTATCGAATACTTGTTGGTTGTAATACCATGTTTTATCGCTTCAATTCTACTTACATGCTTAGTTATGGTATTCAGGTTTGAAAATGTAACGTTAGAAATCTTGTTTTTTTCGCCCGCCTTGTTGTTTTTTTCGCCCCGCGCACTAAATTTGGAGTCTGCAGAGGATATCATCCATAAAATTTACTTGCTGTGGCCTAATTGTTAGTTGTTGGATGGGGTAAAATCTCAAAACAAGCCTTTTTATGGCATCTTTTCTACCACAGCACATTTTCTGAACTGTTAAAAATTCAGACATGAAAATACAGTTCAGAATTGAAATAAACAACAATGTAATTTCTCGAATAAAGTACACACCCCAATTAAAGTGCGCACCCCCGATTTGTGGGAAGTTGCAGACAAATCTGCTGGGTTGAAACGTAAAATGAGAAAACTCAAATAAAGTACGCATCCCTTCACAGATCTTTAACAAATTTTAAACTATTTGATATTGTTATTTTAAAGTACTCATTATCAAAATATTACATTGTCTGCTTGCCTGCATGGATCTTCCGATGCTGTCCCAAATTACATGTGCCAGTGTTCCACTGGGTTCCTGGCTGACTTGAGGTCCGCTATTCCCATTTGTCCAGGCAATAACCTCAAATAAAGTACGCAACTTTGGCAATGACTTGTGATGCCTTTTGGATTTCGAAAAGTTTAAAATGTGCGTACTTTATGCGAGAAAATACGGTATATGTATTACTTAAGAATATTACTTACTGGAATTGTAGATGTGCTGCTATCATGCTCATTTTCTTCAAATTCTGAAAAGAAGCAGAAAAACATATATCAAATGCACAAAAATTGTACAAAATTCAGGTATAGGTAACATGACATGACGAGATATTGTACGCTACAAATTATTGTCCACTTTGGGTCATGTCCACATGTCGAGGTGCATTATGCTAAAGCCAGTTCTCATGAGCAATAAAGAACGACATAACTTATCAAGTATGATCCTTAGTCATGACGTCGACTATCCCTTATACAAAACAATGAGATAGATTTACATCAAGAGACATAACAGAATAAACTCCTGAACCAGAAACAGCAAAACTAGCAAGTTACCTGGAAGCGTCATGCATTGCGTATTTCATATGTAATTTGACATTGTGTACTTCATCGTGTTTTTCTAACTCACACGATAGTTAGTATCTTTTAAAAGTAGCTGACGTTAAACCTTTTTTTTTGATATTCAAACTGTCTATGGTGATTCAAGATTTGAAACTCTTCCTAGTTGTAGGAAGGATATTGGTACAACCCAGCGACCCCCTGCACTGATGCTACATTTTTGTAGGTCAAAACAATATTATATAATCAAGCGCTTATCACATGAACTTCACGTGCCACTCATGTAGGTGAAATTCACTGCACAGCGTTATTTTCTTCAGTCGCGTCAAGCAAACCACGGGACAACATAGTGACTTTAGTATCATTTGTCTGTAGACTACTTTGAACAGTTTATGTGCATTTTTTCTGATATGATCTATGTTCTTTGATTAGAGTGCTAGAAGAAGAAAGGCTCGCTCGAGTGGACGATAATGGGTAACCCTGGCACAATTCATAGACCTTAGAATAAATGCATCGTAAGACAGCGTAAAACAGGCAGAGAAACATTTACAGACCAGAGCTGATATTTCTTCCCATGGGTTAAACATTTGGCTCATCTACGTGCAGTTTTAAGATAAATGACGTTTTGAATTAATTCGACGATAATTGGTAATGTTACGTTACAGGTAGGGATGGGTACCGGTACAGAAAATTCAGGTGCAGGTCCGCTCCAGGTCCAGGTCTGGACCTGACTAGTTTAGTATTTCAGCAGTACTATATGTTTGGAGAGCGAGACACAAGTACAGGTCCCTGCGAGTCCTACAAATTACCTTCAAATTGTATATTATAATGATATGATTATGCACAAGCAACTAATATGCAGAAAGGAAACAGACGTGTAATAAAACATGCATCTTTAGATTCCAAGGTAACTTTTGTGTCATTCAGAGCAAACTTGCCATGTCCATCTGGGGGTACAATGAAGTTGACAACTTGACATTATGATCAACTACTAATCCTACTTTAGAGGCTTAACTGTTTGAAGGGAAATATTGGTAAACTATCTAATTTTTGGCTTGTTTGGGTGTAATTTTTATTTCAGGTGTAAATTTACGTAACTGCAAGTGTCGGCAAGTGTCAGATCACTAACGCATTTAGTCTTTAACGATATGACTTTAGGTTCACACTTTTCCAACTACACTCGCCTGGCCGTCTGTTGACACATTGATATCCTTTTAGTGTTTCTAGAAATGATTCACAGCTAACGTCTTCGAAAGAGAGTAACCACGGCTGCATAAATCTGCTCTGTTTTGTTATTTTTTTAGACCAGTAACATTATTTATACTAGGGGTGGGTACCGTGTATTGGTACAAAAATTGTATTTTCTGCTGGTAAAAAAACGGTCTGGAAAAAATCAGTCGACCGGAATTGGACCGATTAGAAAATTCATGGTACCAGGCTACCAGCACATAATAATGTTACCGGTCTAAGAAAATGAAAAACAGCAAATTTTCTTTCAAAGACATTAGCTGTGATTCATATCTAGAAACACTTAAAGGATGAGTCAACAGACGGCGAAGCGAGTAACCGTTATAGTTAGTATTGAGACAAAGTGAGAACTGACTTGAGGTTACTGTAGTGATCCGACACATGCATATACTGGTACACTTGCACTCATGTAAATTTACACCCGTAGTAAAGACACCCAAGCAAACCACAAACCAGTTAACCGATATTTGTTTCCTTCTTCTGTGCCCATAGCCAACATATTTTAATTACATTTTTTTCATGAGAAACTAACAAGTGCTTAGTACCGGTAGGATTCTTTGTTGATCATAATGTCTAGTTGTCATCTACATTGTACCCCAAGAAGGACAAGTTTGGTCTGAATCTCTTTTGTGAGATAAAAGTTCCCTAATGGAATAAAAAGTTACACGTTTTGTTACATCTTTGTTTCCTTTCTGCACATTAGTGAGCACTGAAAATAATTATATAATTCTACTATACAATTTGAACATAATATGTAGAACTCACAGAGATCTGTAATTGTGTCTTGCTCTCCAAAATATGATGTACTGCTGCACTACTATAATCAGGTCCAGGTCCAGACCTGAATTTTCTGTACAGGTACCCAACCTATTATATATACATGTACCACTTGCTGATAGCCTGTACTGTGAATTTTCTTATCGGTCCAATGACCAGTCTACTGATTGTTGCCATACGACCGCCATCTTATGGCCTTCAGAAAGATCTGAGATTGGCCGGGGGCCGGGCGCATGCATGGTCAGCTATTTATACCTGCCAAACAGGACGGCACGGCATGTACACTAATCTTTCTTCTGTGGGCCAAACATAGAAAATGCTGAACGGTTGCAAAATATTACAATGTAGATTGATATTTAACAATGCAAACGATGTGCTAAAACAATATACAGTTTTCCTTTAAAAGTTTATGTTTTGTAATGAACATGAATCGTTACAAACGTATCGCTTGTACCAAAGTACAACACTGGGATATGTCGCAATGCATGACTGTTATGATCTATTATACCGCAGCAGGGGCATGGTATGGTAGTTTGGTTGGTTCGTATACTGCACTTCCCAAAAGCCGTTCCACATGTATATATTTGGGCATTTCCGCCGGCATCCGTGCTTGTATGCCCTGTCAGATCTTCATAAATGGCCATATTACATATATTACCACAAAATTACACAAAAAGGAACTGATTTTGTTAAGAAAATGGACAAAAAGGTTACCAAAGTATGGTGCCGTGTAGTGAGATTGAAACGTTAGGTATCTTTAAAAATCACATCAGGACAACCAAGTCCCAGTAGCTCAGTTGGTAAGGACGTAGAGAATGTACGCTTGGTGGGGACTAGAAGGTCCCCGGTTCGAACCCGGGAACATTAAACCTTTTCTTTTTCTTTTTTTTTTATTTACTTTTTATATAAGGAGGAAATATATTGGTTTTGCTGGCGTGTTCTTCATCTTTTGCATAATTTATGCAAATTGTATTTCCCTAGAGATGCTAGAGATGTCATATTTGATCTGTAGGTGCCTTTAGGAAAGGTGAATGCACCACATACATTATGCTAATGAGTACCTCATTGGCATATTTCATGCAGAAACTTTCATTTCATTTCTTCCAAATGCGCCCCAGTCAGCTTTTTAAAAAGATTTCTTGAAGCTGATTTTGAAAACAGTTTATTTCATACCAAACTTCACAAAACTGAATAAAACTTTAACACTGCACTTTAACTAGGGTCTTACAGCAACTTAATTCTTTTTACAAACTATGGTTCAACCGTTTCATCCCCACCACAATGAGGTCGTATGGCCAGCTTTTTTTAGAAGCTTTCTTGTTTCCGGACCGTTTTTTTCTGGACCGGTCCTAACGGTACCCACCCCTAGTTACAGGTAACGTTGGGTAACATAAATTCGGGATTTTTCCGATAATGGTTGACTGAAATCAATCTAGCAGAACAATAAACCATCCCTTTTTTCTATCATTCTGTCAGTATCATGTACTATCTTTGCACTAGTCATATATATGGTAGATTTTGTCTCTAGTTGTGCTGACACCATAATATTTCAACTTGAAACTACCGTCCGCCGCACGCACAATGACGGTGCTGTCGGACAGGTGTGAACATTAATTCGGGAGAGAAGATTCGTCTTGAATATCTTACCGATAATTACATTTTATACAGCAGCTATTCGTTCCATCCTTGGCTTGAGGAGAGTGCTATGGATATAGACGTGTCCAAGTAAAAAAAATACACGAAAAAACGGCCGTACCGCACACATCAGGCCTCCGGGAACAACCCGTGTGTTGAGTCGGTAGAACGCTACTCAAAGTTCACCCCCACCGTCATGGAAATTTGTACATTATTCATTGGGGCGTTAGCTGGATGCCGTAGAAATGGTAATACTATTATGTCCATGTGTTTCTGCTTGTGCTAAGAGCAAACTTTGAGGAAAATATCGCCATCAGCCCACTATCACACACAACATTTAGACAAAAAAGTGTTCCTCGCCAACGTTTGTCGTCTGCCGAATAGCAGGATTCTGAGTAACAAATATGGCGGCGGGAAAATTCACCGTAGTGCCGTAGCCATTGGTTGTAGCAACAAAGAGGCGTTTTGATGATTAATCACACTTAGAGTCCAGTTGTAGGTTAGCAAAAGAGATTCTAATAAGTTGTATTGTAAATAATTGTGTTGAGCAGGAAGCGGATGTGACATTTGTCTATAAACCAGCGAACAACTATGTAGTATAATTCTCCCACGAAGCCCTCAGACTGTGACAATAAGGGACGGAGAGTTTTTGACGTAGCTAACTTCGAATGCATGGTTATCGAAGCTTTTCAGACAGTGTTCTGAATACGTTAGTCTGTCAAGTTTGCATTTCTAGCGGTATTACTGATGTTGCATCTAGCACATATCCCTAAATACCCCGTTTTCGAAAAATCCCGAATTTAAGTACCCCGCGAATTTATGTTACCCAACGTTACTTGTACAGGTACAAGGTTTTAGGTATGTAGGCCTAGACCTGCACCTTTACCAGGTACTATGCCTAAACAAGCTTGGTCAATGATACTAATAGTATTAGTAATGTTATTGTAGCCATCTTTTCTTGGTTATAAATTGTCATGAGGATATACTTTTTTGAATGAACTGCAAAATTATCAAAATTGTCATCTTTGATACGGTATTTACTTTTTAAAATCATCTTTGTTCTATAAAAGTGGTGACCACTAGTGCTTAAGTTTAGTTTGTTCAGGTACAATACACCAGATGTTCAGGTCCAGATCTGTACCAACAAACTGTTGTTGATAAACTTTACAGCTACTACTTGTACTAGGCCTACTTATAAGGTACAGGTACATGAATTAGGTACACAACCCTATGGCTAAGTATATGATTTTTCCATCAATTTTCTGATAGGAGTACTATTTTCCATTGATGACTCCAGTGTTAAAGGCACCCAGAGCATTTTATGAGACTTGAAAACGGGAAATATTCTAGTTCTGTAATCTTTATGAAATTGACATTTAATGCCACTGTTAACCACATTTGCGTTCAGATTTCTTATCAAAAGTGCGCAAAACCGGCACAAAAATAATCTATATGGTGATCTTTTAGTTTCACCCGCCTACTGTAAATACTGTAGATACCATAGCCCCGCCCACCTCCGTCAAAACGTAGAAATGCAAAATCAAAACATAGAAATGCAAATATTTGACGGACATACAGTCACTCTCTCATTGGCCGAACCGCTAATTGTGGTGGACAGTCAGGGTCAGTCTATTAGGGCTTAGATTTTCTATCAGTTCTCACCACACAACGACATCGTGTCTTTGCTCATTTAATTTCGATATGTTATGGTATAGTGTTATTGAAACTTACTATGCATAAGAATGACTACACATTTGAGTTTTTTTATTAAAGTTTCAAGCCTCATAAAGTGCTCTGGATGCCTTTAACACATGACGATCTTGCCTGGTCTGAGTTCTCAAGTGATTTTTCCTGACTGGCAAAGTTCGCAGCAGCCTGTGTCAAAACCTGTGAGAAAGAAACAGATGCATTAGGCTTGTCACCATGACAACAAGTATTTTCCTTATCAGAAATGAATCAGAATTACACTGGGTCAGCCAAGCTCTTGCAGCTGGTAACGTCTGACCCACAATAATACAGATAATCAAACGTATAACTTGAACACAGAACCTTCAATAAATGGAAAACAATAGTCATACTGATTACGATATTACTGTAAATGCATTTAAGGCCACACCAATTTAATCTGTTGCTTCTTGCATTTTTTGCAGAAAAAAATTGGAGCGACAGGGCGAAAAAAAATGAAAAAAAATGTTTTTGGCAAATAGTCTGGGGTGAAGATAAGGGTTTACATAACATGCAAAATAAGAGGATTACTAGTATTCAAGTTTCAGCTTTGTATGGCTCATTTTATGCAAATGCACCCTTTTCTTTGATCTAGTACTATAATTTAAGCAACAAAATTACCTTTCGCCATGTAATACATATGGATTGATATTGAGAAATAGATAAATGAAAAATTAAAACTTATGATCAATGTGACCACACTTTTCAGGTATGTGCAGGCCTTTATAATCTATTTGGTGGCTATTGAGTTTTACAACTGAACAAATAGTAAAATTGGGAGTTAAAATTTGTGAATGGGAATAGTGACCCAATCTTTCTTTTTTTTCAAAATGTGTCAAACAGGACAGGCTATTCTGAGAAGCAACAAACTAAAACCAGAGGAGCTCTGGTTAGACCTCAAGCAAAACATTAGCACTGCTGCAGCTAAGGTGCTCGGGCACAAACGAAAGAAGAAGATAAAGGACTTCCTTTCAGAAGAAACCCTAGGTGTTGTGGAGGCAAAGAGAAAAGCCAGACTGGAAAGAAATCTCACGGAATGCAGACGGCTTAACTCTGAATGCAAACGCAACAAGCTACTCCGTAAGGCTTGACAACCTGGAGGAGGATGCAGAGACAGCTGCCCGCAAAGGTGATCAGGGCTCCCTGTACAGGACCCTTTATAAGGACCCTCTCAGAGAAATCAACACCACCTACTGCTTCTGCGAAAGCCATGGATGGAACCACCCAGACATCCCAGATATACAGCTGGCGCAGTGGAGGGACCACTTTTAGAGTCTGCTTAAGGTAGCAGCACACAGTATTTCGCCACGACCCCCGGAGTCTGTGACGTAGCGGTAAAAAAATAGTGCGCCCTAAACCCTGAACCGTGTGTAAAAATGTTGACGTGAATGCCAGCGAGGCACGAACTTTACTGTATGGCAGTATGATAAGTGGGCTTTAAGATCGTACGAATGAGATTGTGAAGTTTTCCCGTATAAATGCGCGTGACCTTTGCGGCTGCCCGCCTAGGTGAATCGACTGCAGTTCCGTATGATCCCGCATGACCCCATATAAAAGTGGCCGTGAAATTGTTATGAAACCATAACTTTTTTTTTTTTCAGTTGTTTTGTAGATCGTACCCTTGACCCTACTATCCACGTCGATGTAGGTCACTTTGTGGTCCTTAACTATAGAAACCCCCATAGGCCGAAAACTGTGTTCTGCTACCTTCAACCGTCCAGCACCACCCCCTTCTCCCCAGCTGGAAGCGCTAGCTGACACGGCCATGGAGCATGACTCTGTCCCCCGATGCTAGAGGAAGTGGTCATGGCTATACAGAAGCTTAAACCTGGCCGGGCCGCAGGGGCCAACGGCATTATCCCACAACTGCTGCTACACAGCAGACCAACAGTCGCAGGCCAGCTGCAACAGCTGTTTGCTGCCATCTGGAGGAACGAGACCGATTGGCTGTTAGGAGTCATCCTCCCCTTCTGGAAGAAGGGACCCAAGGATGTGTGCAGCAACTAGAGAGGGATGACCCTGCTGACTGTTCCAGGGAAGATGTCTGCCAATGTCATCCTTGCGAGACTGCGTCCACTTCTCATCCGCAAGCAGAGAAAGGAGCAGAGCGGCTTCACACCAGGCCGCTCCACAGTGGACAGAATCCTGACCCTTCGACTGCTTGCTGAAAAAAGGTGGGAGTTCAGGAAACCACTCTACGCTGCCTACGTGGATCTGAGACAGGCTTCAAAGCCCTCAGACTGTGTCAATAAGGGAAAGTTTTTGACGTCGCCATCTTCTACTGCATGGTTATCAAAGCTTTTCAGCCAGTGTTCTGAATACGTTAGTCTGTCAGGTTTGCGTTGCTGGGGCTATAACTGATGTTGCATCTAGCAAATATCCCTAAATACACCGTTTTTAAAAATCCCTAGTTTATATTACCCCGTGAGTTTATGTGAACTAACGTTATGCGGCCTTAAATATTGTGTAACAAATCAGTTGCGTTGTGTGGCGCAAATTTTAGAGCGCGCGCCTGTCAAACAATGGGACCCGGGATCTAATCCCGGGTTGTGCCCAGATACATGTCCGAACTTGCGCCCCGACATTGTGCCCTTGGGAAAGGCACTTTACACGACTTTCCTCACTTCACTCAGGTGTAAATGAGTACCTAGCTCATCTAGGGTTAGGGACGTCCCTCGGATAGGATGTTAAATGGAGGTCCCGTGTTTGGGGAGAGCCACACCCTGCGCACGTAAAAGAACCCACCACACCTTTCGAAAAAGAGTAGGGGCATGCCCCGGTGTGCGATGGTCCAAATCCTTCTGTCTGGAGTTGGTGATTCACTACAAATCACTACCATTTTGGGAATGTTGACCATTGCCGAAGGTTAAAAAATCTTGTTTTTGATTCAAAATCAGACGAAAATCAATGTGCACGCTGATGTCATCCATAAAATAATACTTGCTACATGGCCTTACGGCATCTATGATGTTTTTGTGATAGAACCAATAGAAGTTTATGACATATTTTCCCATTTTCGGTATGTTGACCATTGCTGGAGGGTAAAAAAAATAATTTTTTTTTGTGTTGAAATCAGACGAAAATCAATGTGCGCGGCCGCGCGCTGATGTCACCCATAAAATCTACTTGCTGTGGCCTAATCTCCATCAACAATAATCTGTCGGGTTACATAAATCCACCACTTTGAAAAACAGTGAGTTTGAGAGATCTCTAGATCAGCAACGTGGCGTTGCGGTGGCGCAGTTGCAGGGTGTTTGGCCCCAGAACCCAATCCAGGGTTCCCTGATTTGTCCCATTGACGTTGTGCCCTTGGAAAAGGCACTTAACACGACTTTCCTCACTTCACTCAGGTGAAAATGAGTACCTAGCTTCGGTTAGGGACGTCCCTCGGATAGGACGCTAAATGGAGGTCCAGTGTTTGAGGAGAACAACACCTTGAGCACATAAAAGAACCCACCACACTTATCGAAAAGAGTAGAGGTCCTTCCCGGAGTGAGTGGATCCGGATCTGTCCGGATATGCAGCTTGTACTCTTCAGTACTAGTACAAACCTGGTGTGTTATGCCTTGACGTGGTTTACCAGGTATGCAATACAAACAAACAAATACAAACAAGGATCCCCCAGATATGCACAGTTTAGATATACAGGAGTGCATCATACTGGGGACGTTGGGTTGCAGATCTGTTTGGACGTTACTTTTTTCAGGGTGGAGGGTGGATGGGTGGATGTCACCCTGCTGGTGGAATCATGTTACATTAGAGGATGATTGATAATAATACAGCATAGAATAATCATAGGAATCAATAACAAACCAATCAGCCAACAGCGGCTTCCTGACATATTTTTTGCTGGAGCTGCGATGATCCTAGCTATAGGGGGTCCGGGGGCATGCTCCCCAGAGAAAATGTTGAAATCTTGACCCGCTGAAACATTATTTCCTGCGTATAAACGAGGAATTACTTAATAACGCTTAACGTTGAATTCAGGATGACAAATAACGCGCTTACATAGAATTGAAACGACCAGTAACGCTTCAAAATTAATATATCGATAACGTTTAACGTTAAATCAGAGTGATCCGGCTACGATTAACGGCGAATTAGAATAGTGCATAACGCTTAACGGAAAAGGGCATGCAGGCCCTCAATCCTGTCAACAGTCTCAGAATTTTGCACACTCAACACAATTTTCTACCTTTGACAGTATTATCCTGTCAACAGTGCAAATTTTTCTACTGCTGACAGGATCATCCTGTGAAATATAAAGAGCCACTTCAGGTTTCCATGCTTCTCCTTCCCGGAAAATCACCCCTTTTTGAGCAAAACGGTAAATATATATCTCTCACCTCACATGACCTTGACCCCCTTAGAAGCTGCCGACACAGTGACCCTGTATCATTTATGTTTCCTACAATTTTGTCCGATATTTTTGTTTTCGGGTCCAACTTCGGACTGGAAGTCATCTTGGGTCATTGGCCACAACAACGTCAGCTGTAAATCGGCCCAGTCGTTACTGTCGTAAACTAGTCTTTAAGTTAATGTTTAAAATGCTAACTTATAGTTCGCCAAAAACGTATCAAGATTTCCACAACTGCAATACATTTATGTATTACAGGCGCATAAAAAGCAGAATTTTTGGTCGATATTATCTTTTAACGTTAAATTGATGGTACGTTTGCGGCAATTTAGGGACTAGCCATTATTGGATGGATTTACCACCACCACTTGTCATATACATGTATTTGATCCGTTTGTCAAAATCCTATGTACACCTGTAAGTTTTTAAAATATTTTTTCAAAATACTGTGAACAAGAAACGGTGATTTCCTTTAAAATTATGGTATCACCAACGCTTACAAAGAGCCGCTGCTGCAATTGAGTCCATTGCTGCACAGTCCCAAAAACCTACAAGATGGCGCGAAATTTGCCTGACAATGGTCAAGTTGTCCGGATCTGTGAGATTTTCCAAAGAGGATCCGAGGAGTTGGACGGTCAAGCCGTGCGTGTGATGGGGAAGTAAGCCAGGCTTTAGATAATTGCAATAAATCTGAGCAATTACGCAGAGGGAATTTCAGGTTTAACTTTCATTTTGTACGACCCCTTTTTCAAGGGGAGGGGGGCTTTTGGAAAGATTGGCCTATAAGACTTATAATAGCCTGGAATACAAACCTATTGGGGAGACTATTAAAACAGTTACAATAAATGCCAGTATTACAATGCATGTTGCCCTATGGGAGGGCCTGCATGGGGGGGTCCCGACAACGCTCTACGCTAAATTCGAAGGGCCGGCTACGTAATACGCTAAATTCAGAAAGCCTCCCAACGCTCTACGCTAAATTCAGAAAAGCCTCCCTACGCTCTACGTTAAATTATGGAGTGGTCGGCAACGCTCTACGTAAAATTGAAATGCCCGATTACGCTCTACGTAAAAGGGGCATGCAGGCCCTCCTATGGGGAAGTGAAGAAAAAGAAGGTGTCATTATCTCAGGAATCAAAACAACAGACGGAACCCCCTTAATTTGTCACGCCTTCGGCGCTCGTCATAGTGAATATTTCATCTCAATTATCTCGCCCACCCCCCCCCCCCTCCATACAAAATTTCGTGCCGCCGCCTCTGTATTGGATACAAAGTTAGGGGCTTTAAACTAAATCATGTGTCTGACTGTCAACGCTCTACACCAAATTAAGTAAGGCAGTGGCAGTAAATTTACATTAAATTATATATTTAGGATTGCAGGCCGTTTTTTTACTTAAAGAGTCCATGAATTTTGTATGTATCTTATTTTCTCTTGCCAGATTGGAGACCCATGACATTGTTGTCTGCACTGCCGAGTTGTCCAATGTGGAGCGGACCCAGAACAGCAGCCCACACCAGCAACTGACTGTCAACACGAGGCTCATCGAACCATTTCAAGCAAGACTCGGTTCAATCTTCCAGATGATCGGAGAGACTGAGTTCACAACACGTGGTCCTCTTCTGCATGCGCGACTCGTCAAATGTGTGGACGGGATAGACACTGCAGTGTACTATAAAGTCTTAGATATGCAAAGACAATATTTTAAGCAAAGACTGGTCCTCCATGTCTGAAGTGACATCAAGATCTGGTGTGAAAACAGTGGAGCAAGAGATGTCCCTGTAGGTCAACTGGTATCAGCCTTACAGTTGATCTGGTTCCAATTAGTTGCTAATTAAAGACCCCAGTTCAATCCTGGGTCAGGACATCTCGGTTGGGGCTACACCGTCTTTCAGAATGGACGTAAAATGGGGGTCCCGTGTTCGTAGAGGTTCCTTAAGCATTTTAAAGGGGAAGTGCTGGAAACCCCTACCTGTAAAAAATATAACCTGCTACAGAAACAGCAAGGAAACTTGGCACTAGGTAATAATGTGAAACTGTGCGTGATGTAAGCCATACTCACAGATACCAAAGTTACAAACTTACAAGCAATTAGATGAAGTGTGTATGGACGTAACCCTACACAAATACTATCTAGTGCATCTGGGCACCCACAGTAACAATGAGGTACACTGCTCCAATTTTGGGTGCACAAGCAAACCCCAGCTAATAATGGTTTCAGTCTAAACCAAAGTACTGTACTTGTATACTGACTACACTGTATATGCATAACTTTGTTTAGTCAGGTATGGTATAAAGATATTTTGTAAAAAGAAAAACTGTGATTGAATCATATATTTTTATTGTTCTGTCGACATTGAGGAGCTTGCCCTAGAGAGGAATGACTTATGTTCCTGCTGGTGTCTTCATAAATTTTGTTCTATGAAGTTCAAGAAATAGATTAGCAATATAGCAGTCACAAACTATTTTAGGAAGTACATTTTTTAAGAATTTGAATGTATTTTGTAACAATACATTTCTCAATTTTCTTCATATTGTTTCAATCAATGCTTTTATCCAGAGTAGACTAGATAGGTTATTACCTTCGCCGAGAAGGTTATGCAGAGGGTAGCGTTTGTCTGTTTGTCTGTTTGTAGTGGCACAGGATAACTCAAGAATGCCTTGATGGATTGTCTTGATATTTGGTATGTTGGTAGGTTTTGATGAGACCTAAAAACGATGAGATTTTGGGCCCCCTAGCGGCTTCTTACGGTACTGCAGCGGAACTTCCTGTTTTGATATCTCGTGTTCTGGACATGCTATGGAACTTATTTTTGAGTGGTAGATAGATCTTTGGACAGAGAGTAAGTGGTGTGGGTTTGGGCCCCCTAGCGGCTTTTTTGGAACTGCAGGAGCAGGTTTTGCGTCTGACTTTGAAAGGGAATAACTCAAGAAGGGCTTGATGGATGGTAATGATTTTTGGTAGGTAGATGGCTTGAGTGATGATGTACATGATGAGACACTTCTTATTCAAATCAGGATCTAATTTGCATAATTAATGAGGAAAGTTTATACATCCGCCAAATTCCATGATAGGACTCTGAAACATGTGACATATGTAACTGAGGAAGAGAAAAATATTAATTGATATGAACTATGCAAATGAAGACCTCATTTGCATAATTAATGAGAAAATACTATAACATGATGGCCTTGATGGATGGTCATGATTTTTGGTATGTGGATAGCTTTTGTGATGCTTAGTATGATTGGACGATAATTATGCAAATCAGATTCTAATTTGCATAATTAATGAGGCAACTTTAAAAATCCGCTTTGTTCCATGATATGACAATTCAAATTGTAACTGAGGAAGAGAGGACTGTTGATAGATAGAAAATATGCAAATGTGGGCCTTATTTGCATACTTAATGAGTAACCTCTATTATTCCACACTGGCAAAAGACGGCAATTTCACACATTTAATCCTTTTTTGTGGCATCGGGACGTTATGTGAATGTGAACATCGTTGAATCAAATTATGCTTATAAGGGCCTCATTTGCATAATTGATGATAAATTTGTTCAGCTCATACTTTGGACATGTTATATTTTAAGACAATGAACTGGTATGATTTATGATTGATGAGAAACACTCCTAATACGTCAGTCATAAAGGTTAAAATCATTTGGCGAAGGTATGAGGTCGTGGAACTCTAGTTACCTTTGCCAAGAAAGTTATGCTTGTGTGTGTGTGTGTATGTGTGTGTGCAAGTGTGTGTGTGTGTATGTGTGTGTGCGCATATGAGTGTGTTTCGTATGTTTGTGTGTGTGTGAGTGTGTGTATGTGTGTGCGCGCGTGTATGAGTGTGTACGGGTTGTCGGACGTATCGGCACCAGGACGGATAGGACGGTTCGGCACCTTGGTCATTTCTATCAAGGATGTACTGATTCATCGTGTGTGTGTGTGTGTATGTATGTTTGTGTGTGTGTGTGTGTTGAGTGTTCAGAAACCATGGACGGGTTGCTTGCTTGAGTGGCCCAATTGGACATTTTTGGTATTCTCCAAGCAGAGGCTTCGATCGAGAGGGGTAGTTTTGTCCGGGATTTTAACGGTAAAATCCCGGACAAAACTACCCCTCTCGATCGAAGCCTCTGCTTGGAGAATACATTTTTGGAAAGTCAGAAACATGAACTGAACAACTTTAGTCATAGATGAAAGGCCTGCTGTAGCACCTAAATGTTTATGAATCAAAAGCATTTAGCCTAACAATTCTTTGTATAGAACTGCAAATATCTGCTGTGAAGCTTTATTCTGATGCAGATCAAAATCTGTCAATCACTGATACAACAAGAGAGATCTGTCCATAACTAATATCCTCATTTCTGTGCGATGACAGCTGGCCTGATTGAATATTTTTGATGGTGTGCAGTAGTGCTGCGTACCGGTTCTGTGTACCAGTACTGTACCGTAAAAAATTATTCGGTACAGGTCCAAAATACTGGATCATGAAGTACCGGTATTGTACCCATATGAATTTACACGAAGTATTTGCTTATTTTGTGACTGACCTCATGCAACACCAAACGTGACCAAAGTGATACCTTGGAACAGAGTAACTAATATGCAACAGGTCATTCAGGCAGGCCGGGAGTTTTGATAGCATTTGGCATTTTAGGCCAAGGGAGTTTGGTGGTAGGAAACTTGTTATGTTTTTTGAATAAAGATACATGTACTGACAAGTTGAAAACAGTTTATGTTTTTGTCATTGAAGAAGTTCAGAAAAACACATGTTAATTTTTCAAATTATTCGGGTACAGGTACAGGTACGGACCTGTACCTAAACCCCTGTACCGGTACCTGTACCTGATGTTACATCTAGGTACGCAGCACTAGTGTGCAGGATGATTGATCCTTCTTGCGATAGTAATACACATTCTCCTGGATCAAAAGCGTCGCCTAGCAATGTTTACTAGATCTGCAGTAGTTTGCAGTCAAGCGTCATTCCATCGGAAAACGTTATGCTTTGGCCGCACGATGCTTTCTAAACTCACGTTTACTGTGCATGATAACGTTACATGTTTGTTTGTCCAAGCGTCTGCGTTAATCTACATAGTTTTCAGCACCAAGGACATGCCGCCTGAGCATTCTGAATGGAAGTTGTAAGACTGAAACTCGCAAGTCATGACTCAAAAGGGCCGCCAGGCAATACTCATTAGAACGAATTTTTTCTACTGCCAAAGAAGGAACATTTTCATGGATCAAAAACGTCGCCTGGAAATCCTTACTAGAACTGCAATATTCGCCATTGTTAAAAAGTGTTATGATATTCAAATACAGCGTCTAAACATAACGTTATACTTTACCGACATTATATGAACTTCTTGCCATATTTGATGAATGGCAGTAGTCTAAATCTCATTACGTCCCAGGTCGTGTCACGGGAGTCCGTACCTTTTGAATCGGTTTACTTGTTTCCCTTTCCGACGGCACTTTTGTTTCACGTACGTGTTAAAAAAGATATGAAAAAAAAGAAATTGCAGATACTGGGGAAAAAGTAAACGATTTCTTAATTTTGGCACCATGAGGAGGTGTGCTTGTATTTCTGACACGTGTACACGTGTGGTGTTCAGCATCAAGGACATTTAGTTGTGAGTTCAGCACCAAGGATAGGTACATGTGTGTCTTACAGATATGTAGGCCAGGGCCAAGAATAGATATGTTCATGTGCGGCGCGTTTTCGGCGCGTTTGTGTGTCTAACTGGCTCTTTGTGTTTAGCGTCAAGGACTGATACGTTCGTGTGTGTGTTAGTATGTGTATGTCTGTGTATTTGTATTGAGTTTGTGTATGTACTTATTTAGCGTTCAGCACCAGGGATTAATCATAATGGCTTGCTTGGGTGTGAACAACTGACCGGTCTGACTGTGTGTCTTCTGCTATAGAACCTTTATGCTCATAGATTAAAAGCGACGCCTGGAAAGCCTTACTAGAGAAGTAGACACGTACGTTTCTACTTTCAAAGACGCTTCATCCTCATGGATCAAAAGCGTCCTCTGGCAATTATAATGAGAACTCGCCGTGGTCAAGTCGGCCCATTGCCGTGGTCAAGTCGGCCCATCGGCCAATCAACATGATTTGATAGAGACCGCGTCTTTTTGTCAGACAACGTGTTGGTCTATAAAACGGGCGGTTGCCAACCTTGTCCAGTTGGTATCCAGTTTATACCCAAGGACGACAGTCATGGTTTGACCGGATTGACCGACCGTATGTACCGATTGCTATAGTGTAAATAGTGTATTAAAGTTTACGTCTTCTGTAAAACGTTGTTGACTTAGGAGTTAGTTACAGTGCCAGTTCTGTTCGTTATAACTTATACTTGTGGAGAAAAAACACACACTTGGATTAAGTTGAATTAACCGCTGATTAAAGGTATCATTTGTTTGAAAATTCTTATCGTGTGTGTGCGTCTTTGTGCCTGAATTACTGTCAAATACAAATTACTGTCTCCGGAGTTGGACCGAGCTGACCAGGGCGATGGGCCGAGCTGACCAGGGCGATGGGGCGATGGGCCGAGTTGACCAGGGCGATGGGCCGAGTTGACCAGGTATTATAATAAAATGGGCCGAGTTGACTGGGCCGAGTTGGTAATGGTCGTCCGACATTCCCCCAAATCTAATCGTTTTTAGGTCTCATCCACACCTACCCACATACCAAATATCAATACAATCCATCAAATCCATCAAAGAGGTAGCCGTAGAGGTAGATTGAGTTTGTTGCGAAGATCGTAAGAGGTATAAAACAGAAACTTCGGTAGGAAGGCATCAAGTTTAAGATACTGGCGAGCGTCTTTCATTTTTCGCCACATATGTATCAGTTTTGTATCAGTTTTGCAGTACCCAGAGGACGTAATCCATATGATAAAATCAGTACGGCCTAACATAACGGGAGTCGCCCAAACATAGGACGTTTTTTTACGCGCTCGAACTCATGGCGCTCCATTGCTGGTTGCCAGAGAATGGTCATGTTTTAATGAATGAATTTTGAACACATTCATCTAAAGAACATACATGGACAAGAAATGTATTCATACTGTTCATGGGCCCTTCACGCTCCGAGTTACAAGCGGCAAACGCTGTGAGACGTTTTCACGAATGTACCTTCTGATTTAGTGCTACGCCAGATAGTGTGCCTAACTTAGTACGCTTTGGTAATTTTGCTCTCTTCGGAAGTTGGTGATGAAGTTAGGGAAATGTAAATAAGGCTTGAAGTCTGCTATATTCTAGCTTTCTTTTGACCGGAAAATTTTGACTGTGTGCACTTCTAACGTCATGTGAGAAGGGCTATATCTAGCGCATCCCAGCTCATGTTTTGGCGGGAAATAGGCTACTACGCACTTTGCGCGCGGCCCGACGTACGTCATGTATGCGACCAGACTTACAAAATCATTACGAAAAAACGACACCGCTTACATCAACAATACTCCGTCTACTTATTGGGAAATATCTTCGCCATATCTGTATTCAGTTTCCTTTTCATAGACGGTACCAATCACATGTTAGAGCGTTACAAAGCTGTGCGTTGAATCGCCGTCCGCCACCATCGCGGCCCCAAAAAATGGCGGGAAAACAACGTTGCCCGACGGCAGCGATGTTTACGTTGTTTTCCTTGGTCGGTTTTCTTCTCAACAAACACTTAAAGACCCAATTTTTGTGTGCTTTATGAAGTTATATTTCTTATGTGTATGATAGTTGTATATCTGCTTGGCACAGGTCGTATATTTAGGTGTCGGGCCGTCTAGCTACGCGGGGACCCTCTACTCAGCATTGCCATCATTATTGTAAAAAAACTATTCTCGACAAAACAAGAAATGAATATGTACACATATGTTTTGAATGCAAATAAAAATTATGTGCATGGACTAGGTTTATTTATCTTCCTTATGAGCATAGTCAGTGGACACAAACACGGCGTACTTATGCATAACAAGATCACTAAAAAATCCGTCCTAAGTTAGGGCGCGTCATAAGTTAGGGCAACCCCCGTTACGTATACTAGTACATGATGTACAAAAAATTCCCACCCATTAACGAGTGGAATCTTCGGTCTACCCCGTTGCTTTAGTGAAACCGTCTGCAAGCAGAGCATTGTGGGATACAAAATGGAAGCCTAAAGCCGATAGAATTGCAAATTCAGATGCAATCCTGCATTCTTCGGATCGTTTTAGCTTTTAAAGAGACATATTTGGTATTTTGAACATTCTGTATCCCCTCTCGTTAATTACTCTACATATGGTGTGATTTTTATCCTTCAAAAATAAGGAAAATGCTCCACAATTAGCTCGAAATATCCTTCTCATAACGAACCTAGAAAAGCGTTTCGAGAGAGAGAAGTGTACTATTTTGTTGGCCGCACATAATTTTTAGCCACAAACGCTACAAATTCTAGTTATACGTCTCGATTATTGTAGCTCTAGACGTGAGAAAACGCCAGTATGGACCTGACCGTCTGTCAACAGCTGGAAAAGTTAGTAGAAGATCTGACTACCAGCGGGCAGCATCAGCTGGACAAGGCCACCGTCAAGACACTGAAAAAGATATGCAAGTAAGTCTAGGCAACCTTACAGGGGCGTATTGTAGAATTTGTTTGCGGGGGGGGGGGGACAAATGCCGGCCAATGGTCTCTTATCGCGGTCTTCATTTTCAGGGCCGTATTCTTGGAAGAAGATAAACACGCCCTGTAGCACTTCATGAGGGTCTGCATGGCATGCTCTTTTCAGTAAGGTGTAGGCAGGCCCTTTTGATTTCGCGTAATTTGTAGGGAAGATATTTTCTTCTACGTAGTTCGTAGGGAGGAGGTGAAAATTTCCCGTAAGTCATAGCCAATTTGACTATCCTCCATTTTTGTACGCGGCCCGTCTTGGAGAGCTTGCTTTTGGGTCAACTTTTGGGTCAACTCGATAAATTTCATCTTTGTTGGGATCTGTTACGTCCCGTAGCAACCGCTCCATTGGCGCTAGTGCAGCGCCATTGAAAGTTTAAGACTTCATCTCTTCAGTCCCTTAGCGATTTGGTCATGAAAGTTAACTTTACATCTAGATGTACAGAACAAAGTGGAAACAACGACTCAAATGCGCTTGGTTTGATTTGATGACATTTACATCAGACCAGGGGTGTTAACAATCCACAACTTGGCCGTCATTGGCTAATTGTCGGTGACATTCGGTGACCTGCTAGCAGCCATATGATTGGACCTCGCTAGAAAATTACTGCCCAAAGTTAAGAGTACACAGGGGGGGTGTCAAAAACTAAAAATATTCAGAATTTGAAAAATGTACATTCAGATTCACTTTTGTAACTAACGTTAATTTGTTACTTCTTTGCAACACATTTTATCACAAAATTCCATCATTAACGGGGGGAATCCATAGTCTGGTAAAGTCCATATTCTGGTAAGGTTTTAAAAATCAATGTTGCAGAGATATGCATGGGTAGCTGCACATGACAAATTCACCTAGTTATGGGCCAAACCTCCATGTAAATAACCACTAAGCTGGAGTATGTGTTGAAGTTGGTAAGCCCCAACGGATGAAGATTTTAAAAATTGCACAAGTTTGACGCCTTCCATGCAGGTTCATGAATGAACGAATTGAGCACATGGCCTTCGAAACTCATTAATTGTTCATCGTAGAATACATGTGAAAAGATACCACAACATATCGGAAGAGTATTTATTAGACTTCCTCTAAAAACAAACCTACATCCCGTCTTTGCCTTTAAAGTTGGATAATCAGAGTTGAAATGACGCCGCAGTGTTCATCCTGTCGCTCCGCCATCTTTGCAACGTATGAAGGCAGCCAAAAGATGCACTACACGATTAAGTTAGTCAACCCGCTGTTAGAGCAATATTTGGATCCTCCCCGGTAATAAACGACGAAAAAGCAAAACGTGCAAATCTGGCTTATTTGCATATTATTTATGGTCCCCTCCAGGAATAGTATGCAAATAAGTCAGCCGATGCTAAGAGTTACCCAAATCGACTGTTGCGGTCAGAGATCGAGCATCACAGGAAAATCACCACAAGTTGACAAACTTCAGAACGTCACGCGTTTGATCACGTGTTCGGTGGTTCGTCTGAATGTTGGACAAAATGGCAAACAAGTCAAGCGGCGGTGGGAATTGCGTATATAATATTTTTTCCAAGACGTTCGCACGACACTACAAAGTTTCATTCATACGTGACGCATATCGTTGTGCAGTGTAATAAGGTAGATTCAAGATATGATGTCGAAAAATAACCAAAAACAGTGAATTTTGATTTATATTCCCATTACAATACACCCCTTTAAGGTGGCAATATGGTTCTTTAATTGTGATGTTTTATTTCAGCATGGAATTAAGTATCTTACTATATATTATTAATATAATTTGCTTGTTTATGTCATACAAATTATGTGTCTATTATAAGTTTAAACCGTGTACCGAACGTACCGCTTGTGGTAAACTATAAGATTGCGATGGGCACAACAACATTGATATTAGAGTACTGTATTCACAAACCTTTGTATTTACAATGTTTATAGTGTGAACGTTTTATTAAAACACTTTATGGAGAAATCAATGCTATTCCATAGCTTTTTGTCCGTCAAGGTCTTTAAAACATTCCCGCGATAGACAGCAAAATCCGATGTCACCACACACTTGAAAATGAGGCGGTCATCATGGGCAGGGATTGTGCTCTGTCTGGTCCCAATTTGCCGGTCGCGGTCGCGTTGGACGTGTGGTCGCCTTGGACAGGCCGCTTAATGCTTGTTCCTATGGGGAAAATTTTAGGGACCAAGAAAAAGCGGTCGCCATGGCTAGGTGGTCGCGTTGAAGAGGTGGTCGGTCGCCTAGGCAGGTTTGACTGTAGTCATTTTCACAGAGTCGAGTGAGGATATTCGTGTAAACTGCCTTACCCAAGGTAACATATGGGGCCTGCTAGGGATTTAAACCCATATCCTTTCAATTCTAGATCTACTTGTACTTCAACAACCCTAACCACAAGACCACTTATATCAGTACTTAAAAATCTGTCCACATTTCTGAGACATTGTCAATGCTTGCCACCCACAGGACATCAGATGAGTATGTGAAGCACACGTATCACCTGCTGAACATGCAGCTGCAGAAGGACCACGCTGAGATCAGGCTTTCAGCGTTCCAGACAATGGATGAACTCTTCCAGAGGTCCCACGCCTTCAGGGAACTGCTCATAGCAGAATTTCAAGTACGTTTGTACAGTATAGATTGTTAGGGATGTCCCTACAGCTCAACTGGTAGCAGGCTCACAGTTGAGTTCCTGGTTCCAATTACAGTGTAGTTGCTAACTGGGAGACTCTGGTTCAAATCCTGGGTCAGGACATCTTGGTTGGGGTTGCACCTGTCTTTTGGACGGGACATAAAAAGGGGGTCCCATGGTCAAAGAAGGCTGGCGACTAGTGCTGCGTACCTAAACGTAACATCAGGTACAGGTACCGGTACAGAGGTTTAAGTACAGGTCCGGACCTGTACCTGTACCTAAGGACACTATATAATGTCCTTGCTGTACCTGAACAATTTAAAATATCAACTTGTGTTTTTCTGAACTTCTTCAATAATGACAGAAACATAAAGAAACTGTTTTCAACTTGTCAGTATCTTTATTCAAAGAACATAACTAGGTTTCCTACCGCCAAACTTCCTTGGCCTTGCTATCAAAACACCCGGCCTGCCTGAATGATCTGTTGCATATTAGTTATGCTGTTCCAAGGTGTCACTTTGGTCATGTTTGGTGTTGCATGAGGTCAGGAGATCAGTCACAAAATAAGCACATACTTCAGGTGTAACTTTATGTCGGTACAGTACCATTTCATGATCTTGGTATTTTGGACCTGTACCTAATCAATTTTTACGGTACAGTACCGGTACTGTATCAGCACTAGTACTACTATACTAGCAACCCCTCCCTGTTAAATTGCTATATAACCTGCTACGGAAAAGTAACAGCAAGGGAACTTGATTCAGACTTTGAAAGATAATTACTGAAGAAGGGGTTGAGGGATCGTCATGATTTTCACTATGTAGATAGCTTGTACTAACACTAGTACTAGTACTAACAAAAAATACGTTCATTCTGACCCACGTGCTTAGTGGCACAATGAACATATTATCTGTTAGCACTAGTGGAGCAAGGTATCTACATATCAAATCTGTAACAAAATCAGCCCTTACACTTCCAAAAAAACTACTGGGGGGGGGATTAAACCAACAGTCCAACACCACTTACAATCACAACCACAGCATATACAGAACATGGAGTTTCCCTGCATTGTACTGTAGAAAGCTGATAGGGGACCCATTATCGACCTTGAGCTTCTTTTTCCGGAGCCCTACCCACCTACCAAATATCATTAGGATCCATCCACAGCTTCTGGAGTTATGCTGTCCACAGACATACACACAAACGACACCTTAACATTTAAAGTGCATAAGACACCAAAATACAACATTTTCTTATTTAAGTTATTATCTGAAATACATGTAGGAATAGCATCATTCAATGAATATAAATGTTTAAAGCAAATACACACCCTTCTGATGTTATTTAACATTGAACCATCAGAAACCATACTTCCATGGATCCAGCTCTTTATTCTTATCTGATCTTCTCACCAGTTAATTACATTAATCAGTGACTTGCCCACTCATGACGTCATAATGAACACGGCAGCCAGTTCGGAACCTTACACCAAGGAGGTTTGCTTACACCACGGCACGGCTTGTGAAAAACATTATTTGATGAGCAATCAGTGTTTGATTATCGTGAAAACATTCAATTAAAGGACACAACAATATTTATTTTGTTGATGAAGGTTAGACATCCAGGTAATAAGATACGCCAAAAATAATTACTCAAGCAACTGGATAAGATTTTGAAACAGTCAGACGTTTCAGACAGTATCCACTGTCTTTCGTCAGCGACTAACGATAGGCTCCCCTTCTTAGACACCAAAACCATCATAGAGAAGGATGGCAACCTTCAGTTCGAAGTGTACAGGAAACCGACCCACACTGATCAATATCTGGCCTTTGATTCCCATCACCCTTTGGAACACAAACTAGCAGTGATTAAAACTCTCTTCCATCGAGCAGACAATGTCATTACCTCAGGCGAAGCAAAAACAGAAGAACAAAGACATCTCCGTGTGGCTCTAGCCAAGTGTGGCTACCAAAATTGGACCTTCAACAAGGCCCTCAAACCTTCTGACCAGTCTAAGAAAACACTCAAGTGCAGACCATTGACCAACAGAAACAAGGTCAACATTACCATTCCCTACGTCCAAGGAGTATCGGAAAAACTCAGACGTATTTTCCAAAACTTCAACATTGCCACTAACTTCAAACCTCACTCAACTCTCAGGCAGAAACTAGTCCATCCAAAAGACAGGCCTGAAAAAGGCATCAAAGCCAATGTCATCTACAAACTGAAATGTGAGGAACCGAACTGCAATAACATGTACATTGGAGAGACAAGTCGACCACTAAAAGAAAGGTACAAGGAACATTGCAGAAAGAGCGCTAACCGCTACTCCTCTGCCATTTACCACCATCTAAAACACAACCAGGGACACTCATTCAATTTCGAATCAACGGACATCCTAGATCGTGAAGAACGCTGGTTCGAACGGGGAATTAGAGAAGCAATATATGAGAGGATGTACAACCCCGCCCTCAACAGGAAAGGCGGTCTACGCGTTCAACTTTCAGGCACCTGGGATAATGCACTGCCCACCACCCCCCACCCCCGGACAAGCAACATTTAGTTACTGTACTAGAACAACAGTAGCTAATTGAACTATTGGCATAACTTTGTCTTGAATTAATCTTCTTTTTGAAGACTACTTCAAGACATCCTAAATTGTCTTTACCTCATTAACATATCCATTCAGAGTTTTGGTATAAAGCTGGTGTTCTCAGTCCTATCGTTAGTCGCTGACGAAAGACAGTGGATACTGTCTGAAACGTCTGACTGTTTCAAAATCTTATCCAGTTGCTTGAGTAATTATTTTTGGAATATTTATTTTGTTTGCTTCTAAAAATGATGTTCTTTCCGAGCCGCAATTCCAAAGTTCCAAATCGGCTGCCATGTTCATTGTGAAGTCATGAGTGGGCAGGGCACTGATTAATGTAATTACCTGGTGGGAAGAATTAACAGCTGGAGGTATGATGTTATGAAGGGTCGATGTTAAATAACACCCGAAGTGTGAATATTTTGTGAAAATTTCTATGTTATTAAACAATAGTATTATGGTTTATGTAATTTCAGGAAATTCTTAATTTTGATGTTAACCTTCTTGGCAAAGGTGACAAATATCAAATATAGAAACAGAAGTTATGGCTGTTGTTAGGAAGGTATTGACATGTGTGCATGTAAAAGGACAAAGACATTTTCATCTGAGAGAGTTTAAAAACATCTTATTCCAGTGACTGTATGGCTTGATTTGATACCTTCAGGAATTCCTGGAGCTGACTGTGGAAAGCAACTACGACTTCCCACTGCCACCTCCCAAGGGAGCGGCCGATAAGCTCAAAAAGCAGGCTCTTCAGGCCATCCAGCGTTGGCAGGAGCAGTTTGGCGAGGCCTACAAGAAACTGACTCTAGGCTATAACTTCCTTAGGTACAACAGAAAGGTGAGAACTGCTCAACTCAGACCAGGCTTTAAGCTAGGATGCAGGGCATCCAAAAATTGGAGGAGGGGGCAGACCTCCACAATGGGCTCTATGGATTAACAATTACCCAGTAGCTTTGCATGTCAATCAATTTCATGCTGTCCAAGTGTTTGGTATGAGGAAAAAACAACAGTGGGGGGGGGGAACACATGTACCTACCTAACCTACCTACCTAGTCCGTTGACCTCCGGGTCGTTGGGGGGACAAGGTGGCTATGAAAATGGACATCTGTCTCCAGGCTCGTCTGTTTCTTGCGGCAGTCAGCCTTTTGGCCAGGCTTGGGGACGTCCACTCTGCGATACACCTGTATGAAATTACCAGTGAAATAGGGTGTCCTCTATCTGGTGTCCCCTGCAATCACGGGCTTGTTTTTGGTCTGTCTGCTAGAGACTTGTTCACCCTATATTGGTCAATGGACACATGTAATATCAATCAACAACCATATCTGCGTAATTGATGAACTACAAAATCAGTAACATGTTAGAGCGCGTCACAAGTTAGGGCACCCCGTTAGTACCTAGAATGGGGCAATACAAATGTATGTTTCAAACGTCTGTCAGTTCCATTGCAACAAAATTCTAGATGCCGTAAAAAGGCATTTGCACATGTAGAAATGGTGATTTCTAGGAGGTTATATAACCTCCTTGGTGATTTCGAAGTCAGCAGAGACAGCATTATTTGGTCACAGTCAGTCTGCTGCATGATTCAGGGGACTCCAGTGCCCAGTGTATGGGAAACCTTGTCTCTGTGTTCTTGATGTGCTATGCAAACCCGGGTCTAAATTCATAATGATTTTAATGTTGACACCAGTGTTAGTTACTGTTTTATTGAATACAGGGATAAAAGACTTGTTGGTTGTAATACCATGTTTTATTGCTTCAATTCTTCTTACATGCTTTATGGTATTCAAGTTAAAAAATGTGGATATCTTTTTTTGCCCGCCTTGTTTTTTTTTCCGCCCTTCGCGCACTAAATTTGGAGTCTGCAGAGGACGTCATCAAAATTATCAGAAATAAATAGTCATTTTACCTACATTTTGTGTGCATTTTCAGGTTGATTTTAACAACATTGCAGCCAGCAGTAATGTAGAGAGGACCAGACAAGAGCAGGAGCGGGCCAGGATACAGGCTATTAAACTACAGAGGGCCAAAAATGCACTCAAGGAAATGGAAGGTGAAATAAAAGGGATGTTTTCATTGTTTGTCTTGCATCCTTGGAATGTACATACATGTAGGAAATATACACTATATTTTTCAAACACTAGTTAATTCTCTCTCAAGTGCTGTACATCATTGCATTTAAGTTGGTGATTTTGATTTCGCGGTAGGGAGAAAATGGAGTAGTCATGATTGCTTTTCGTTCATGGTTCCAGGAACAAAGGTACAGTAGTTGGGCAGAAGGCAGAATGAGCATTATCAGTGTGAAAACTGCAAACGTTAAACCACCGTGAACATAAATGTATTTAAAGTACATTGTACTATTCAACTTTGAGTGGCTAGATCTAAGTAACTGTTAACACTGGAATAGAAGTAAAGTACGGAAAATAGAGGTATCAATACATGTACCATAATATGAAGCTGCAATAGCGACCCTGCTTCTGGACGGGAGGTTGGGAGTTCAAATCCTGGCTATTGTCGCTCGCCTAATTGCAGTCCTTAGGATGGGACGTTGATTCATGGTCCAATGTTCATTGTGCTTGTCGAAAAAGGCTAGGATTTCCCCAGTACAATGAACCTGTAATTGCCATGCATTTATCTGTATTCTGTCATGACCAGTGGATGAGTAGCTCTTCAGTGAGCTAAACTGGTCCGAGATCAGTTTCATTTTTTTTAAATAGCCTTAAAGTCACATTATTTTATCTATTTATACAAACGTGCATTATTTGTAACATCTGTTTTATTTGTCTATCTTTTTCAGAAACAAAGCCAGAGATAGATGAATGTTTGACTCAGGCAGAATCCTGCTTCCAGCTCCTAGTGCCTCGCAATGATGCCATGGATTTGAACATCACTCCACCCAAGAATGGGGACCAAGATACAAACAATACTCTACCCACTACTTCACATGGATGGAAGCAAAGTAGAAAAGAACAGCATGGAAAAGATATCAATAGTGACGTTTTTATGAAAAAGGAGCAAGCTAGAGTCCAGAAGCCGCTTATAGGGGAAGGTTCACTAATGTCAGGGGATAGAGAAAGGGTTAACGATGGAGATTCCCTGAAAGTCTCTACTGGGGATGGGCAGGAGGGAGACAGTGAGGAGGACAGTGATGATGATGAAGAGGATGTGGTGAGGCACCATGGACTTGGGTCCCACAAGTACAACATCAGTATAGAGTTTAACCCAGGTGAGAGATTGGGGCATCATATGTATAAATGAGCTTTACATAATGTACACAGAAAATATTTCTCAATTCACAGATTCAAAACAAGCTGTCCAAATCTACACCATTTCTTCATTACATCAAAACCTATCTGCCCCCAAAAAAACAAACTTCTGCATGTAAAAGAAATCAACACACTTATCGAGAGAAGTAGGGGTGACCTGATGTGCTTGGCTAAAAATGCGAGCCATAGCAAAGCCACATTGCACTACTAGTTACTGGAAAAGGCATCATAGTGTCTTCACCTCAATTGAGGATGACAAAAGAATGATAGTATTCTTATCTTGATAATAGTGATGAGCATTCTACAGGAAAATTGATTTCCAGTCATGTGTTTAGTTAGTTTTGAGACCGATGGGTTTGATTATCTGTTTGTACATGTATCTCTTCAGATGATTCCGGGATTCGCGAGGACAGAGACAATGCCGACATCATGGACACTCTACGAGACATGAACAAGTTGATAGTCGGCAGGTTTCAGCCAGCAGTGGGAAGGTGGCTTGAGGTGAGATCTCTAGATTTCCCCATTCTTAAGACTCTAATCAGTTCTAAGAGGAAATATTGACAAAATATGTTTGATTAGAAACCGAGGAGAAATAGATTTTCAGCAACTAGTCCTTTGCTGCAGAACTTGCCATGAAGGTCTGTATGGTGTAAAAGGAGAGAGAAATGGTTTGTTGGAAGTGATCACAATGAACAGAAAATTATAGTCTTGGTCATAATTTGTCTGACTCTTACCTCCTTACTCATCATTTCAATGCATGATTTCTCAAGGATAAACAAATATTCAAACAAACAAACAAAGTTGGAATATTGAGTCCATTTGAGGATTGATTTCTGTGCCCCAGGTTTTTTCAAAAGCCGGCACAGAACAAAAGGAGATAAAGAGGGCCATCGACATCAAACAAGCTCTGACGGCTGCATCAGAGAAATGTGCCGAGTTGGGCATCCTCGCAGAACAGAAGACAAACAAACAGCAACAAAAGGAAGGAAGGAAGGGAGGTCAAGATGACAGCAGTGACGACGATTTTGTTGAAGTAGAGGAGAAGGAGGGATACGAACCCAGGATCCCCGATGCTCTTAGAGCAGAGTACGGTATGGACAGTTTGTAAACTACATGTATAAGGCAAATGTCAGTGATTTGTAATTGTGGATCAAAGTCGAACTGTAATTTCCAACCCAAAAATTTGACTTACAATGTATCCAAATTTTCGACTGACCAACTCCAGTCTTTGTCAAGGAATGAGCAATCCACTGCTCCTGTCACGTCACGTTATGCAGATAGAACATGTGTCTTCGTGAGCAGTGGATCATAAGTTGCAGAAAGTTGGGGGTGGGGGGGCTATAGACTTTCTGCAACTTATGATCCACTGCTCACCGAGATATGTGCTCAATGATTAGTAAAGACTGGAGTAATGTCTTAATCGCTCTATTCCTGTTTTTTCAGGGTTAGAACCAGCCAAGTCTGAAACAAAGACTAAGCCTAGTGCACTCAAACCTAGAACAGTGCCTGCACCTGCATCTACAGCTGCTGCATCTGCATCTGCCGCTACAACTTCGGGAACAAAACCTCCCACCAAAAAATCTTGGCATCCTTTCTTGAGTGGGGACAACAACCCTTCTGACCCAACCTCTTACAGCGCAGCACTGTCTACAGCTACACTCCAACCTAGCCAGGACAACAGGTCATTATTTGTTGTTGTTCACCTTTTAGTGCCTAGTGGCACATAGGGCAGCAAGTTTCCTTGCTGTTTCTGTTGCAGGGTATGTTACAGGGAGGGGTTGCTAGCCCTTCCCCTTTGATGAGGCACCTCCTCAAACATGGGACCTCCATTTTACGTTCCCTCCAAAGGACAGGTGCAGCCCCAACCGAGATGTCCTGTTATAATTTGAATGGATGTAGTTGACAGGGTAGAGATCCCAATCGGAGTCTCTGTGAACAGAGATTGTGATCAGGATTTATAAATCCTGAGTTTCAAGTCAATCCATTGATCTAAAGAGACATGAATTTAAGTTAAAAGTTATTTCAAAACAATTTTGCTGTCCGTGACGGACAAACATTTTGCTTGAGCTTTGAAATCAGTAACCACCTTTGATTTGAGACAAACATGAAAGAAAAGTATCGCTTCTATATGCAAAAGACTCCTGAAGTTTATACAAACATTGTGTGTTTCTGTCATCATTGAATACCACAGGTTACTTTGCCAAATTGTTCAGGTACAGATACAGGTCTGGTAAAGGTACATGTAGTTCCATAGCCTTTTTGAGGCCGTGGATGCAGTTTGTTGTTATTCACTGTGTCTAGGGCATGGTATCGGAAGGCAAAGCCTATCCCTCTGCTTTCACCCTCTTTTACCTCCCCGACCGAGGTCACTCAGACACCCTTTGACGCCACTTGTATAAACCTCTGTACCTGATGTTATGTTTAGGTATGCAGCCCTAGCTGAGATGCTTCAGATGCCTCAGAGCCTGGTCTCCTGATCTGCAACTGTCTCTCATTTTATGCATTTTCTGTAAAAGTCTTTTGATATTATTTATTATTTGACTCATCATTTTCAGGGGAGAAAAGAGGAAGGTAGGCTTTGATGCCCAACCCTCTACCTCAAGAGCTTCCCCCACAAAAAGGGAGCTGTTGGCTAAGGCTCCTGTGGTACCGTTTGGTATGGACCTGTACACATGGGGGGAAAAGGCAAGGAAGCCTACAATTGTGAGGTAAGGTGTGATCCAAGGTTGGGTATAAGCTTTTATGTCCTTCCTGGGCGATAATGCTGTAACATGTATATGTTAGATGTTTACATTTTTATCGTGGTTTGATGTTGCAGTTTTCATGGTGACCTCTTTATTCAACGTAAACTTAAAACACCACACAAATGCATGTCTTCTGCCTGCCTGCCACCTTGTTTTAACCACAAACACTCCATTTTCTCCTTACCGCAACATGAAATTACAGTGAACTTAAATCATAAAATGCATTGATTTTACAGAAATCGTTCTGTAAAACAGCAAAAAAACATGTTTTCAGGTTACCTAGTTTGTTTGTTTGAGGCTTTATTCATTCATGAGAAACTCAAATCGGCCTGCTGGCTTCTTTTCATTGAGGTCATGGAAGAAGAGGTAAGGGTCAGATAAAATGTAACAAATTACAGATTAGACACTTGAATCCGTACTAAATACGTAAACATATAGTCCTTATCCGAACACTATGTTATGTTATGTTATGTTATGTTATGTTATGTTATGTTATGTTATAAGTTCATAAACAGTGTTGAATTCAAATGTCTTTATTGTTAATTTTAATAGGGACGAGTCCTTGCACAGGTTTTGGCGCCCGTCTGACGAAGGTGAAATCGAGGTGAATCGTTTGGATCCATCAAAAGAGCGAACCATCACGTTTGTCGGGGAGTTTGAGCCAGTCAAGTGGACATGTAAGGCCCCACTGTCCAATGGCAAGCTCTGTCCTAGGATGGACAGATGTAAGGTATGTGTGCATTGTGGCTACATGTATTCCTGTCATAAGGTAAACTTTAAAGTTTTGTGCCACCTATGACAGTAGAATACAATTCCTGATTATGTCAACCATAAAAAGAGTGGTTGGTTCCTGTATGATAGGGACACTGACAGGAAGTTAGGTCAAAGGTCCCAGAATAGGTTACCTCTTTTCCTGTCTTCAATTTCCTGCTATGTGCATGTCTGTCATCTTATGAGAGCAAGTTGGAAAAATGCATTAGACAGAATCATCAAGAAATTCTCAAAAACTAGCATTTCTTCAAAAATGAAATATTTCACGGACGTATGAGATGTTTGATTAATTGTTGAACCTTGTTGTAGTGCCCATTTCACGGTCCCATAATCCCGCGGGACGAGACAGGGAAACCAGCCAACCCGAAAGATGCGGAAAGGGAGGAGAGGAGGAGAATGGAACAGCAGCTAGCAGGTGAATTACAGATGCTCTTTCAGTGTGCTGAAGGTTAAATATAACAAATTTTATAACATCTGAATAACGATCGGCATTTTTATCACTGTAGTCAACAATTAGGTGCACAAAAGTGCAAAATTTTTATGCACCCAGTATTTTGAACCCTGAAACATATTTTTCAGTGTTATTCCTGTAGATATGGAACTAATTTTTAAAGAAATTTAAAAGAAATCAAATTTTGAAAAATTTCTTTCTTTTTTGTGATGTGCTATAAGAGATGAGAATGAAATATGAATGCGTTTAAAGAGAATGTATGTGATTGACGGAGAAAGTTTTCTTTTTGTCTCCCACAGATTAATAGTTCATATCTTTCTTACAGAAACTGAAGTTTCTGAGGATTGGAGAGACCCAGAGCTACAGCGAGATATTGAGGCTGCCACTGGCATAGCTATGGGGACTATCAGCGGACGGGGGAAGGGCAAAGGCAAAGGGAAGGGCAAGAAACTTAGTAACCTCACTGACCTGAAGAAAGTCAAGAACACAACGAGGAGAAGACTGGAAAGGAAGGTGTTCAACAGGTCAGATAACTGACTTTTTGGGACTATTTTAAGACCCTCTGATGTTGGGATTTTTGCAAAATGTATGTGTGATCTTCTTTCTTCTGTGATTTGTTAGTCTCTAGCTTGACTTGTCCCTGTGATGAAAGCGGTAAGTGATCACGCTGCTATGCCATATGGATCAAATTCTGTGGATACGTGGATTGAGGTTCTATCCCAGTTCTTGATTTAGTTGGAGGCCTACATGCCCTTTTACGCAGTTTTGTACATGTGTTGGCTGTAGCTCATAGAGAGTTTGTTTGTATATGGGTAGCTAACCAACAAGAAAGAAAATGTTATCCATCTCAATGGATGTCAATGGATACCTAAGGTTTGTTGTTTTTATTTTCAGTGGTTCAGTCAAGAGGGTTGCAACCGAAATGAACAAGCTGGACCAGCGACGTTACAACGACAAGTTTGGCAACCAGTTCAACTATGCTCTAAACTGACTGCTGTAGCTACAGTGTTTTATATTCATGCAAACATGTCCTGGTAGAATTAACGAAAAATCACAATAATGAATGAAAATTCACAAAAAAATTTTAAATAATTCATTGAGGTATGAGAGCTCCTTTATTGTTCTTCAGTGTGCTCGGTGGTAAAAATAGTACGCTTTAACAGCTATTCCATTTATCTAATGTGTGTAGTTTACATCTTTACCAGTCTCCATCTATGTACGTGTACAAATGTATTTGTGATACTTAAGCCATTGATGTCTCAATATTGGGGAAAAGATGTGTAAAGTTAGCCTAGTTTTAGCAAATGCTATTCAATAATGTGGATGTAATTTATTAAGTAATAATCATTATGAATTGTGATTTTTCTTTGTCATCCAAGTGAGGTGATACAATTTTTTATGTTTTTACATGTCAATATTAAGTACAAGGCTTTCACTGTACACTTCAAATAGGCATCTGGCCAGTGCTGGATATGTACTACATGTGTACATAAACTTGTTTTATTTAGAAATGTAAAAAGTAACATATTGCTAGTTTGCTGGTTGTTTTATTTATTTGCATGGAATGCATGGAATGATAAGACATCATGTCTTGTAGCAAATCTGTTTTATGATATTTATTTGGTATTTTCCGTCAATAATGTCATTAACAGAAACGTGTACAAAGTAACAACATGAAAACCAGAAAAGCAATTTGCATTACAAGTATTAAAGTCCAATGATGGAAAATACTTGAATCTTAGAATCTTCTCATCAATTATGCAAATTAAGTCTTAATTTGCATGATCTGCATCTGGTTGTGTACATCTGTTGCATACAAAAAAATAGAAATCATGTGTTCCTTTGTTCAGTTATCTTCCTTTGAATATTTTGACAAAATGACCCTGCATTGCCAGAGCAAGCTAAGGAGGGCAAACCTACAACACTTTTCCTTTTCAGTTACATCAAAAGCTACCTACCACCAAACAAAATCAAGACCATAGCATTTCCGGGACAAAAGATAGAAAATTCTGCTGCAGCACCAAGGTCACACACCAGGGGCCAAAATCGACTTTACTCAGGTCTTAATCATTGCAGTCCATCCTGAGGTTCTTCAGTTATGCTGACCACAAATATCCGGAAACACAAACTGACACACACGCAAATGCACATAATACATACATACACAGACACACACCTTGACCAAAAACAATACCTCCAATTTCCAAAGAGGTAACTACACTTGAGGCTAAATCACGGGTGTCCTACAAGTACAACCAATACTAGTATTACTACCATATTTTCTTGTCATGTTTACCATCTCTGGAGGGGAACAAAATTCATTTTTTTTCGAAATCAAACGGAAATCATTGCGCGCGTAGATGCCATCCATATAATTTAATTGCTGTGGCCTTACAATGTTTTGATGCCGGAGTGTGTACAAGGGCTCAAGCGGGAGTGCCGGCGCTGTGTTGAAACACTCACGCCCTGATGGTTGAATCGATTTTAATCCCTGACCACGGAGGTTTAAAGCCTGAGCGATCCTTTCCAATCCAGCCACAGAAACGATACCGAGAGAACCGCCCTTCCTCCCAGAAGATCCCCGATCTCTGTAACATCTAAGTAAAGGGGTGTCTGTCGTAAATTTCCTGCCCTGCAAACAGTCTGCCATCCAGGCTAATCTCAACCAAGGACAACTCTTAGCCTCGCTTGTAGGCCTTCTAGGGGCGGTACGTTGGTGTTTATTTCTATAGCTTATTGTTTGGGGGAGCGCTGATTCGCTATTGTCAACATAGAACCTGACCTGTTAAAAATCGCGAATCAGCGCTCCCCAAAAATTAGACGCCGTCGCCCCCAAAAAGCCTTCGAAGGAGGCTAAGAACAGCCCTGGAATTTGGTGGACATCTGGTGGCTGGTGTGGCCGAGTGGCTGACTGTTGACCGGGTCTGCGGAATATTTACTACTAGATACACCCTGTCGGGTCAGGGACGGACTTCCTGCCGTCAGGATGGTCTTTGCAGTAGCTTCTCTGATCACCTATGATGGGCTTTCCGACGCTGTGGCGCCCATTACGTATACGCTATGGAAGTAGCTATTGACAGAATAATCCTGTCAACAGTAGAGAAAATGCACTGTTGACAGGATGATCCTGTCAGCAGTAGAAAAAATTGCATTGCTGACAGGATGATCCTGTCAACAGCTGTAAATTTGTACTGTTGACAGGATGATTTTTCCACTGTTAACAGAACTTAACAAGATCATCCTCAAGCTTACGGCGGCTATGCCGATGACACTTAAAGGCGATATAAACTTGAGCGGTCCGGTCACGATTTAAGTCACACTGAGTCGATTATAGATGCATGGTAGATCATGGTAGCCTCCACCAGGCCCTCCTACGGTCGTATGGATCGTAAAATTCGGCAGAAAAGGGAATGATTAGCCAGTAGAGTCAGTCCACGGTGAAGATCACATTTCACCCGCGTAGGAGCCTGCAAATGAAACCCTGGCAAATATTCTTAGCCTAAATAGGAGAGGAGACTCTGGAGCTATTATAGGTTTGGATTCCAGGCTAAGTAGGCAGGCCCTTTTTATTTCGCGTAATTCGCAGGGAAGCTATTCACGTAATTCGTAGGGAGGAGGCGAAAATTTTCCGTAAGGTGTAACCAGTGCATTTCACGTAAATTGTAATCAAGCCGAAAACATTTCCGTAAAAATACACCTAAGCCAACCCGTAGAGACTGGTGACCAGGCTAAACTTTGAAACTGGAACTATCGAACTACTAGTGTCGGACTACTAGTATCTTTTCTTGTTAGGGACACGCACACTTGATCAAACCAAGGAGGTTATAACCTCCTTGATCAAACGTTAGAATTCTTGTCCAGGCAATGTGCACAGCGGCGTCTCAACTGTAACTCATATCATTGTTATGGAAAGTTACCTTACATTAGTGCAAAGTCGGAGATGTGAAATGCCTGTAACGTTAGCGTCCTTCGCAGACTTCTAGGAGTGCTGGTATGTGTGTGCTTCGCGAATTTCAACTTGGGTCAGGTTCAAGATCGGGGGGCGCGGAAAGTATCTCCGCCAGCATTTAGAGAACCTGGACCATGTTGAAAATCGTGACCCCCCCCCCCCCCCCCTAAAAATAAACGCCGGCGCTCCTAGAAGTCTGTGAAAGAGGCTAAATTCACGGTCGTTGTCCTTGTCGTATGCTAATCACAGAATCTCCTTCTACCTAAGTATCTCTGCTAGGGAAGGTTTGCAGTCTGTTCTTCCTTGGTTTTATCTTAGGTCATCTAAGAGACTACCAGTTCCGTCAATGACTTCTAGTCCCCCCAACCGTCTAAAACTCTAATAAATGGAGAAAAGCCAAGCTGACTGCAAACTCTATCTGTTTCTAATAGGAAGGCTGATGGAAAGTAGACTTTTCCATTAACCCAAAGCGACCAAACGTTTATAAACTTGTCAAGCCAAGGAATCCTGCAAATGTCACTCTCCTTTTTACCGTTTTAAAAACAGCAGAACTTAAACTCTCCGAATATAAAGTTTGGAGCAATTGTAGATTGTAATTCATAAAGTGAATTTAGAAAATATTCTTTCTAAGAAGAAGTTAGCCAGGAATCAAATTATCAAAACCATACCATCGGGGGCTCCCCGATATCTCTACGGCGCTGGGAGGGATCCCCGCCCGCCCAGACAGCTTAGTCCGCTCGGGGTGTGTTTACGGCCTTGGATTAAATTAGTTCGCGGCGGAACTCTCTATGGCAGCTTAAGTAGAAAGGCTGGGAAATTCTATATGGCAGGCTGACAGAAACGGATCAAATATGAATAAAGCAGACTGTGCCCAGTAAAACACCCCCTACCCTGGGAGTCCAGGCACCGTAATCGGATCCCCGCACGCGCGCCCAAGCTTTCACGGCTCACCCTCCCGCTGCCCCCCGAAGACCGACCCCGCCCCACTCTCCGCTCAGACCCAAACTCCGCTATCCGATTACACCGCTATCCGATTACCGGCCTGGGGCAACGTCTCTTGCTGTCAGTTTCTAACACAGGATCTGTGCTAGAAAGTTCTTCGCGCTATTGGCCTGCCGGTAATCCCCGCACAGCGGGACGCCACGTGTTGATTGGGCGCATTTCTGTGGGCTTCTGTGGGCGAGGTCACTAATTCACAATAGAAGATAATGGCTGTGGCTGTTGTGTATGTTATAGCACAAATAAAGGAACAAAGAATGTTTGTGTATCATGTGAACTATACGAGGCCGGGGGGACTCACGTCACGCCCGTATTTACGCCATCGTCTCCCGTCCGAGCTTCCGGACATAACGAGCTCGCCAAAGGTACGTTTTAGCATTATAATTTAGCATTAATAATTCCTTTGATTTTAGCATTTCAGGACATCAAAGTTTCGGACTACCATTGAGGGCAATCGTGTATACTTATTCTAGATTGGTATCAGTGATAGACATCGATAGAATAAGCTTGCAGGCGAAGGGAAATCTTTATTTTTGTATAGGTTTTATTTCAACATGTCAGAAATGTAATGAAATGCAATGTGAATATCAAACAGTGATGAAAGCTTTGGAGATCGCAGCGCCGCTTCTCTCGCCCACCCAGCGTATATTTACTTGACGCTGTTTGTCGGTTCCCGCCAAATTTCCACGGACGCCTGTTTTAGCGGAAGCGGAAATACAACACAAGCCCCTTGCGTAAGATGACGATCTGTGGTTCATGAATATTAAAACAGGCACGGGCTGATTCGCTGTCGCCGCAGGGTGGACGACCAATCCTGCCACCGTGCAAGCGGCTTCCAGCTGTGCGCGCGGCCATAAATCATAAGCACTTCTCCACCTCTGTGGACGGCCAAAGATACACGTGGCCCCAGGCTCCGTGATCGGATAGCGGAGCTTGGGTTTGCAGCGGAGAGTGGGGCGGGGTCGGTCTTCGGGGGGCAGCGGGAGGGTGAGCCGTGAAAGCTTGGGCGCGCGTGCGGGGATCCGATTACGGTGCCTGGACTCCCAGGGTAAACACCCCCTAGAGACTGGGACAAGAAGTTGTATTGGAGAGCAGTATTAGAATCCATATTTTAGATTAGAATTAGAAGCCCTGTCATTATAATTGAAAAGTATTGTACATGCGTTGGATGTAACCAAGGAGGTCATATAGACGTCTTTATAACCTCCTTGATGTAGCATACGACAGGGTCGTACAAGCCATAAAAATGCCTGACGTAAGTCGCGCGGGGCGATACACACCCAGGGAAAAGGGCGACGTACGCCATTGCCGAACCTCCTTGGTCGACTCGTACGTCCAGAAAATTTTCCCAGTGTGTGTATATCGGGTTGTGTAACTACTCTAGCCGAATTCTACAACCCCGCCCCCCCCCCCCCCCCACCTCAGGAAGGCCTGGTGGAGGCTACTTTATTACGACCAAGGAGGTTTAATCAAGCCTCCTTGCCCTCCTTGTTACGACTCTGTACATAGCCAGTTAGGGCATGCATGTACAATACAGGCTAGTCTGTATAACGCAAACTCCAGCTGTCCGGGGGTTTCTCTCCCCTCCCCGCTTGGGTTGGGAGCCGATTACAGGACGGCGAGCGGTCACAGGAGGCTTGATTGAATTCAGGCTAAATACAGGCTATCAATAGTTGTTTTTCGAATAAAGAAAAACACCGACAGATAATGAGCCAGATGTATTACACAAAGCGCCGCTGGAAATCAATTCTTCGCACCTTACGCAAACTTCTCGCCTCGACGCCAAAGTACGTTTGTATTTAGAGGCTGGTCAATGCCGTTAGGGGAGTGTTGATGTCGTGCATATCACAAGTATCTTCACCCGGCCGCCTTTTGTAATGATGATGGTGGGGAGGGCATACCCGAAGGGCGCTGTCTTCTTCTTTCCTTAGAACATGACCCTCTTTCCTCAGCCAATCAGGAGCGTGTATTTCTTGTGATTATATCCACATAGTAAGGTCCCTTGGTACCAGGGGTGGACTAACCAACGAATAAATTGACTAAAGTTGGAGACGCCCGCCCTCGGACTGCCAACAAAATCCGAGGGGGGTGCGGGGCTGTACCAAATCCACATAAACGAGCAATCCGCCCATCCTTTAACTATTACATAAAATATAATTTCACATCAAGCGGTGTTGTATCAGTGTCAAGTTCCGGCGGCGCCTTCTATCTTTTATCCGGCCTACTTCATATCAATTAACCGCTGATTGGAACTAGCCCCCATCATATTTTCTTTAAAAAACGCTTGTTATTGAAAATATCCGTATCACTATATATTAAAGCACCGGAAGAGTACTTCAATAAAATGGGTGTACATACATTAGCCTCTACCAGGCTCCATAATTTGCTGAAAAAAATGTAGAAATTGGCCAAATAGACCGTGGGTTGCGATTGCAAACTGTAGGGGCTATGCATTTACGACCGAAACATCTAGAACTTAGAAGACAGTGAGGCCACGCCAATTTGATTTGTTGCTTCTCGAAATAGCCTGTCCTGTTTTTCACATTTTGAAGAAAAAAAATGGGTCACTATTCCCATTCACAAATTTAACTCCCAATTTTACTATCTGTTCAGTTGTAAAACTCAATAGCCACCAAAATAGATTATAAAGGCCTGCACACACCTAAAAAGTGTGATCACATTGATCATATGTTATAATTTTTCATTTATTAAAACTATTTCTCAATGTCAATCCATCTATCACATGGCAAAATGTAATTTTGTTACTGATTTCATAGTGCTAGATCAAAGAAGGGGGCCATTGCATAAAATGAGCTATACAAAGCTGAAACTTGAATAATCCTCTTATTCTTTATGTTATGTAAACCCTTATCTTCACCCCAGACTATTTGCCAACAAATATGTTTTCATTTTTTTTTCGCCCTGTCGCTCCAATTTTTTTCTGCAAAAAATCCGAGAAGCAACAAATTAAATTGGAGTGGCCTGATGTTCCCGTGTTGGTTTTCTATGGATTTTACACCCAGTGAAGCTCCTTGGTGAGAGAGAGCAAAGAGGAACGTTTAAAAGCTCGGCCGGCGTTGAATTGATTATTCACTAATTAAAAGCGTGACACATGCAGCGGTCATGATGAGTTAGCCAGACGCGCCTTTCCGTTTTCCCCGGTTCAGGCTCAGGCGAACCCACAGACCGTCCTTTGGGTTCAAGTCGTGTTGACAGCTTTAACTTTGTGGGGACGTAATTTTGTATGTGTTCCGTTTACACAAATCATCTTGTTGACTCTTGAGAACAGTTGTTGTGGCGTGTCTCTTTCTCGAAGCTCACGCCCAGGCCTGGTGCAAGGGAGTTGGACATCCAATCTGTGGACATTGACCAAAAGGACTTCCGATGGTTGTTTTCGCGTCCCTCCTCCACCCCGGCGGCTTCAAAGCAAACCGGCCCCGCCACTGATATTCAAATGTTCATGATTGAAGACACAGACACACCAAGCGGCCAGACACATGGGCCATCACTCCTATCTGGTCAGGCGCATCACACAGGGCATATGTTTCTTGTTCTGCTCTTGTGACCTCAGCTCAGAACATAACGCGTCGCTTGGCCAACCAAGATGGAAGTGTCCGCTCTCGCTCCGCATCTTCCGTACTCCGTCTTCCGTCCCCATCCTCTCAACAGACCGTCCGTCCTCACGAGCTGTCCGCCGGCTCCTTACGGCCTGCCCTGGCCCTACCCACCGACGTGTATCCACCCAGGACTGTCCCCTCTGGTCAAGCCCAGTGAACTTCCCGTCTTCTACCCCAGGATTGACTTCGGTCTCCCCACCTCCAGCGGGAAGCAGTCTCCGCTGACGGCCGACAGTCATCCTGTCCAGCCCAGGGACTCGTCCTCTGGACCCATCCCGGGGCTCCTCCCAACGGCAAGGGACCGACGCGTCCAGAACAGTCCCTCGGGGTCCGACAGGACGTCCCCGCGGGTACCGTCCACCTCGCCATCGCTGGAGAAGACTGCGAGCGACCGAGCCGAGTTCCGGCTGACCAAGGACAAGTCCGTGTCCGGAGAAGTGGACATCAGCAGCTGCAAAAGGAAGAGACCAGAGAAGAAGTTCCCGTGTCCTTTCTGTAAGGTGTGCTGTGCCAACAACGGACAGCTGAAAGGGCACTTACGGGTCCATACTGGTAAGTTATATACTGTATATTATATACTGTATCTTTTACGTGCGACCCGCTACATAAAATCATCACTAAAAGATCCTAAAAAAGCATTTGTTCTAGTAAAAAAAAACAATTCAACAACTCTTTGGCCATCTTCTATGCTTTCCCTCAAATATGCTGGGACCAGTTGTAAATTTACGGTACGGAAAGAAAATTTGATAATATTTTATCATAAATTTTTTACATTGCGGGAAGAAAGAATTCGTTGTGCCGATCCAGTACAGAGACTCAAACAGTTGTCGCAAAAAGCCCCCACCCCCAAGTGTATCAAGCCTTCAGGAAACGTGTGTATCAGTCTCCCCGTGTCAAAGATACTTTGTGGAAACGCCGTAGAGTCCACACAAAAATGACTTCGCAAGTTGGCGCGATGTACACTTTGCACGAGGGAATGCGTCAGAACACATACTATGCATCTTGAACTAAACATGCCACCATTGGAAATCAATGTGTCGAATAATTTTTGTTGTACCTTACGACTTTTGCCGGAGTTTTACAATGTTTGCATTTGATAACGGAAATGGTGCGTGGCTGTCATATAATAATAATGATAATGATAATAATAGTCTTTATTGCATATTCCTGCCCAGATGGGCTAAATGTAGCCTCCGTTGCAGACTCTGAAGCGGCTTTTTGGGGGGCTAAATAATACACTTTTTGCAGCCACCCCGTAACTATCAGCCATCCTGTAACCATCAGCCGGCTGATGGTTACAGGATGGCTGATAGTTACGGGGTGGCTGCAAAAAGTGTATTATTTAGCCCCCCAAAAAGCCGCTTCAGAGTCTGCAACGGAGGCTAGGCTAAATGCACAAATGACCATATGTGGTCTATAAGAAGCGAACTGTAAAACATGAATTGATAGAAAACTACATTCTAACTTTGAAAAGTAAAGATTGAAACAAAACTGTGGACTATTGTTAAACTAATGTTGATCACCTAATAGCTTCTTCTCTCTTTTTGAAACACTTGAAAACATAGCTACATACTTTGTCCATTATATATTCGTTCTCACATGACGAAAGTATCCTGCTTTGACATTTTTGTACATGTCTCAAATTCTTTTGTCTTAAACAGCGATTGGCGCTCATCTTCATATAAGGAACAATCGAGTAAAAAGTGTGTCTCATTTTCAACATATAGGTGGTCACAGAATTCGCATGTTCATAGTGAAGTTTTCCACGGCCACTTTGAAAACAAGACGAACACACTCCAACAAATCTTGATCATTTCTTGATATGGTATCTACTGGTGTTTTCAGTTCAGAATGTCCTGAAGAGAAAAAAAGGAGAGCACTGAACGGATATCACGGGAAGTCACAAATATGAGCACCCTCAATGCATCAATGTCTAACATTGGCGTTAACAGATCCAATTGTGCCCTTGACGGTCACACAGTGTTCAGAAAATTAAACGCTTGGCGCGAAACATCCGCAGACGACTGGTGTACGATTCGTCTGTATGGACGATTCCTCAGAAGAAGAGAGTAACATGCACATCGTCAAGCCCACCTTTCTCAAAGTTCGTTCGTCCTACAGATAAAGTAGTCAGTTGAACTTAAATGAGACGGCAAAGCGGCTTGATCGAATGACGGGACAGTATCTTATCTGCGAGGGGCTTGAGGTTTGAGTTTGGGGACGTGTTCAAGTCGGTCACGTCGCGTGCTTAGCGCCACGATCCCAGTAATTGCTTCACCATGGAAGGGCGAAGACACAAGTCGAGCTTGGCATAAGTCTCCATCACGTTAAAAAGGGCAAACTTTTCCATCTTATTTATAGTGTGTCAACTGCTCTTTGTACGTATGTTGGGCGCGTGTACATGTGGTACAAGCACAGTTTCCACACGCAAAATTAAAGACACTGTCACAGTGCCGTGCGAGTTTAGAAAAGAACATATCCTCTGTCCTGGCACGGTGGATAGATTCTCTTCCAGCTTGTTCGAATTTCCCTTTTGACGTCTTTTCCTTAAATCATACCGTCTCCCAATCCTTTGACAACCCTCACGTACACACTAGATAAGGTCCGGGCAATCATTCGTCTGGAGTTGATAAGATGATAATGAAGAGAAATTGATGGTACCAGGAATGCCAAAAAAACAGCAATTGAGCTGCCTTGATGGAAAGAAAGATAAGAAGTACAGTTGGACGGAAATGTTCGCGTGAAATATTGGGACGGACCCGTGACTATTGTTGTAGGTCGAAGGAACAAGTGTTCTGAATTCTCCGCATCGCCACATCGCCACCCTGAGTGCACCGGGTCGGCAAAGCCTAGCATCCAAACCTATTTGATAGCTGCCGAGTCTCCAAATTTGACTTAGCACGCTATAGTAGAAGAACTTTATTGCGCGACAATTGTATCTGGTACAATGTATGGCAACGTACGCACATGAAAGTCGAACTATTGCTAATAGTTAACAAATGACTGTACAAAGAACTAGTCTAAGCTATGACTAACACAGGTTTGAATACCAGGCACTAGCACTGGAAAACTCAACACTAAAAAACTGTCAGACTTTAGTATTTTAGTTTTTTGAAACTGCCACACTAAACATCGTAGACCCGCTCCACGCTTGTTCTGTAGTACTAGACATCGTAGTCTACTTCTTTTATAGACTACAGCTTTGTTCTGAGTGTGTCTACTAGTACTACACTCTTTTGTAGTAGACTTCACTTCATCATAGTTCGCTTTACACTCAAAAAGCTGTAGTACTAGTATACGAGAGAAGCAGACTACGATGTCTCGTACAACAGTTTCCACAAACAAGTGTAAAGTCTGCTAACGCCTTGTTTCTTGGTGCGTGTAGAGTACTCTCCAAGCAGAGCATGGGTTTCGGCTGGTTTTTGCCAACCCAATTTTGGCTATACAAAAAAAAGATGACAAAGTAGAAAGCCCGACAAAAACACCTAAAAACACGTCAAAAACTAGCCGAAACCCATGCTCTGCTTGGAGAGCAATGTAGTGTTGTTCAGTGCTACCCTGGTAACCAAGCCTATGATAAGTCTTGTGCAGAATCTTTATCTACGATGGCTTGTGCGACGGTTTAAAAAAAGTGTAAAGCAACTCAGAACACTCGAGCACGACAGACAAACTATCGTTTGTAACTTTGTTAATAAGTTCCTAACATCTACAACTCGACTGTTAATGGCTTTTCCGGCTTACTAAAATATACCGCTTGAAGCCTCGACTATCGGAACCGTCGGGGGTTTGAGGAAGTTTGACAGGGGCTATAGGGCTGGATATGGGCTACCCTCTTACTGTCTTTCATTAAAAAAGATTTGGGTTTCCGTGACCCAAGATAATCTGTTTTGGTCGGAACGCTGGGAATGACGGTGGGAGGCCGGCGGAGTTGTCCCAGATAGAGATAGTTACGTGAGGGGGAGCACTCCATCGAGGCTAGCCGGGCCAGGCTTGAGGCGACCAGGGAGTGACCTCGAGGGCACCCGCCCTAGATCAGGTCGGGTTTTATTGACGACTTTAGGTAATCTAACTTTTCAACAAATCCACGGGGGAGTCGAGTTCTAAATTGTCTGCTAGAGAGTCGCGGGAATGAAGAGCAAGCTGCTGGACGAGACCGAGAGAGGCACGGTATCTATACCAAGTGTTGACGTGCCCTACCGTTCACCCGTAGCGGGGAGGGAGGGAGAGAGGGGCGGGAGGGCTAGACTTACCTGGTGACTCCGGAGTCAGCTCGGCAAAAGTGCCAGCCACGGGCTCGGTGATTGACAGGTGGGTTGGCAGATTCAGGGCGCGAGCTCAAGAACAGAAGCTTCCGACTTTATTTGCGATGGAGGGGAGATGAGTTTGGCCAGAAAACCTTCTTATCTGGGACTGCTTTGCGGATTAGACACAATTTCAAGTGCATATCTCTAATGGCATCTTGTGTGGCGTGAATGTTGACATACTGTGCCTTTGACCAAGGGCGGCTATGATTGAAAAGCCCTTTTGCCAGTTGGATACGGGCTTTGCCACCGTTAGATTTGCTTGGAGATTATATAGGGTATGAAAGTGTGGTCAGTAGCTGAGGGGGCGGGGGCGGACAGAGGGCGGGCCTCTCTCTCACGGTCTCACGCCACCGGTGACCTTTGGGGGTCCACGGTTCACCGCTTATAGGGCTATAAAGTTAACAACGTTATATCCCGAAGGACGCACGTCTGCCTTTTGTAAACTGCACTGAAAGATAAAACTGAAGAATGCACGGAAAAAATACCAAAGGTGTTGATAGTGCACTGTAGCTTGGGTGCCAGCCTTTTTAGCTTACGAACGCTACCCAAGCTCCGCTCCTCGCTTGGGTAGCGTACGTAAGCTAAAATTGTAAAAAGGCTGGCACCCAGGCTAAGTGCACTGGACTAGTTTTGTATAATCTCCAAATACCGTGAACAGTTGGTCTGCACGTTCTTGTCTTTTATCCTTAAATACACTTACAGCATCCCCCCTACCATTACTCATCAGTTGAACGGCTCCGTGGCAGTTACAGCCCAGATGGAACTTCAAATAAACAGAGAAGAAAGCTACCACATACAGCGACAGACAGGCAGATCAAAACAACAACAAAACAACAACAACAAACAAAACGGCAGAAAAACGAGTTGAGAGCGCCGTTGATCTTCTGAATGACCTTTAGTGAAAAGTTCTTCAGTTAGAAGTGTGGTTACTAAATTATCTTTCCTTAGAGAAGTTACTAAATGATCAACCAATGGCTTCTGGTATTAATGTTGTATAAGATCAATGATGTCAAATGTCAAACTTTCTTGAGATGTCTGCTCAAATTAATTCCTCTGTTCCTGAAAATAGCCCGATTTATCACATTCCCTACTGCGAGAAAACAACGTGATTTGCAAGAGATCTATAAAAGTGATCCGGAGCAGGTGTGTGGAAGATTGTAGCTCGGGATGTTTCCGACGCAGCACGCTGTGCCTGGGCGGACACCCGCAGCTGTAAGTTATCCTCTCTCAACCTAATTGAGCCAATCTGGGCCGGCGGGCTGTCCACGTCTCGTGTGCCGAAGGAGCTTCGGAAGCCCATCCTTCATCTACCTGTTTTGTCCCGAGCTTTATCCTCTTTCAAAACTTATAACAAAAATGCCCATGCAGTTCCAAAACAAGCTGCCAGGAAGGAAGTTTAAACTTACTAGTATCTGATTTCTGCCCGTGCACATTTGGTTATGCGAAAGATACAAAAACTGCAGAACCATAACAAGCCGCTGGGAGGCCCAAAATCATCCCATCAAGACAATCCATCAAGGCCTTCTTGAATTACCGTGTTCACACACACACACGCACGCACACACACAGTAGCACACACACACACACGCGCGCGCGCGCGCACACACACGCACACACATACATACACATACATGCACACACACATACATACACAGTAACACACATACACGCACGCGCGCGCGCGTAAATATTCTAACGAGACAGTAAATGGAAGTGTTTTTGTTAATTTATTTTAATTCAATTTGTTAATGTTTCTGTCTTCTTCAACCAGGCGAGCGGCCGTACCCTTGTGACCACCCCGGCTGCGGACGCGCCTTCGCCCGGAACGAAGAGCTGACCAGACACCGCCGGATTCACACCGGAGTCCGCCCCTACCCCTGCACGGACTGCGGCAAGGCCTTCAGCCGAAAGGACCACCTCACCAAGCACGCCAAGACGCACCTGAAAGGCACCGAGAGGAAGGCGCTGCTGCGGCCGGTCTGTAAGGCCAGTCGATCCGCCGACGCAGTTACACGACACCCGTGGCCGACGCACGCAGCACAGAGAAACTGATATTTGACACTGCCGTGGTGAAAGACATTGTAAAGTTTATGTCAAATTTCTATATCTGATATTCTGAATCTGAACCAAGTACATCAAAATTGTTTAGCAATTGTAAAGATAGGATAAAAGAATGAGCTACCCCGTAATGCCACGTTGGCGGGAAAGAAAACTAAAATTGAATACTAGTATCAAGAAATATACACAAATTATGCTCATGACTATTTTTTTAATCATTTTGTGTGTTTTTGTCTTTTATGTCATACCAAACTGCCCGGCCGAGCCCCGGGTTGAAAATGTGACCCTAACATAACTTGTTATGGCCATACGATTTTGAGGAAGTACTAGTATCTGCATCACATGACGACCAGAGATGGCGTTGGAATTTTAGACAATTTGTAATATTTTGTGAAATAGAATAAAAATCCATTGTACGGGAGTGTAAGTACATTAATGTAGATAAAAGAAAATTTATTTATGATCAATGAGCGTTACACATTGATGACTTTGCGTCTGTCTTTTCAGTGCCCCTTATATGACCCCACCCCCTCAAGAGTGCTTCCAGTACACTACATGTACCATACGCTTACCTTTGAAAATTAGCAAGAAACCAAATCACTCTAGACATGAATAAAGTCCAGCCTGACTAAATCGCGCTCCTAGCGGCCAACAGGTCGCCCTCTAGATATTTAGAAATAAGCATTCTAAAAATACAGTGAGCAATGTTTGAAATGTACTTTTGATGCCAGGAATCGGTTATTCTTGCAATTACTACAAATGTCAAATGGGTTATTCACTTGTGAAGTTGCAGATAAAATCGGCCCCTGCACTTCTACAAACCTCTACTCTCCAAGCAGAGGAGTGGGTCCGGCAGGTTTTTGACGTGTTTTTAGGCGTTTTTGTCGGGCTTTCTACTTTGTCATGGTATATTTCAATCTTAGATAGAAAGATACCATGACAAAGCCCGACAAAACGCCTAAAAACACGTCAAAAACCTACCGGACCCACTCCTCTGCTTGGAGAGTACAAACGTCACCATAGGGTCCAAACCTCTACCAGTATAATACTCTCGGCACCATACCACTTCAAAATCACGACCATACTGTGTCTACAACACGGGATATCAAAACCAGAAGTTCCACTGAGGTACTGTAGAACGCCGATGGTAATAAAATTCATGTAACGAAAAGCACATCGGCGGAATATAAGTTTAGATATTGTACCATGACTAATCAACTTCAGTATGACCAAGTCCTTGGTATGACACATGATGATAGGAGGAACCCTATGTATAAACACACGTTAGGGCACGCGAGCAAATTCGTCCTACGTCATCGTACGATTTTTATGTTGTAGGATTTTCAAGCAGGCCCCGGGCAGAACGAACCGCCGACAAGGATCTAAGACAGTAATTTCGGTAACAAGACTGCACTGAATTGTGTACGACACATGCACAATTACATGTAGCCCAAGAATGCCCTCAATCTTGCTATCGTGCGACAGTCGTACAACGAACGTGACCGCTCCCTATCATCTCAGCAGTTGGTCTAAACAGACCCGCTGGCGGCGTTCGGAGATAGCTGCCAATATTAGTACCTTCCATTCGTATCCAAACTAGAACCTTATGTACCTAATTGTGGACTGTCTTACAAATTGTTCCGCTAACTACTAGTGTGACACACAAAATACCAAACTTACAGAGAACATAATTCATCGTTCGAAGGGTTCTAAATATACCCCTTAGTCTTAATAAAAGAGGTAGCCTGGACCATAGACATATGGCGAGGAGTAAGTCGCACCCATAGGTTTGGATCCAGTGCCAATGATTGCCCAAATGCGAATGCTTGAACCAAGCAAATGTTAGCAGCGTGATATAAAACCGAAAGCCCTGCTGCAGTATCTTTGGAAGCAGATAGGAATCCCAAAATCTAAACATTTCTTGATTTTGGTAAAATGTTGTAAATATCCATCCACAACTTATGGAGGTATGCTCTTCACGAACACACAGCCTAGCCCCGAAAATATAACCTTGGCGAATGTAATACGATACTACAGGTATATTCTTTTTTGCATTGTGACGTTAGTATCTCAGTGTAAACTTTAAGAAACGTACCATCTTCGAAAACATGCAGCGAATCGGTTATTGTAATATTTGTGCATGCAGTATAAAAGTTGAACCTCGCACACCCGTCATGATTTTGTCACTGATGAATGTATAGACAAGGGCTTTCACATGAAGTCTCTCACTTATGTCGCTGGATTGATTGGTTGATTGATTGATTGATTGATTGATTGTAACAAATCAACATGAAAACGCCCGTTAGACCAATTAATCCTGACTGTCCCTCACAATTAGCGGTTCGACCAATGATAGTATAACAATTATCGGTTTGACCAATGATAGTATGGCAATTATCGGTTCCACCAATGAGAAAGTGGCTTCATGTCCATAAAATATTCTAATTTCTATGTTTTTAGTGTGTATTTCTACGCTTTGATCGGTTTAGGATAGGTCTATTATCACAAGAAGCCGATTTGAGATTGGGTCCATCATGAACGCAAAATTTAAGTTGACTTAGGTCGGCTTGGCTACAAATTTAGGCATCTTTTTTCTTATTCGCACTCTCGCATTTAATGATTTTGACTTTGCAGAGGATGTCATCCATAGAATCTGCTAGCGGCGGTGGCGCGACTGGAGCCCACATACCGTCCCATGGGAATACCCTTGATGAGCCCTTGATGGCTTTAAAATTCTACACGGTGATACATAAAAGGATTTTACGAATTGAAATTAGTGATCGTGCTGTGAGCGAAGCGCAGACCGTGTGGGAAAGGTCAGGGTCAACAGGGTTCAGAATCGTCAGATGTCCAAGTTTGTCTGCGACGCTCGGTCAGAACAAGGAGGGAGAACCGCATTGGTCGGGAGAGGGTCTGCGTGCCCCTTTTCCGTGAGGAGTAGCGAGCTATGTCACCGTTAATCGTAGCCGATTCGCTCTAATTCAACATGAGTGTTGTCGGCCTGTTCTGCCCTTCAATTATCTTCAATTTATCGTTAAGCGTTGCCGCGTTACACTGAATTTATCGTTAAGCGTTGCAAGGATCCCCCATGCAGACTCTCTCAGAAATTTGGGAAATCCTTACCGCCCACAGGGCTGAAGGTTATGTATACCGGCCTGCAAGTGATCTGTCTCACATCGCTCAACTCCAGCTCTCTTATCACAGAGCAGCACACGGGGAAAGCAAAAAAACCCAACACGCTAAAGTGTTTTTTGGCGACGCCTTAGGGGCGAGCCACGGTATAGTAGTGTGTGCAGTTTGCAAGAATTCTAGGAATTGTACAGGAATTTGTCTACAGGCATTGTAAGCCAATAAGTATGTTTGGAATGTTAGTGCGCAGTGCAAGGTAATGAAAGCGGGTCATGCAGCCCCCTGGGGCATTCATCCAAAAAACCTAGACAGGCAGCCATGTATACATGACAACAGATCTACAGAAATGTTGTTCTTTTCTAAAACAGCGTGTGGCTGTTACAATGTTTTTAGATGTCTTGGTGCTGGTCCTCTAATGTCTTTCTTCTGGGAACGGGTCATAACTGCATCAAGTTTGTACTGATAAAGATTGTGCACGCTGCTTCAATTACCTTACTTACCAATGTCATTCTACAGGGGGGATGATGGTATTGGCGCAGGCGCCTAGACCCTACGGTGAGAGAGCTCAAGAATAAACAGGGTATTAAAAACATTGAAAGCCTTTCTTGGTGGGCTTTTTGGTGAACTCTTGGCAAGTCTGGGGTGGGTATGACAGTTCAGACTTCATAATTTTAGAATTTGTTGACGAAAACGACCTTTCTTCATCTTTTTGTCTTCTGGACCCCCGGGAGATAGTGTGATGGTCGCGAGCAGGCCCTTATAAGGGAAATGGACTGACTCAAGTGCTCTCGCTCGGGAGTGTTTCCCCGGAGACTAGCCGTATAGAAGTTCTCGTAATTCTGATAGATGACAGTCTACAGAACTGGTAAAAATTTGAGGGTAAGTTTTCTTGGTCAGGATCTTTGGTTCCTGAGATAATGACACCTAATTTCTGTCAACTTCCCCATAGGGATGCATGTATTATTGGCCCAAATTGGAATGCCCTAATCCCCCCTACAAGTAGGGTAGTTAAAGGACATTTTAAACTTAAAAGTTTAAAATTTCAAAATAGTATCAAGTTGCTTGAGTAATTTTTTTGGCGGCATTAAGGTTAACCCCATTCATGACATCACGGGCATGTCTAAGCCATATGCCACACGCAGACAGAAAATACATGAAACCAAGGACAGAATCTGTAACAATGTCAAAACAGAAATCATTTTCAGATCGATCAATGAAAAATTTCACTGCCGCAAGGAAATTTATCAAGCCAGTTAGAAACTTTTAAGATTCACACAAGAGACAAGACTAAATAGCATTTACTACTAGTAGCAGATGATTATCCTGCCACTATCCTGCTGATATTATCCTGTGCAATTCCTAGAATTGTCGGGATACTGGAGACACATTTTTACAAAGTAACATTTCTGTGAATTAAGATTCCCATGGACATTCTGGCATCATTGGGACACAGAGTTTGGCATACTGGTTTATACATTCTTCATTTTTGTTCTTTCACATATTTTTCTTTGAAGTTGGAATTGACTTTGGCATTTTACGACATTAGTATCCATTTTTCGAAATATGCAGCTGCTTTGTAGCATTTACACTATATAATATTTTCAGAGTATGGCCGAAAACCCTTTTTTTGTTTTGGAAACGGAAGAAGATTGATGCGCGCGTGGATGTCATCCATATAAGCAAATCAACATGGCCTAAGTTATATGGAGACTATACATTGTGGGACTGGCTTTCCATGTAGAGTTTGACTGACCCTAGCATGTGTTACACAAGCTCTCGCTCAAGGGCTGATTGAACCGTGGAAGGGCTGCCAGAAGCGTGGTCACGTCAGTCGAGACTGACCTCGCCAAGAACGAAAACGATGTCTTTAAAGACGGGATCCCACGCTGATCCCATCATCTGTCAGCGTTGGTATATAGCGGCCGTGCACCCTTAATTAAGCACATGCCTAGCACCTGTACCGCGCGGTGAGGTATCCACAGTTCAGACCTGCTGCAGTTTCCGCCCTGTGCGACCTGTCCGGCCTAGAAACTGTCCAAAAGTACTACGAGTACTGTAGCAGTATGTGACTATAGCGCTAATTATTCACACCACGGCGAACACTCCATTTTCGCCTTAGCGCGAAATAAAAACCACTCGAATCTAGATGCATTTACAGTATTCTTGCTGTCGTGACTCTTTGGCGACGCCTCAAGGGCGGGCCTAATAGTATAGATATATATATATTGTGTGCAGTTTGCAAGAATTATAGGAATTGTACAGGAATGTGAAAGTCCACGGGACGCTAGGGGGAAAAGGAGAAAGTCCTGTTCCTGGAAGAGTCCATTCTTGGATAGGGGGTAAAGTTTGATAAACCTCCTTGGTTTGATGAAAGTTGTAATAGTACATGTAATTTGGATGGGAAAGATTTCGGAATAGTTTTTGGATGGATTTTCTTCGATTATTCTACTTCTGCACTTGGGGTTTAGAAAAAGTCTTTTTTGCATGGAGAGAGATGGGAGCGAAATATAATATCGCGTTCGCTCGCAAATTGTGCATTTGTAGTATCAAGGACATTATATAATGTCCTTGGTAGTATGAAGTTATAATCATTCTAACATCTGTGTAATCTTTTCCCCCATGAAATGATGTAGTCGGGCCCCTCTAATCTTTTAATTGGAATGTCACGAAATAAAGGAACTATCATCAGTCAGAGAGGTTACAAAAATAGTAAGCAACTTTATTGCACATTCCTGGAAACAACACAAATATGACAATCAACAACAAATACATCCATATATATATAACTTAACGTTACAGACACCAGGACAGTACCATTGGGTTTTCTGTTCCTGTATCAGTTTTATCCAGTTGCTTGAGTAATTATTCTTGGCAAACTGCATTATGTTAAATATAACGTTACCACTAAGACTCGTTCTGACATGTTTTACACTAGTCCATCATAGATTAGTGTTTTACAAAATTTCAAATTGGCGGCCTGGTGCCCGTAGTATTTTACCAAATATTCAACGAGTCCAAAGACCGTGACGTCAGAATCCGACGGAATCCGACTGTTAGCCATCGATGCGTGTTCTATAGAATAGATTCTGGGGCCGAGTCGGACTCTGACGGATTCTGACGTCACTGTTAAACTTTAAATTATAAACTTTCAATTCTTAGTTTTGAAAATGGTCTTGAAGTTTTGTTTTTCCTTATTGGTATATTTCGGTAAAAATTTGCAAATTTCCACTATGTGGAAGGAAAAACATTGCAGTCTCACCTGTATGAACCCGGAAGTGTACCAGAACAAATGCTTTTTAGGATCTTTTGGTGATGATTTTATGTAGAGGGTCGCACGTAAAAGATACAGTATATAATATACAGTACAGTAGAATCCGCTTAATTGCACCACGCATTTGTCAGCGTTTTTGGTGCAATTATCCGGCTGGTGCAATTATGCGAAATGCCCAGCTGGACCGTACCACCATGGGCTGGGGGGTGTATTGTTAGTCAGAAACACTAGCACAAAGAAAATAGACGAAATTATGCAGTTATTAACTTTATTTACGTATTCAAGGACATGTACTGTACAAAAATCTTGTAAAGTTTACCATGATTCTGTACAGATTAAACTTAACATTTTTTTTGCTTCCTCACTGATGTTTAAATCAGTAGCTAGGTACTGTACACGTGTAGAAAGAGAAAATATGCTTGAGTCGCACAGCAAAGAAAACAACTCCGACTGTAACGTTATGTCTAGAATAATAACTTTGGTCTCACAATTTGTTAGTTTAAATGACGGTAGGTATGACTAAGACAAACTTGACACCGTATCTACAACTTGAGTCAACAAATTGTCTGGACACATTTGACTGTCGACACCATGGTAGTGAATTGTACAGTGTATCTAGTGGGCAGATATGGTTAGATGACTCAGATCAAGGACAGATCATTCTCCTTATACAGTAGCAGAGCCTAACCCGCGTATACCTCGTTCCGGTAAATGCAGGAAGTTTGTAGGACGTGGATTCAGCCAGATGATCACGTTAGCACCGCACCGCCAAAAGCGACTGTTATGTCCGCCTACACGTCTGTAGCCCTTGCCGAGTCTCTATTGTTTCCGACTAGACGTAAAGACGCCGGTCTTTTATTATCGGCACCAGTATGTAGCGCTGCCGCAAACCTCAAACCACCGACAACACCCCATGCCATCCTTAACGCGAAATCAAATCCACGCGAACTTGAATGCATTCACAGTAATAAGACAGTAGTACAGATAGAGACCAATCTTTATTGAGTACAGCATGCTGTCTGCCAAAGCGCAATGCCGCCTTTGGTATAGCCTCCGATGCAGACTCAACCCGGCTGTTTTCTTTTTCAAGTTATTGTTTTTATACAGTTATATTTTTTTCTTATTGCTGGCCGGGATCTATCCCGGCCAGCAACAAGAAAAAAAATATATAATAGTATAAAAACAATAACTTAAAAAAGAAAACAGCCGGGTTGAGTCTGCATCGGAGGCTACCTTTGGTAGGCGTGCGTCTCTTGATGGTGCCGACACGCCCTGGACCCACCCGGGACCTCTCATACGATTCCTATCAACGTGACTGTCAATGGAGACCGCCTTCTTTTGTTATTCAAAAACAGTTTTAAACATAATGGCGGTATTGCGCCTTTACACCGGCAGGTATCGGCTCATTTGTACCGCGTTTGCCGATTTTTAGCGCACCTTTTTAGTTAACTTGTCGAGGATTTTGGAAAAAAATTGGTGCAGTTATCCGAAATTGGTGACAATGCGCGGTGCAGTTATGCGGAGTCACTAACAATGCAGTGAATGGGAACCGGTTTGGGATTTTGGGATTTGGTGCAATTAAACGGAAGGTGCGTTTATCCGAGGTGCAATTAAGTGGCTTCTACTGTATATAACTTACCAGTATGGACCCGTAAGTGCCCTTTCAGCTGTCCGTTGTTGGCGCAGCACACCTTACAGAAGGGACACGGGAACTTCTTCTCTGTTCTCTTCCTCTTGCAGCTGCTGATGTCCACTTCTCCGGACACGGACTTGTCCTTGGTCAGCCGGAACTCGGCTCGGTCGCTCGCGGTATTCTCCAGCGATGGCGAGGTGGACGGTACCCGCGGGGACGTCCTGTCGGACCCCGAGGGACTGTTCTGGACGCGTCGGTCCCTTGCCGTTGGGAGGAGCCCCGGGATGGGTCCAGAGGACGCGTCCCTGGGCTGGACCGGATGACTGTCGGCCGTCAGCGGAGACTGCTTCCCGCTGGAGGCGGGGAGACCGAAGTCAATCCTGGGGTAGAAGACGGGAAGTTCACTGGGCTTGACCAGGAGGCGGAAACACGTTGTTGGGAGGCAGGGCCATGACAGGCCGTAGGGAGCCGGCGGACCGCCATGCAATGATAGTCGGCTAAAAGGATGGCATGTAAAGGATGTGTGTGGAAAGATCGGGGCAGCAGCGGACACCTCCATTCTACCTTGAGCACTTGGCGTAATCTGAATGATCTCCCAAGAAGGGCGATGATATTTAAATCGTCCTGGTGCCGCACATGACAAGTTCAGTTGATGACTCGCGTGTCTGGTCGTTTAGAGGGTCGACGCTACTTCGTGACAGAAGCATGAACCACCGCCAAGCCGTCGATTGGTATGGCGAACAATAACAATAACTAGAGTTCCACGAACACATATCTTCGCCGAATAATCAGGGGATTATACCAATAGTCAAGAGACTTGAAGTTTGGTGGCTGTGTTCAGTTATTCTCGTTTAGGATATTTTGACAAAATGTCACTGCAGATCAAGAGCAAGCTGCTAGGGGGCCCAAAGCTACAACAATTCTACTTACATCACAAGCTTCCTGACACCAAAGGATCAAGACCATAGCACGTTCAGTTCTGCTGAAGTACCAGGGTCACATACCAGGGGCCCAAAAACGACCCTGACCTTCGTCTTCCCAATACCTGCCCACATAGTCATACTCGTACCAAGTATCGTCATAATCCATCCATTCTTGAGTTATGCTGACTACAAAAATCCGGGACCACAAACATCGCACACAACCACAGACGTTATCGGCGATGCTGAGACCGTGTCAGATGATGATCACTTTGAGGGGTTTTTCAAACCAGAGTGACAGTGAAAGTGAGAGTGACCAGCAGACAAAGTATCGCACTAAACAGGCACTAAAGATCAGACAGACTCTCTAGTCCTGCGTACTGATGAACGTTACCCCCCTGCTCGCACAATAGGATAGTCCGTGTACTTTGCCCCTCTCCTGTCTCCTGTGCACCTCACGTTGGTAACATAATTTACCGGGCTCGTTAGTCCTGACTCCTGCTGGACACAACAAACCAGTGCCTCAGAAACGCGTGTGGTAGCTGAAACATCTTTGAATGATTCCCTTAGCCATCAGATCATTGGTGGAGGAATCTCTAATTTCTTCCATGGTCACCCAAGACGTGTTGCCAAGGAAGGACAATTTCTCGGTGACGGCAGTTCCCCTCCCGGGCGGTAGGTAGCGATGATAGGGTGGGAGGAATTGCGAACTTTGACCTCGTATGAAGACTAAATTGAAGACAAGTTCGTTGTCGCATTCTTTAGGTGGCTGAATGAAGTAGTGTTTCCCTATCAGGTACGACGTCAGGACCATCTGGTTGACAATAGTCCCTCACCTTTCCTGACCTTTCCTGTGTTTGTTGATTTAGCTCCGTCCCAGCGGGAGAGTAGTTTGGACGGTGGTAGTGAGATCACCAGAGAGCATCAATCTAATTTACACAGGCCTGCTGACAAGCAGGTGTTGTCATTGAATATAGGTCAACAAAAGGTACTTAAACGCAATCATAAACAAGCCTATTTCACCACTTAATTAGACCCTGATTACAATTTCATACGTCTATATTTGTTAATCATTACCTCAATAACCTACCTGTCCAAAGCAATGCAAATTCATCAAACCCTACCCGAGTTATTCACCTCCAAAGGTAACATAAAAAAAGCCCACTGCAGTTCTAAGCAAGCCACTAGGGGGTCTAAACTTACATCAGTTACTACCTGCCCCAAGAGCTGTACGCCACTTAAAAATCATTACCATAGCACTTGCATGAAATTTGACTACAAGCTTTTGGCGGATTGATAAACTTTCCTCATTTATTATGCAAATTATCGTCTTATTTGCATGACAAGTATTCAATTATGTAAAGCATCACCGAAACTATCCACATGCCATAGATTATGATAATCCGTCAATCCCTGCTGAAGTTATTCGTCTCCAAAGGTATTAACAAAAACGCCAACTGCAGTTCCAAACGAGCAGCTAGGGGGCCATAATTCACACCACTCACTTGCCGTCCCAGAAGCTATATACTACCTAAAAATCATGAACCTGACGCCTCCAGAAAATTTGGCCTCAAACGTTGAATCTCCGCTGCAGTACCTCATATACCCGCTAGGAGGCCCATTATCGAACTTGACCTTCCTCTTTGACACCCCTAACTATCCACTAAATATCATGCACAACCGTCAACAGCTCCTCGAGTTATGCTGGCGACATACAAACTCTCACACACACAAAGCCTGCTGCAGTACTGTAGGAAAGCGCCAGATGAATCATTTTTAAACTTGGCCTCCGTTTTCACAATCTCTTCCTACCTACCAAAAATCATTGAGATTCATCAACGTTTCCGTCACTTTTTTTGCCTACATACAAACACAGAAAAATTAAAAGTCCGCTGCAGTACTGTTGGAAAACGCCAGGTAAACGATTTTTGAACTTGACCTTCCTTTGCGCAACCACTACACACCTACCAAATATCATGAAGATCTATTAAAGGTTTCCCGGGTTATGCTCTTGACATACATACAGACCCACACAACATCCGGCTCACCCGAAAACATAATCTACTCCGAGTTCCTCGGCGTAGATAACAAGGCAAGATGCAAAGTGTCCTGTTAGCAGCCAGAAGGTGAGAACAGGCTAGCCTAGTAACTTATCATCGGGAGCTCCTCGGTATCTCTGCGGTGTTGGAAGGGTTCCCCGCCCGATAAGGCATATTAGCGCACAAGGGGGTGGTTTACAGGGGCGTTGATAACTCAAGAGACGGCGACTGAAAAGACAGGCTGTCGAGAAACAGGTCTATGCTTTAGCAGACTTAGCCTGGATGTCAGACCCCCAATCTCTGAAATATGAGTGCTTAAAACATCCCTGTTAAAGCCGACCAAGCTGAGGACAGACATTTACAGAGATGACATTTTTGCTGTGAAAAATTCTTTTTTCCCGCTGTCTTGCAATGATTATTCAAATAAATAAATACATCTCTGAGAGCATCGTCATACTTTCGTACAAAAGCAAATTGAGCTTTTGTGGCAAGATGCTAGTATGAAATTGATGAAATGGGCTACAAGGACTGGTACAGAGCACACGTGAAGGATTTGATTATAAGCAGGTTGATTTAAGTAAGGTTGAATTCAAAAATTGATTAGGACTTCACCGTCTCGTTTAAACGTTAACGGATTTGATGAGTCATTTCTTACCTTCCTGAGACCCTATTCGGATTCCTGTTTCAGAAGTCATACGCCCTCTGTCCGAGCATAACGTGGGGCGAAATTCCAATGGGGACATGTTGGTCCTGGAGTCGAGGAGCTGACCTGCACAGCCTATGGAAACAGTCTCAGAATCACAGCCTGGAGGCCCGACCCACAATCTCCATAATATCTATCGCGCTTCTCATAGTCTAGCTTAGGGGAGCTTGTTTTAAAGTTTGCCTGCAGCCTGGGGGCATGTCGGCCCTAGAGCCTACTCTCCAAGCAGATGTTGGTGGGGAAGATTGTTACTCTCCAAGCAGAGCTAGGGTTTCAGCTGGTTTTTAACGTGTTTTTAGGCGTTTTTGTCATGCCTTCTACTTTGTCATCGTTTTTGTTGTGTCGCAAACCCAAGTTTGCGAGACAAAAAAAAAAAAAGACAAAGTAGAAAGCACGACAATAACGCCTAAAAACACGTCAAAAACCAGCCGAAACCCATGCTCTGCTTGGAGAGTAGAAGATTGTGACCTTTCTATCATCATGCCCCATTTTTTGTCCGCTATGATAGAAAGGTCACAATCTTCCCCACCAATCTCTGCTTGGAGAGTACCTAAAGCCGAGGAGTTGGCCTTGAAAAAATGTCTGACATCCAGGCTAAAGATTTAGGCTAATCATGATGTAGCCCGTGAAATGAATACATCTTTACAGGCGAGAATCGTCAATGCGAAATACGATTCTCTGAATGTTTTACAGATTCTGCGTCAGGTGTTGATGTATACGATAAGAGAATTATGCTATTTGCATTTAAAAGAGAAAAAAAAGATCGAGATATAACGTTATAAGTTGATAAACAGTTATTGTGATTTTGTCACTCTGCGGCGGTCATCAAAGCCACCGACTGTCATGCCCTCCTCGTTGTTACGTTACATGTTAAAACACAGAAGTCCACTATTTATCACACAGCTATCAAATATTTATACAGAAGGCGTGAAACAGCACCTAGGTCAAAAGATGCGACGTTCTTCACAACGTAACACGCCAATTAGAGACACGTGATTGAATAAAAGTAGGCTGATCCACGCGTTAGCGTTTACTTGCGATCTGGGGACAAATACAACACTTGCCCCATTCAGATATAACGGTCTAAATATTAAAACTATATTGGCACGTGTCGCGATATTTTTCAAATGTGGAAAAAAGCGGATCTGATATAGTCATTATAGATCCATTTAGGTAAAGATTTTCTTTGGAAGCAACCTCCTTGGAAGCAATAATCCGGGGCACGAATGCACAATAAAGGTCTTCATTCATATATAAATCTAAACCAAATTTACCTGTTCGAATTCGTGGGACAATTTCACGTCCATTTCTCTTGTTTACTTCTAAGCTATCTATATTCAACAGGCGGTGCCCTGATAGTTTATTGTCCATCAAAATGATACCTTGGTTTGTTATGATCACGCTTTTGTGCAATGGGACCTTTTTCCTGTTGCAGAAGTTCTACGACTTCATCTTCTGACAGACCATGACGTAGTTAAGTAAGGGGGGGGGGCTGTGGTAAAATTTCCTTGGGGGCATGATAGAGCCGAGGAGCTGGCCAAACAGCTAGCCTGACATCCTGATTCTTGACTAAACATGAGGTCGCCAATCTTCAATGCGAAATTCAATAGCAATTTTCTTCATGTTTTACGGAATCTGCGTCAGGTGTTGTTGAATAGAAGAATTGTTGCATTTGCATTAAAAGAAAAGACCGAGTAGGAGCTGATGAAGAACTGTTTTTGTGATTTTGTTACTTCGCGGCGGTCATCAAAGTCACCATCAGTCATGCCCCCCTCCCCGTTGTACGTGTTAAAAAAACACAAAAGTTCACCATTTCTTACACAGATATCAAGCATTCATACAGAAGTGTGAACCAGCACCTAGGTCTAAAGAGACAGCGTTCTTCACCAATGTGACAAGTCGATTACAGGGACGTGATTGAATTAAAGTATTGAGTTTACATGTGATCTGGGGGCATATAAATACTTGCCCAATTCATAAAAAGATCTTAATGATTATAAACTCCTTATATATGCTTATCGGCACATGGCACAAAACTTATCAAACATGAAAATGTGGATCTGATATAACGGCACTGAACCTTAATCTGGAAGTGGACAAGTAAACCCCAGGCTTACAATTCTTTCTGATCCCAATTCCTCTTCTTTTTGGACAACAAACAAGTCAGCGTCAAGCAGTAAAAGTTTCTTTATTATCTATAGCATGTAAGGACAAGCATATTACACACCTCACAAACTCAGTCGGCATGTTTTATTGTTGTTCTCTCTTCTCTACATGTGTGCTTCAAGAAGCATAGAAAGATACATGTACAGATAATGGAGCACTCAAACCAGAGTGGAATAATCATATTGGACATAGAGCACATTTAGTGTTTTCATTTGGGAAGGCTTCAGTTGCAATCTATAATTTGCAGATAGAAAAACAGAAAAACTTCTAAAATATTCAAGCTTAAGCCTGGGTGTTATTCATCACCATTTAGGCCATGTTGATTCGATTATATGGACGACACCCTCTGGGAACCCCAAAACTGATGCGAGTGTGGTCAGGAAGGTTTACCGAACAATAAATTCTTTGTTTTTGTTTTCACATCTTCTTCCACTTTGGAATTGACTTTGGCATTCTTTGACATTAGCATTCGTTTCTGATATTTTTACTTTTACTATACTTATGACATACATTTGCTGATTTTGCTGTTGCTTCGTACGATTTACAGTATGGTCAAGAACTTTATCGGAAACGAAAATTGACTTCAGGCGTGCAGATGTCACGCATATACTCAAACCAACATGGCCTTGGTCAAAGTCCAGCATTCAGACACCGGCATCACACTAGCCTGGTAACCATTCTCCAAGGGCTGGCTTAGGCATGTTTTATCATCCCTAGTCTTTAAACCTTGAAGCACAAGCCTTTTCCTGACAGCCTATCTTTGAAGCCTGCCTTTCTGACTGCTGCCGTCTTGGGAGCAAAGTTATTGAAACTTGAAAGACTGAAAAATCAATTGGGCCGGCGGGCAGCACTCCCAGCAACGTAGAGATACCATGGAGCTCCCGATAGCATGGTTACCAGGCTAGCATCATGCTTCAATTTGAAACCGAAGATTGCTTTGTGTTCTTACTTGTGACAAGTACATCATCTAATATCCCTGCTTCTAAGGTACTCTTATCTGTTTACAAAATAATTCATGCAAGTAGCATGCACCAGTGCTGCTGACCATTTATCATTGTGGCACACTGGTAAAATTAATTGTTTTTGCATAAGTGAGTTTAAAGGCAGGCAATTTTGCCAAACCCAAGCTTCTAAACTCTTTGTTTGAAACGTACACAGCATCAGATCACACAATCTCACATGTGCTCTGACAGAAATGTAGCACAAGTGGAATATGTAAGGGAATAACGTATAGCAGGTTTATATAGGTAGATACTGGACCAAAGACTGGAGTCTAGAATGGTTTGCTGTAGTAGGGGGACACTGTGGGAAAAAAAGAAGATAATGTTAACTATTGTCAGCGACTACATGAAACTTCCTGAAACTGGTAGGTACTAAAATAGGGCTAATGACCTGCCCTTCAGTGTATATGGTGTCGTAAGGTATGGTTGGTTCCAATAACCACCGAATAAACCACCTAGTGAGCGAAGCAAGTAAAGTGGTTTATGAGGTGGTTATAGGAGCCAACCATGCCTTATGACACCATATACACTGAAGGAAAGTGGGTCAATAACGTTACCATCACACTAAGCTATTATCGTATATTACATGACTGAGACAAGTCCTGTAACGTTATAACATGAAAATCTTGTAATCTTACACATTTTGAAGCATTGGTCAAGTCATTGGTCAAGTTGAAAGGAACAGGACCACTTATGGTATCTTGACGCAAAGACGGTGGGAGGTGGGATCCTTTTTTTTTTAGTTTGTTCGTTCAGACCCTTGTAGTGCCTAGTGGCACATGGGTCAGCAAGTTTCCTTGTTGTTTCAGTAGCAGGGTATATTTTTTACAGGGGGGGGGAGGACATTTAATGTTTGCCCAAATAATAACCTAGAAAACACTTACAAAAGTGTGCAAAGTATGATGTTTATAGGATCTTCATCTCAACATATTTTTGATGTCCTCACTCTCCGCACAGTCCAAATATGTGGTCCCGTCAGGTGCTTTACCGTCTTTCCTGGCCCCCTGAAGGTCAAATAAAGGTCAGTAGTAATTAGGCTTAAGAAAATTAATGTTGTGTTTCCAATAACAGTCCTGAAAACCTGATGGGAGTGACGATCTATAATTAAAACCTGAAAATACTGCTATGGTGCCCAAAATCGCCACATTTTGTCGGGACCTCAATAACTACCAACATACCAAAATTACAACAAATCCATCAAAAGCATCTGGAGTTATAGCTAGCTGTGAACACACAAACAAAAACACGTCAGTACTCCTGTCGTAGGTCACTGACCTCCTTCCCGGAGGTAAATATAATGTCAGTCAATACAGGGATTCTGTTTTTTCTTCATGTCCTTCAGTTTAAGTGATCCAACAAACAGGTAGTTTAACAATGAAAAACTAAAATGCACCAGGACACTGGCACTTTCAATATCATGTTGTAAATTGTAGCAACTAGTAATAAACAACAAAGTACAATGTTTACAAGATATTCCTCCATCAACTAATACAGGAAGCCCACTTCCTGTCACTCCCATTACTCTGAACTTTTGCCCTTTACTTCCTGTCACTCTGTGGTGAGACATGCCTATATATGGAAATAACTGCGGAAACACAAACAGAAAACAACGTCTATCTACACAGAGGTGAATATGACATCTTATTTGTATGAAGAATCTTGAAGAAAGCTCACCTTTTCCAACAAATACTTGACACATGCAGTGTGCCCTTCCCATATAGCTGCCAGGACCGCAGAGATGCCATGTTTGTCTACCTTCTGCAGTGGAGAAAGAATAACTCTCATCACCAAATACCTTCAACAACAATTGTTTCCTCATCTGTAAGCAAGGACACCCCATATACATAAGGTAGCGTGCGCGCATATATACTAGTACTCCAGTGGTTAGCAGCCCTGCCTCTGAAAGCAGGCCCTCGTGAGTTTGATTCCGGCTGTGTTGCTCATCTGACATGCGCGCGACCAGGAAGGATTGCAGTCCTTAGGATAGGACATTAAGTCGTAGTACACTGTTTATTGTTTATTGTGCTTGTCAAAAAGAGCTAGGGGAATATCCCCGGTATACATTGATAAATAAAAAACAATGAACCTGTAAAAAAACTGTACATAGCATCTGTCTCCTCTGTCACAGCCAGTGGAAGCATATTGCTCTTGAGCTGAACTGGATCGTTATCAATTTTACTTTCAGTATAAAACCTCCTTGGTTCACCCCATCTTCCTATGCAGGGCTATTCCACACATACACAAGCCTTAAATTAGCCATGCTGATCCAGCCTCACAGTCTTACTATTGGGGGTGTCTTGCTCATAAATATCAATGAGCTTGTCTTATTTGGCACAAGCCAATCAGCAGCATCCATAGTGCTGCGTACAAAAACCCACATTCAGGTTCTGGAGTAAGTCCAGACCGACACCCAAACATCGCTGTCACATTATGTGGCCGATGCAGCATGTCGGATTGTCTCTATGCCGAGGTGACGTCTCAAGTGCCTTGCTATATTTGACGTTCCCCCGCCACACTGGATGACTTTCGTACACAGCTCGCACTTTGCTCTATCAAGAGGCAGCTTCATCACATGGTCCCATACTTTACTGCCGGTACGCCACGGCATTGTGCTTACCTGACCTGTCACTTGCGAGGAGCAACGCACGCTGGGCTGAAGGCTTAACAAAGACTTTGTTAGATATCCAATATGGCGCCCACTGGGAACATGTGACCCACGCAATGGCTAAGCCAATCACATCGCTAGGTTCCCTTGACGTCACTGCTAACAAGACTTCCCGACTTGTAATGGCCACCATATCAGAATCCAAAAACATAGCATAATAAATGTTTTGCGTCTCTTCCCTCAAAAATTTTGTGATCCATGGAAGGTTAAGATAGTTTATAACCAAATAGAGGATGTACATAAGTGCTAGTTATTTTTACAAGTCCAGTACCGGTTCTTGACGTTTTGTGTTTTTTTTAACTTTTGGACTGAAACAAGTCCAGTACTGGTACGCAGCAGTATGCGTCCAGACAGCAAATTTCCAATATGATTGACAAGTAGTGCCCGGCGCAGTGTTGACAGAAAACCTATTTGTTTATGTGACTTTAATTTCCTTATCTAGTATGTTTGGTCAGTATGCGGTGGAGCCGTGGTTGTCCTCTACCAACGGATCCAACTGATGTAAAATTTGGCACCCTGGTACTATAAAGTTTGAATGCAGAAAGGACTGTCACTGAATGTTATATGCCGTTCAGGCTGCAAAATACTTTTTTTGAGCCAGGTTGCAGACTGGCCGTTTGTCTAGCTTTTGAATATTGATGACCAGGCCTTTCGCTTTGTACAACAGAGTGGCAATTTCTCTGATTGGCTGACAGCTGGTTAGTTAGAGCACTGCCCCCAATAGTTAAATTCTGAAGCTGGTTAAGCACCTGTAATGCAAGGCCTGTCTAAGCTGTGGAATAACCCTGCATAGGAGGATGGTAATACCCTAATTTTATGCTTGTCAGAGATTCTGCTCCCCAGGGTAAGGGGGCATGTGGTTAGAGCATGATGGCACAGCGCCTCTAGTCCCCTTTTTAGAAAAAACCTTGATGTCCAACAGGGTGGTCACTTACATTCACATCAGCACCTTTGGCCAGCAGGACCTGGATGACCTCCAGCTGCCCGTAGTCCGCTGCATAATGAATGGGTGGGCGACCTCCAATTTCCGAGTTGACATCAAATCCCTAGAAAAATCCAAGACATCATCATTGACTGTGTAACAGTGTGGGTCAAGCGCCACTTACTGACCAGTCTAACTGGTCCGGACCTTTAAATTAAAGCCTTGTGGTAAAATCGTTGGGTTTGTGAGCTGGCGGCCAGGGTTTGATTCCCGGGAGCCAGGAGACTGTACTACTCGCCTCGTGCAAGTATCTTGTGATGACACTAAAATACAATTCTGGAACACTCTCAATTAATGTTTTTCACAATTCCCACAGTAGCAAGCTATATGTACTGCTGACTGAAAATGTCTAAATTCTCATAATATGAATGTACTAGTAGTTTGCTACCACATAAAACAGTAGAGCAGGGCTAGAAATCCAAAAGTTTGTGAGAATAGGTGCACTGGAGCACCTAAAGGCTAGACTAAAAATTTAGGTGCACAGAAAACATTTTGGTGCACAACATTTCCCCTAGCCTGGATGCCAGACCCCCAAACTCTAAAATATCTATCGTGTGGGGCGATAGATATTTTAGAGTTTAGGGGTCTGGCATCCAGGCTACATTTCCCCCGTACCATTCCCCAGTGGAATGCCCTGCCTGGCACGGTTGTGACGGCTCCCACTGTTGAGTCTTACCGTGCCAGGCTTGTGGGGTCATCTCAATCTGGGGGCAACAAATATGATGATGATAATAAGATAAAGTAGAATGTGAGCAAAACTTTCAAGTCTTACCTTCACTCGACTTTAGAGCTTCAATCTGAGATTCTACAGCTAACTAATTCTGATACAGGGTTTGACCATGTTCCCTGGCATGTTAGATGTCAAGAAATAATGTGCAGTATAATTTTGTTGCAACAAATTTCATGACTTCCTGTCGGTGTATAATTTTCGTCTTGATTGATGCACAAGAATATTTCTTGTTACATATTTGCATAAGACAACAGTGTTAGCGGCTAACTCAAAACATAAATTTTAATCTTTTTACTAGTATCACCAATCCTTGGTCTCACCAAGGCTTGGTATCACAGAAGTAAGTGACTGGTCGAACAATCATGCCTGATTCCGGGGCGTGGTAACTTTCTACCGGAAGCTACTTCGTCTTAGTCTTCGTTTGTCCCTCTAAACAGAATCGAGCAGCTTTCCCAAAGGCCAAAGTATGATGCATTCTTGGGAAGATGACTTCAAATGGTTGTTGTTACCTACCGGTTGTTCAATAGCAGCTTTGACCAGGTCTATATCCCCGTTTTTCACACTCCAGAGTAAGTCCCCCATTTTTATTATCAGCTGACTGTTGGGGTCTCGCACCGAGGTGCGGCATTAAAGCATTGTGGGAAGTATCGTACGGAAGTTCTTGACGGCAGGATGGGAGGGTGTCACGACTCCTAGGCTATAGTCGTGGCAAGATGTTGGAACTTGGACACTGTAGAAAAAAGGGACATTTCGGAACCTACTAGAACAATTAGGATTAAACAAAGAGTACTAGGTATCTAGGACCATCTAGTGATTCAGACAGCTCATTCAAGTCAAGTCAAGTCAAGTCAAGTCTTTATTTTCATTCGAATGCTTGCTCGGCCACACGGGCCGTTTTTCAACAAGGTCGAAATGGAGGGGGAGGAGGAAAAAGAAAACAGAAATTCAAAACTACACTGGCATGGCATTTAGGGATTCGTATAGAATCTACACGAGGGCTTTATCACTCCCTTGGGGATTAGCCACAGTCGATAGTTAAATGAAGAGATATAACGGGAGATGCCCTAACATCGCACGTTTTTACGCGCTCGAACTCACGACGCTCCATCACTGCTTGCCAGATAGTGGTAGTCTCCAACCAGACCCAATAGATTGCAAAGACCGTATCCAACTGGAAGAAGGAGCTTATAGTGCAACCAGACCCAATAGATTGCAAAGACCGTATCCAACTGGAAGAAGGAGCTTATAGTGCAATCTAAGGTCTGGAACAAGTCGGTCTGAACAAAGGCTATTTACATCTAATTGTTACCTAATCAAACTGTGCTTCTGTAAGTGAGTTTATTACTCTCTGTCCGCACGGGCGTGCGGCGCCATGCCGGGCTGTCACGGGTCGGCTGCGTACCGTCTGACACCTCCAGACCGCGACTGAGAGGCCGTCCACTTGGGCAGAGCTGTACCGCGAAAATTAAACTTCCCAGGAAAAATAAACTAAGTGTTGCCAGTAGAAAAGTCTTGGTCTCTTTTTTAAAATCAGTTTGTTACAAAGATCGCTACCAAAACTACTTCAATCGTCACAAAATGATGATCGTCACAGCTGAAATACGAGGGCGAAATTCTTACGTTTTTTATGTTTACGTTTTTTCCTTGTTTTTTTCCCGATGACTGTCTTCGATTGAGTCTTGAAAAACGTTTTCAAAGGCACCGATTCTTCGCAAGCATAACAATAGCAAAGCGAGATAAGGCCGTCATTGGACAGGAAGACGGCCCTCTGGTGGAAACGCTCCGGGCAGGCGGGCGCCGGCTTAACCCTTCTCGGGGGTACTTGTAATATCTACTAATAGTGGCTTGAACCCGAAACAGTAAACAATTGTCCACGAATGTTTTTGTAAGAACGGTTTTCCATGATGCCACAAACATCGCCGATGGGTGAAAGAAACTGCTATTGTGAGACCTCTTTTACTAGGCTCAATCAAGGCGCGAACCTCCCACTGGGACGTGCGCGGGTGACTGGCTTGTCCCAGAAATCGGTCATAAAAAGATTAGTACCCCGGACATTCGTACGGCTGTTAGCATTACAACGAGGAGGGGTAGCGACACCTTTATTGAATAGAAATGATCCGCCCTGTTTGAGTTGTAGCAGACCTTGGGTTGGCTATGAAAACTCCTTCTGCCTGTTGGATACGGTCTTTGCCAACCCGTAGGTCTGCTTGGAGACTAAGATAGTGGTCAAGTTGTAATGAATGAATTTTGAACACATTCATCTAAAGAACATACTTGGATAAGAAATGACATTCATACCAGGCCCTTCACGCTCCGCGTTAAAAGCGGCAAACGCTGTGAGACGTTTTCGCGAATGTACCTTCCATTTAGTGTTACGCCAGACAGTGTGCCTAACTTAGCACGCTTTTGTAATTTCGCTCTCTTCAGAAGTTGGTGATGTATCTTAGACGTGATATTGACCAATATTCCGGAAAAGTGCTCTGAAGTCGAAAAAGTGTCTTCCGAATTTCCCACTGACCATATTATACTTCAGTTTAATCTGCATTTATGTGCAAGGCAATATCAAGCTCAAAAATATATGTTTATAACTAAAAGAAATGTAACTTACGCCAACATTTTAGTGATATCTTTTTCTCCTAAGAAACTGATGCAGCTGACAACATTGACAACTGCTGGAACATATGGTCTCAATGCTTGAATAGTATGATTGAGAACCATGTTCCCAAAGTTATTGTAAACATTCCTAGTTCTATGCCGTGGTTCGACGGAGAGGTCCGTCACCTCAGAAACAAAAAATTAACTGTATGGCGTAAGGCTAAAAAAATCAAACAGCCAAATTCATTGGTACAAGTTTAGAAAGCTAAGACACTGTCTACAGCAACAGATTGATCGCAAGTACAAATGATTTCTTGGAAACTTAGGATCTTTAGTGAAAACCAATCCGAAAAGGTTTTGGACTTTATTTAAAAATAAAACAAAATCTCATCGGTTTCCACAAGTACTAGTATTGAAACACTGCCGTCATGAGGGAACAACCCCCAAAGAAAAGGCTGACTTATTGGATGATTATTTTTTCTCTGTTTTTACTAAAAATAAAACAACAAATCAGCCTCTCCCAGTGATTCGGGAATGGAAACACCCCTCATTAGACAACATGTTCTTCACTGCTAATGAAATACTGGATGTGCTACTCACCTTAGACTGTACAAAAGCTGTCGGGCCTAATGCCATATCCACAGTAATTCAGATGTGGACATGTATTAGCTCCTCTGGCATGTTACCAATGTTTTTAACAAAAGTATTCAAACTAACAGCTAGAGTTCCAGGAAAGAAGCCAGCATCTGTCCCGTTTTCAAAAAGGGAAATAGAGAACTTGTCGAAAACTATAGGCCCATATCATTACTTGGCAAGGTTGTATCTCTAACCGAATTTTTCCGCATCTCAAGGACCAAATTCACCCACTTCAGCATGGTTTCATCAATGGAAGATCTACTGCTACTCAACTTCTCATAATTCTCCAAACCACAGAGGAAATTCTTGACCCAAGTGGCCAAGTTAATGTTATATATTTAGACTTCTCTGAAGCCTTCGACAGTATTCATCACCTCCTGTTGCATAAGCTTAAGGCGTTCGGCATGAATTCTAATCCACTGGCTTGGTCATTTGTCTAGCCGACGTCAAAGGATCCGGTGTTGAGGGAGTGGTCTCTGACTGGCAACCTGTCATATCTGGAGTGCCACAAGGCTCCATATTAGGACCCCTACTTTTTTACTCTACCTAAACGACTTACCTTCCACCACGAACTGTAGCTGTCCCATGGCCTTATATGCCGATGATTCCAAATGTTTTAAACAAATATCGTCACTTACTGACAGCATCTCTCTCCAATATGACATTGATAATATGGTTAAGTGGAATAACACCTGGTTGATGAAATTCAATGCAGACAAGTGTTAAGTACTTAACATTTGTAGATCCAAAGCTTAAAGAGCCAGTCCATTATGTATACAAAATGGAAGGCCATGTCCTTGAAGTTGTCACAGAATTTCGTGACCTTGGCATAACTATATCTCATTTTTTTCTTGGAAGGGCCATGTTCACAGAATTGTTTCAAAGGCTAATTCAACTTTAGGTTTTATCAAAATGTCTATAGGTACCATCACTGTCAAAAGGCTCTATATATCACTTTAGTCGGACCCCAACTTGAATATTGTTCAATGGTCTGGTCACCCCGCTCCCATACCCTCATCTCTATATGCTGGAATGTGCTACTACGATTACTCAATTGATTACAAAGAGAGACTAATGACTTGTTCCCTCTTACCATTGTCACGCCGTAGAGAAACATTAGATTTATCATTTCTTTTCAAATGCTTCGCGGGATTATATGATATTGACATCGACCATTTCATTGAATATCCGCATGTATCTTTTACTGGAACGACACTGGGGTGGATATTTTCATCCAGGCAATTCATCGCTATGACAAATAATGTTGGCGACATATACCTCCCTGAGGTGTGCCGGCTAGAATAGGCTGCGACTCCGAAATACTTCGTCCCCATTTCACGCACTGCTTATGGTCACTCAAGTAACTGCAGATGCATGACCAGAGGTTCCGTCTTATGGCCGATGGTGTCGAAGGCGCGTGAAAAGTCTACATGTATGAAAGTTACATAAAAAGGCGTCAATCATGTGGCTGGTATTCAGATATGTATATACGCACAAGTGTGACAGGGGCTTAAGGAAGTAGACTGTACACGATGATGACAAGCTGCTAGGGTGCCTAAACCAACACCACTTCTCCCATATATATATACATCAAAATTCTATATCAAAAAGCTATCTGCCACCCCCCCCCCCAAAAAAAATCAAAACCCTAGCATGTCCAGGACAAAAGATACAAAAACAGGAAGTTCTGGTACAGTACCAAGGTCAGTCGCTGGAAGTGTCATAATTGACCTCCAACTTCGACTACCCACATACCAAATATTTACAATCTATTATTAGGTTACGTTATACTGACCACACAAATATTGAGAAACACAGACACACATATACAGACACAAACAGAGAGACACATACACACACACACGCACGCACGCACGCACGCACACACACACACACACACAGACACGCACACACGCACGCACGCACCAAAAACAATATCTCCATTTTCCATGGCGGTAACGGGGGGTGCCCTAACATCGCCAAGTACGCCGTGTTTGTGTCCAATGACTATGCTGATAAGGAAGGTAAATAACCCAAGTTCATGCACATAATTGTCATTTACATTCAAAACATATGTGTACATATTCATTTCTTGTTTTGTCGAAAAGTAGTATTTTGACAATAATGATGGTAGCGCTAAGTAGAGGGTCACTGCGTAGCTAGACGGCCCGGCACCTAAATATACGACCTGTGCCAAGCAGATACATAGGTCACAAAGCTATCATACACATAAGAAAAATAACTTCATAAAACACTAAAAATTTGGGTCTTTAAGTGTTTGTTGAGAAGAAAACCGACCAAAGAAAAACAACGTAAACATTGCTGTCGTCTGACGGCGTTGCTTTCCCGCCATTTTTTTGGGCCGCGATGGTGGCGGAACGATTCAACGCACAGTTTTATTACGCTCTAACATGTGATTGGTACCGTCTATGAAAAGGAAACTGAATACAGAGATGGCGGAGATATTTCCCAATAAGTAGACGGAGTATTGTTGATGTAAGCGGTGTCGTTTTTTCGTAATGATTTCGTAAGTCGGGCCGCATTCAATACGTACGTCGGGCCGCGTAGTAGCCTATTTCCCGTGAAAACATGAGCTGGGATGCGCTAGATATAGCCCTTCTCACGGCATGACGTGAGAAGTGCACACAGTCAGAATTTTCCGGTCAAAAGAAAGCTAGAATATAGCAGACTTCAAGCCTTATTTACATTTCCCTAACTTCATCACCAACTTCAGGCGAAGAGAGCAAAATTACCAAAGCGTACTAAGTTAGGCACATTATCTGGCGTAGCACTAAATCAGAAGGTACATTCGTGAAAATGTCTCACAGCGTCTTCCGCATGTGACGCGGAGCATGAAGGGCCCATGAACAGTATGAATACATTTCTTGTCCAAGTATGGTCTTAAGATGAATGTGTTCAAAATTCATTCATTAAAACATGACCATTCTCTGGCAACCAGCAATGGAGCGCCGTGAGTTCCAGCGCGTAAAAAAACGTCCGATGTTTGGGCACCCCCGTTAAGAATGCTGTTCTGGAATGTGCGTCGTTCTGTTCATCTCCTCCGTGACTTTACAAATGTTAATGTTTAACTCACACCCAGGGCTCAGGCCGACGTCACTACATGTAAAACGATACGGCCAAACCGGACGGCGAGCCCTGCTTGAAACAACACCAGCCCCCGGTGTTTAATTTAGGGCCCGGTGATTAAGTGTTCTCTTATCGTGTTACAACTTCTCCCTTTCATGTGACTGACAAAACCACCGCGTCATTCTAACTTCACCCCAGTGAATTGAGAAGTTCGCTGCAGGAGCAACATCAACTTATCTGCGGAACACACCAAATCCTAACCATGATGAAACAGGTGTTGCTGTTGGTCAGCTGCCTGGCCGTGAAAGGTATGTGCAGTGATAGCGCCACGTTTCGTAAAATCTCCTTGTTTTATACCACAAATAAGCCTGTGTATAACGTGGCGCTATGTTGAAAACGTCACAAACTTACATGTGCAGCATACCGAAACAACAGATAGTAAGACAAAAGGAAGACCTATACGTTCGGTGACACTCGGTAACAGTTTCTAGCAGACCTGTTTGGTTTTACAATGGCTAAACATTACCATATTCGTCTACCATATGTTCTGTTTATAATCGTTTTTCGCTGCTGCTACCGTTAGCTAGATAGCAATGCATGGCTGTGTGGGTATAGTGTTGGTATGCAGTGTAGCGTATTGCTGCCTTCGCCAAGAAGCGTATGCTTTCGGTGCCACAGCACAACTCGAGAAGCTGCGGACAGCACAACTCGAGAAGCTGCGGACAGCACAACTCGAGAAGCTGAGGATGGATTTTAATGATATTTGGAAGGCTGGAAGTGTTCGGGAAAACGAAGGCCGAGTCTGATAACGGCCCCCTAGTGGCTTTGTAAGGTTCTGCAGCGGAACTTCTCGTTTCCTTCTTTTGTACGGATCTTCCCACATCCGTGGTATTGCGAAGGTTTTTCGGATCCTTTATTTCCCATTTTATATTCCTGATTTATTTTCAAATACAGCTGCGAAACAATTCAACAAAGCAAAACAACACCACACTATCTAACAATAAATGGCAGCAAATTCAATTATCATGAAATCTATGTTCCTATATAACTCATATCTAACGTTAAATTTACACGATGTACATGTAGGTAACGATGGGATGTTGTGTAATTTTGTAATATTTTTTACCGTCTGTCAAAATTCTGCTTACTTGGATATATGCTTACTTCACGTCATCAGCGGAAAATAAATACTATCTGGGCCATTCTGGGGTTTGCAATCCTTTTTTTGGTTTGGCATTTTTTTTAATGATCAAAAATGATTTCTGTGTTTGTGTTTAGAATTGAGTTGGTCGTAAAAAAAGGAGCCAGCGTTGATAAATTCCAAAGACCCAACCGTCACCACGAGAACGAAGCGGTGCAAAATAAAAATATAAAAATGCGAACTTGGCGAACATGCAGCCAATCATTCATTGGTCGAACCGCTATTACCAGTCTATCATTGGTTAAACTGCTAATAGTGATGGACAGTCAGTATCGGTCTACTAGTTGGCTCAGCTGTTGGTCACACGCCTGTTTGTTTATCTGTCCATGAGTAGACGCCCTCATATCAACTCGTTTAGACACACAGTCGCATGTAGTTTGTACAGTATGGCGCCAAAACCATGCCCACTTCAATGACGTTATGAACACTATGGATCCTGACTGTCCACCACAATTAGCAGTTGAACCGATGACAGCGTGGTAATTATCAGATGACCAAAGAGAGAGTGGCTGCATGTGCGTTAATAAGGGCATCTTGGTTGGGCCTGCACTCGTCTTTCGGAAGGGACCTAAAATGGGGTCCCGTGTTCTAGGGGGCAACCCGAGCACCTTAAAGGGTACAACCCCTCCCTAAAACAATATACCCTGCTACAGAAACTACAAGGAAAGTTGGTAACCTATTGTCAGTGTTATAGAATATTTGTAGGATTGACCAAAGTAAGTAAGTAAGGATTGAACGACAAAAATGGAATGAAATTTGACGATTGTGTATCATATTGCCATGATTACTAGGGTATGTTTTGTCTGTTACATTATTTTCTGTTAGTTCGATTCGTGTTGCATGTAACATTTTCAATCTTATCAAGTTTGAAAAATCGAAACTTCTTATATTTTCGGCACTCTCACATCCTGATGGTGTTATACATAAACAGTTTGTATATAGCCTTCGGTTGACGAAGATGCAATGACGACGTTTCTACATGTTTATACGGTACTCTTTACAACAAATGAAGCTTTCTTGCAATCTTTAGCAATGCTTCAGGGGCGAGCCTAATAGCATGTATTTTCGATATTTGACAGGCTTTGCAGGATGTCCTGATATGTGCCCGTTCAACTATAACCCTGTGTGCGGGTCGAATGGAGAGACATACAGTAACGAGTGTTCTCTGAAGGTGCATGCCTGCCAACTGGGCGACGACATGGAGCTCACAATGGTAAAGCTTATATTTAAATCTTGTTAGAAATATGAACATGGCATTGTACTGATGAATAATCTACCAAAACCAGGGATAAACTCCACACATCAAAACGTAGAAATCGAATATAAACATAAAACATGCAAATATTTGACGTACATACAGCCTCTCTCATTGGCCGAACCGCTAATTGTCATGCTCAGTGCCATAAAATGATACCTTGATGGATAATTTTAGGAATGATGCACTAAGGCCCAAGTAGAAAATCATGGTTCCAATGTATGAAAATATGCCTAAAATTGCAGTATAACGTGTGTATATTTATTGTCTGAGAAAATCACTATTCGTAGGAGAATGTTTGGTAGGAGAAATTCATTTTTTTTAGCCTTTTAAGTCCATGCATGTCTTCCCACGTTTATATCTGATCCCAGGTATCCAAGGGGGAATGTCCAGAGATGGTTAGCCGCACTGAACCGGCCGTAGAGAACAGAAATGTAAGTGTGTTGTTTTTTACCTCCATGAAAAACGTAGGTACTGTTTTGGGTGTGTATACTTACAGCCCGCATGGATTGTTATGATATTTGGCATGTATACGTGGGGCCCTTGGTGTGTGACCTTGGGTACTGCAGCATAACTGTCGTTTTGTTTTCTTTTGTCCTGGACATGCTATTGTTTTTTTTTTGCCAAACGTGTGGTTGATCATGGTGTCCTGTATACTAGGCTATGTGCGTTGTTTATATGTGCTTGATGGTGTCCTATATCTCAGGCTGTGTGCGTTGTTTATGTGTGTTTGATGGTGTCCTATATTCCAGACGGTGTGTGTTGTTTATGTGTGTTTGGTGGTGTCCTCTATCTATTGCAGGCTTCTTGCGTTGTTTATGTGTGTTTGATGGTGTCCTATATTACAGTCTCTGTGCGTTGTTTATGTGTGTTTGATATTGTCCTATATTCCAGGCTGTGTGCGTTTTTTTATGTGTGTTTGATGCCAGTGTCCTATATTACAGTTTGCGTGTGATGTTTGATAGTGTCCTACATTCCAGGCTGTGTATGTTGTTTATATGTGCTTGATGGTGTTCTATATTCTAGGACGTGTGTGGTGTTTATGTGTGCATGATGGTGTCCTATATTCCAGACTTTAGGCGTTGATTATGTGTGTTTGATGGTGTCCTATATTCCAGGCTGTACATATTGTTTATGTGTGTTTGATGGTGTTCTATATTACAGTCTCTGTGCGTTGTTTATGTGTGTTTGATATTGTCCTATATTCCAGGATGCGTGTGTTGTTTATGTGTGTTTGAATGATGGTGTCCTATATTCCAGGCTGTGTATGCTGTTTATATTATGTGCTTGATGGTGTTCTATTTTCCAGGATGTGTGTGTTGTTTATGTGTGTTTGATGGTGTCCTATATTCCAGACTGTAGGCCGCGGTTGATTATGTGTGCTTGATGGTCTCCCATATTCCAGGCTTTGTGTGCTGTTTTTAATGTATATTTGGTGGTGTCTTACATTCCTGGCTTTTTGCGTTGTTTATGTGTGTTTGATGGTATCCTATATTCCAGGCTTTGTGTGTTGTTTATGTGTGTTTGGTGGTGTCTTATATTCCAGGCCGTGTGTGTGGCTGGGAGGCGCGGCTGTCCCAGGATCTACAAGCCCGTGTGCGGGTCCGACAAGCACACCTACCCCAACGAGTGTGAGCTGTGCCGGAAAATGTCGGTCAGTAAAGTTGCTTTCGTTCAACGGCAGTGACCAGGCATCAGATGTATATATTTTCATTCGTTACCTTCGCCGAAAAGGTTATATTATCGGTTACACCAGCTGCGGAGTGGGTCTGTATGTATGTCAAGAGTACAACTCGAGAAACCTTTGATGGATCTTCGTGATTTTTGGTAGGTTACCAGCGGTTATAAGAACGAAGGTCAAGTTCGAAAATAGTTCCCCTGCGTTTTCCTACAGTGCTGCAGTGGACTTTGTATGTTTGTGTGTTTGTATGTAGACAATATAACTCAAGGAACTGTTGATGGATCTGCATGATTTTGGTGGGTGTGTAGCGATTGTGGAAACGGAGATCAAGTTTAAAAATGGGTCACCTGGCGTTTTCCTACGGTACTGCAGCGGGCTGTGTATGTATGCGTATTTGTATGTAGACAGGATAGCTCGAAGAGCTGTTGATGGTTGTGCATGATATTTAGTAGATGGGTAGGTTTCTTGAAAGGGAAGGTCAAGTTCGATAATGGGCCTTCTAGCGGGCCCCTTAGGTACTGCAGCGTAGCTTCAAAGTTTGAGGTCAAATTTTCTGCAAGTGATACGGTCATGATTTTTGTGTGGTAGATAGTTCATGCCACATTAAGTAAGTTGTGCATGTTTGGGTCCCCTAGCAGCTTGTTTGGAACTGCAGTAGGTGTTTTTAATTTATTTGTTTTGACCTTCGGACATGAATAACTAGAAATTGGGGTCGACGGATCGTCTTGATTTATGGTATGTAGATAGCTTGATTGATGCTTTACATGATCGAATACTAATCATGCGAATCAGGAGCTAATTTGCATAATTACCAAGGAAAGTTTATAAATCCGCTGCATTTCATAATAGGACTCTCAAACATGTGACATATGTAACTGAATAAGAGAGCGGTATCGATAGATATCAATAATGCAAATAGCTACCTTATTTGCATAAGAAATTAGAAAGTACTTAAATACCATGGTGGTAAATGATTGGAATTTCATTCTCATAGCATTAGGAAGCTACGTAAAGGTGAACATTATCAGACATAAATCATGCATGACAGGGCCTCATTAACATAACTTATAAGGAAATTTCTACAGATTTTTAAAGTCGTGGGTAAAGGCACTCTCCATAATAAGCCTTGATTATTTGGCGAAGGTACATGTAATGTGTTCGTGGAACTCTAGTTCGTTCATTCATTCATTCTTATTATCATCTTTCACCTACTTTATTCTTTATGCCTCCTTCAGGAGAGCATAATCGTGATATTCTAAATGAAAATATTACATGCAGCCGTTATCTCAATGGTTGAACTGCTAATTGTGATGGACAGTTAGGATCAGTCTGTTGAAGAAGTGTCCAAGTATTCAAGTCCAGACCAGCACAGCTGTGAGCAATGTCCGTTCTACGTAACGTAATCAACCCCCCTCTCCCTTCCCAGGAGGCCGCAGTGAGGACGGAGATCCGAATCCGCCATGAGGGTGAGTGTACACCTGCGGAGACTGGAGAGGATGCACAGGCACGTGGCAGCAAGGCAGGCGGCAGGCAGCTGTAGATGGCCAGGTGCAACAGCTGGTGTTGGAGTAAACCAACAGTCGTCTTCAGTAAAATAATGATACAAATCATGACTAATTACAACACTTCCGTTTAATGTCAAGACCATTTCAGCTG